>NC_058376.1:99354573-99684573 GCF_018350175.1 Felis catus
CAACAACTCAGGCAACAACTGATGTTGCAGAAGATGCAAAGAAAGGGAAAAACTTCAGTACTGTTGGTCGGAATGAAAACTGGTACAGTCACTCTGGAAAGCAGTATGGAGGTTCCTCACAAAATTAAAAATATAACTAACGAATGACCCAGCAATTGCATTAATAGGTATGGATTCAAAAGATACAAAAATGCTGATTTGATGGGACACATTCACCCCAATGTTTATAGCAGCACTAGGAACAATTGCCAAATAATGGAAAGAGCCCAAATGTCCATCGACTGATGAATGGATAAAGAAGCTATACACACGCACATGTACACACACACACACACACACACACACACACACACGCATGCACACACAATGGAATACTACTTGGCAATGAAAAAGAATGAAATCTTACAATTTGCAACAATGTGGATGGAACTAGAGTGTATTATACTAAGTGAAATAAGTCAGTCAAAGAAAGACATATATCATATGATTGTACTCATATATGGAATTTAAGAAACACAACAGATGAACATATGGGAAAGGAAGGAAAAATATGATAAAAACAGAAAGGAAGGCAAACCATAAAAGACTCTTAACTATAGAGAACAACTGAGGGTTGCTGGAGGGGAGACGTATGGGGGATGGGCTAAATGGGTGATGGGCATTAAGAAGGGCACTTATGATGAGCACTGGGTGTTATATGGAAGTGATCAATCACTGGGTTCTACTCCTGAAACCAGTACTACACTGTATGTTAACTAATTTGAATTTATAAAACAGACAAACAAAAAAATAATCTGGGATTCCATACATTTCCACAACCTATCAAGAGAACATCCCAGGCCATTGCAATTCAGTACAGCGTTGAGTCTTCTTTTGCAATTTCATGTACAAAATTATTATTAGGTACAGCTGATAAAACTTTTTAAAAGGTGAATGGTGGTTAAGTGAATATTTAAAACTTAAATTTCAATATAGAGAAAGAGAAGAACATCCTCTGACATTCAGGAGCTAGCCTGGTAGTCACAGATAATGCATGTGGTCTCTGTTGAGCACAAGAATTTCACAGAACTCTAGAATGCTAATATCAGAGAAACATCTATAAACAATAAAGCAAGGCTACAGCCACACCACCCATAGAGATAAACTTCTGTGTCCCCAGTGAAGAACACTGAACATTGTACAAACCACAACATAGCCAAAATAATTAACTGAATGGTGCCTGCTTCTTTACCATGACAACTTTAGCTCGTATTTTGACTTTTGATTAAAATTTGGAATTAGATTCAATTCCTGACAGCATCCAATATGTAGCAAATTCCATTTCTATAAATGCTCGTGAAAATTACCTTAACACAAGCACATATCCCATAAGTCTTCTTACTGAGATATCTTATGGTATCTTCATGATGTACCAGTCTCTACCTTTTCAATGATGCCCTACAGTTATGTCCCTTGAGGTTTATGACAGAAGTGGCAGTTCCACCAAGATTCAGCTAAAGCCCTCACTGCCAAAGGCAAATACTAATAATATATTGTGCACATGAGCAATCCCTGTGGATAGACCCAAATGAGATTAAGCCTGTAGTTGGTTGGTAATCTGATGCTGATTGAGCACCAGTATTTTGCTAGGCTCTTCATTGTTGGATTTATTTTGTTTTCTTTGTTTGCCAAGAAATAAAGTCCTTTGGGAATTTTGGTTATCTGATATATATCTATGGCTTATAAATGATTTCTTTCCAGTCTTCTAACTTCTGTTATTATGTTTTTTAAACTTGCCTTTTTTCTTGAGTGCTTTTTGTTTTGTTTTGTGTTGCGACTTTTAAAGAAAATAAAAATGGGAGAATGGATGGAGGTTTGATCAACTTCCTTGAACCAGCTCTGGGATTGAGAAGTTCTTAATTTCTCCTCACACCAGAGTTTGGAGATATTTGTCATCCACTCACCATTTGACACCTTACAAAGAACTTTCTCAGTCTTGTCTATATGTCTCTGAGAAATTCTTTGTTTAGGTTTATCTGCTCAAAATCAGAAGGCTTGCCAATTGGTCTTTGGTCAAGTTCCAGAGACACAAGTTTATAAAAGCATCATCCTTACAGATCATTGCAAATTTTATGTTTCCTTCTTAATATAAAGTGTAACTCTCTGAGGCCAAATATCCTCTTTATTCATGTCTATTTATTATATTGTTAAACTTTATGTTTATTTCTCGAATTGGCACAATTTCATCAAGACAATTTGAAATAGGGATTACATTTTGAAATTTGAGATGAGTAGAATTAATCTACTGAGAAGTGCTTAGAACAAACAAGAGATGAATAGCTTTGAAGCAGGAAAAAAAACCATTTTGCTTACAGATGAAATGTTCCACTCATGTTTCTACTTTGGAGATTAATAAGCATTACAAAAAGTATACAGCTTGTTAAAATTTTCAAGGGACCAAGCTATTATTTCAACCATACTTTTTCCTTTCCTTCCTTTCTCTCTTTCTTAATTTCATTCATTCTTTCTTTCTTTTATACATGTTAAAAGGCCTTTTACTGCTTCTAAACTTTCTGCTTTCTCTTAGTAGAGGAAAGAACATTAGCTTTTTTATAGTGATAATTTCATACATGTCTGAAGTTGTCTCCATCCCCCTTCTTTTCTTTGTTTTACTTCTTCTTGTCCTCTTTCTGCTCACTTTTGAAATTTTAAAAATTGATGAGAGAAAAATAATTGTATTGGTTATGTGCATACTCTAGGAATATCTGATTGAAAGGGCAGTCAAAAATGTCTAAAGGAAATTTGAAAGATTAGTAATTAAATTTTTTTCTTTCTTTTTTTTAATGACATTGCAAAGTGCATTTGCATAATAGCCTTCATTCATATGGTTGCTAGATACAAAGAAAAGATCCCAAGACAGAAAAAGAACTTTTGGAATGATTTTTCAAGGTGTTTAAAATTTAGTTTACCATTTAACAATGTCAGCACAATATTTAGCTTATACAAGATCAGTATTACCTATCTCAGGATTTAAGATTAAACTTCTTGAATTTCCTGCATTGAATTTATGAGTTAAGTAAATTATCAGGTTTCTATAACTAGTTCAAAATTATACATATGATTGAAAATAATATATAACATATAATAAATACATTGTATGTGCAAAATATACAAATTAATATATGTAGCTAAATGGAATAGTAATGACTAATATATTTATAAGAGTTTATTTCATACTATTCTTAACCAAAATGATTATGTTTATTAATATGTAAGGATTGTGTAATAGGATGATTTCTTAGTAGAAATAGATACTATAAACAATGATCACTAACATGATTGTAATTTACCTTATTTACCTGAATGGCTAAAATTAAGAAAACATGAAAAAGCCTCTCATTGTATTATATATATATATATATTAATATATATATTAATTAATAATATTTTATATTATATATTTATATATCTATTTTGTCACCTCAAAATCTGCTAAAGTAATATAAAATGAGTTCTCATGAAGAAAATTAGTAGCTAAACAGTTTTCATTGTTTCATTTTTGGTTTTTGTGTGTGTTTTTTTTCTTGTGCTGAAAAAAAGGAAAATCATTACATTTGGCTGATCACTGTTTGATTTAAATTATTATATAGAGTTGATGGTAGTATAAATGAATGATTCAACTAGGAAAAAAATTACAGAGAGGTATGAATATGTAGAAAAGAAAATGGATATGATTTTCCTCTGTTTATTGGGAAAGTTTTCACAGTTGATCCATAGGACAAATTTAATGATACATATATTATTTCATTTAATATATTGGTGGTTAGCTAAGAGCTTTCAATTTATTGTCTATTCGTATGTTTATATATCTCTGTATGTCTCAATACCGAGATATATAAACATATTAACAATTAACCTAATAGAAATTGTTTCATAAGTAATGAATAAAGTATGTGTCTTTTATTTCCTGTAAAATGTTATTTTCTGCCCATATGTAGAGCTTCATTTTTGTCATCAAAATGTTCTGTTAAATCTTTCTTTTAACATATTGTTAAACAGAACTGCGAAACATTTCTTACTTTTTAAAATGTTAAATTCCTAACAACCACTGTTGTTTATTACTTTATATTGTTACCATTACTTTATAATGGTGTCTATAAAAGCTTTTCCCTTAAAATTTTTGTGCTTGTCTTGTCTAAAACCTATTACTAACTTTGTCTTTCTCATATTCAGACCCCAAATTATGAATAATACACATCATATATGCCTATACCTACTATGGTTTTCCTAAATTGGTCACTAGGAAACACAGAGATTTCCACATTGTTCCAGAAAAATCTGGAACATTCTAATAGGAATATAGCAGTATCTCATTATTGCTTTAAAATGCATTTCCCTGATGACATATAATGTGAGCCATTTTTTCATATACTTTATGCCATCTGTATCTCCTTTTGTGAAGCTCTGTTCAGATCTTCAGCTCAATTTTTAATTGGGTTGCTCTTTTTCAACTTGATTTTTAAGAATTTTTTGTGTATTTTGGATAACAGTCTTTTATCAGATGTGTCCTTTGCAAATATTTTCCTTTCAGTCTATAGCCTGTTCTCTTATTCTCTTGACATTGTCTTTCACAGAACAGCAGTGCTCAGGCACTTTTCAAGTTAAAAAAAGGCATACTTATAATTGAATCCAAAAACTGGTAAATAAAGTCTACAAACAGACTTGTTTCCAGATTCTGTGTTCAATCAGTTTCTTTACGTTTTTGTTCATGAAATGTTTGGGCAGACACTACTAAGACCCCTGACTATTACATGGAAATCATTAAAGAGCTGTTGTTTCAATTTTTCATTAAATCCAAGAGCCTAGGGCTATCCAGCTTGTATAAAAGCGGTAGCAACAAAACTGATGAAAGCTTCAGTTGTTTTCATTTCATAATCTCCACTAAACTTAATGATACTCTATACACCCTTCTATTGACAGAAAACACATTCTTCATTAATTACGCTTCCTCCTATAGTATTGTTTCTCCTTCACACATAACTTAACTATCCATTGGTGCAACATTCTAAATAAAGCCACCTTCCTTCCCTGATAATGAAGAAAGATAAGCCAATAATTGCTTGACTATGTTTGACTACTATCCACATGATATACAACCTCTCTAAAAAATCCCATAGAAAAGCATTATTTAAAATTTTAAACTTGGGGTGACTTGGTGTCTCAGTTGGTTAAGCGTCTAACTCTTGATTTCAGCTCAGGTCATGATCTCACAACTGGTGAGATGGAGCCTTGCATCTGGCTCTGCACTGACATCACAGGGCCCACTTGGGATTCTCTCTCTCCCTCTCTCTCTGCCTCTCCCCTACTCATGCTTGCTCTCTCTCAAAAATAAATAAATACAATTAAAAAAATTTTTAACTTAAAACAAAAACAACAAAACTAAAACTTACCAAGCAAGCTATGCTGTCACTGACATGAGTTTACTCCTAAAACATAAAATCACTCTAGAAATTAACTAATTTTGTAGTTGAATTCATTGCCCTCACCAAGATCTTCCAGCTGACAAATGACAGGAGAGAATATATTTATCCTAATAGTAGGTATGATTATGAGTTAGATGATGATATTAAGATACTTTGGAAGCAGATATTTCTTGCTGTCTGTAGAAACCACCTACAGAGATCACAACAAATTGAAGAAACTTTATACAGTTGGCTATGGCTTAAGGAAATAGCCATAAGAAAATTGAAGTTGAGAAAAATGCTTGAAAATATCCACAATAGCAGACACAAATTGGCAATAATATTGAACCAAACTTGATGGAATAATATTAAGGGTATTTTTCAATGAATATCTGATTTAGCAATTGCATAATTTTGTTAAGAATTCAAGATAGGGCATAAATAAGAACCCAACTCTTAAGGCTCATTTGAAGACCTCCCAACAGATTATAACTGTCTATTGTTGATTCTTGTCAGGATGGTTTGAGGATTTTCCCTGCAGGAGAGCAATGTATTCTTTGTGTTGAGTATCCCATTCTGTATCACTACAGTAAGAGAGACACTTTCAAGTGGCACTGTTATCAAAAACTCCATAAATCTTTACCATTTACTTAGAAAGCTTGCTTTCCTTATTATTCACAAAGTTCAGTAATTGTAAAGGCAAGTAATGGAATTCTATAATTATAGAAATCATAAGTTTTAGAAGGCCTAATACTTACAAGCCCCGAAGTACTGACAGTATCCTTGATGGTAATATCAACTACATATAGGCCTCACAAATTTTCCTGAGTTAAGAATATGTTGTCCCAAGGGGCTCCTGGGTGGCTCAGTTGGTTAAGCGTCCAACTAGCTCAGGTCATGATCTTACGGTCCATGATTTCAAGCCCCACTTTGGACTCTGTGCTGACAGCTCAGAGCCTGAAGTCTGCTTCTCTCTGCCCTGTCCCCCATCTCTCTGCCCCTCTCCCACTCACTCTGTCTTGCTCTGTTTCTCAAAAATAAATAAATGTGAAAAAAAAATAAAAAAAGAACAGTTATCCCAAGAATCTGATAATGTTGAGACTTCATTCTATTACTAGTAATATGGCTAAACATGGTCAGAGATCCATATGAAACCTACAGCTATAATAAAATCATATTTAATTTGCATATCCAAAATTTGCACCTCAATAGCCTTAACATGATCTGAAAAAAGGACATTTGGTCTTCTGGAAAAAAAAAAAAAGCTATCAGGAAAACTGATCTTTCATGCAATGGAAAAGACCTTATCAGTTGTTATTAATAATTGACAAACAGTAAAACCCTGCACTGTTTATCCTTTGATTTATAATTTCCAGTTAAAAAGACATAAATAACTCTTTCTTGACTACCTTGTCTTTGCTATTAAGAAACCATAAATTTAGGATTGTTTGAAATTCACCAGGAACTAACTATGGAAGTAGGCTGTTTTTACCCAAGACACAGAATTTGGTTAATGACTCCAAAAGTAGACAACTTCTGCAAGATGAGAGAACAAGATGAAATTTCTAATTCTGCAGTAGTCTCTTTCTTCTTTTATTCTGTCATTAATCCTCCATATTATTACATTTTGACATGCTCTTTTTTAAAATACTTATTTATTTTGATTGAGAGTGAGAGAGAGAGTGGGAACATGCAAGCAGTGAAGGGACAGAGAGAGAGGCGGAGAGAGAGAATACCACGCAAGCTCCATGCTGTCAGTATGGAGCCCGATACAGGGCTCGATCCCACAAACCATGAGGTCATGACATGAGCTGAAACCAAGAGTCAGACATTCAACTGAATGAATCACCTAGGTGCCCTGACATCACCCTGACATGTTCTTTCAATTAACAAAAGATTTTCTTAATGTGCTCTTTTTTACCTTCATCGTGTTACCTTTTTTTAAAAAAGCTTATTTATTTATTTTGAGAGAGAGAGAGCAAAAGAGCAGGGGAGGAGCAGCGAGCAAAGGCTCTGCCCAGTCAGGCTCTGTGTGGAGTGTGATGTGGGGCTCTAACTGAGGAACTGAACTGTGAGATCATAACCTGAACTGAAACCAAGAGTCAGATGCTCAAAAGACTGACCTACCCAGGCAGCCCTTCTTGCTACTTTTTTTTTTAAAGTTTATTTATTTGTGTGTGAGAGAGAGAGAGCATGACTAGGTGAGGGGCAGAGAGAGTGGGAGAGAGAGAATCCCAAGCAGGCTCCCTGCCGTCAGCGCAGAGCCAGGCACGGGACTCAATCTCATGAACCATGAGAGCATGATCTGAGCCCAAATCAAGAGTTGGACGCTGAACTTACTAAGCCACACAGGTGCCCCTCATCTTGTTACTTTTAAACATGATGATTTGTGATTTCTCTGAATTTAACCAATTAATGTATGTGTCACTCCCTACCAAATCCTGCTGACAAAAATTTTAATAGCTGTCCTTTTAAACTTTTCAGGAGATAAACATCTTTTAAAGTTTTTTTCTGATACTAGTTTTCCTCATGTAATTAATTCTAAACTTCAATCTTGTTATTATTGAACTTTGAGCCCATATCAGCAGATATTTTTGCTGAAGAATTAAAACCCTATCAGCAAAACATAGCCCACAGCCAGGAATGGAAAAATATTGGGTTCATTCTTGCTGCAATAGTCAGTTTGTTCTCTTTAGAGATATTCCAACCCATTTTGCTAAAACTGCTTAATCCATCTTTTCCCACCTTAAGGAATGAATAATTGATTATCTCCTGATAAATATTATATTCCCAAAATTATTTTTCCTTATGAGAGCATAACTTCTACTCTGGGAGGCCAACAGACCAGTTTAAACTATTAGCCAAAGTTGTTATGAACAAGTACATAACCCTTGATTTCTGTTCATCTAGCCAGGGAGGAAGTTGTACTACAGCAACATTTCTTGCTGATTATATGTAAATACTGTATGTTGCATAGAATAGTCTGTGATTAGGCTAAAAGAAAAGCTTACAGGATATTTGGAACTAGCACAGCTGGATTTAGGACAGGTTTTGCTGTCTGAGTTTGGTAATTCAGGCTTCTATCTTCAAAATCTATTGCAAAGACTAAACCATTTTGTTGAAGTATCCTGTTCAGTATCTTAAATGCTCCTGTCATTTCAAATGCAACAAAAGGAATGGGAAAGACTAATTCTATTCCAACAGACAACATTCTGGAAGCAACCTCCTGATGAGCAAAACCTTGGCAACAGTGAAGATCTTAGATTAATACCCTAAGTCCTCACTTCATCTACCCATGGAAAAAAGCAGGAACTAAGAGAAAAGTAACACCTGAAATTTGGTGGCCTTGAGAATTAAGACTTGGTGTTGCTGGAGTTAGTCTGATACTTGCAACTAAGCTCTGATGATCTCACATTGAACATAAAAATTCCTGTAACCACAAACATAAGCAAGTCCACTTGTGATCATGATACAAAAAGAACAAAAGTGTAACAACTTAATAATCATGTCTAAGCACAGACAAAAGCAAAAGCATTGTATAAACTAAAATAATGGTTAAACACTCATTTTCTGACTAATATGTGACTGCTGCATTTTTATTAATTATAGCTTTATTTTATATAAGTGATGAATCACTGAATTCTACTTCTGACAGCAATATGGCACTGTATATTAACTAAAATATTTAAAAAATGAAAAAAAGAAATTATAGCTTTAACCCCAATTTGTTATTCATATCTTCTGGATGAAAATTAGGATCCTCAAAAATAAAATCACCCCCACTTTCTGAGAGCATCCAATCCAGAGCAAAATCCAGCTTCATTTAATCTTTCTCCAAATTACTTAATAGAAGCATAAATCCTATAAAACATTTTGTGGATGCCCTCTTACTGAAAATCCCCATAGTTAAGCATTGTATGTGGTTTCACTCAGAGCAAAATGCCAATTAATCTGACTTTTTTCAACTACAGGTGTTGTTCAACTACTTACTTGTCCTTGACTGGAGGACATCAATAAATACATACAAGGAAAGGCAATAGCTTTCTCTTTATGGTGTGACTAAAATACTTATTTTTGTAATATAATTCACTGTCAGATTGGCTAACATACAGTTTGTAAAGTGTGCTCTTGGTTTTTGGACACCCAAAAAACAAATAACCCAGTGAAGACATGGGCAGAAGACATGAATAGACACTTTTCCAAAAAGACATCCAGATGGCCAACAGACACATGATAAAATAATGTTAAAAATAAGTTTGTTTATATTTTTGTTTATAAAAATATAACATGTCCATTGTATTAAACTTGAAAAAGTCTTACTACAATGAAAAAAAAAAAATCATGGACCAGGCTAGGGGCATCTATCTAGGACTTGCCCTTATTTTTCAACACCATCTACCACTTTAAGCAAAGTTTGTAAAGCTGAATAAATGAAGGGAATTGTTACACTACATTATGGTAGGGTCTCAAGAATTTCCAGTTTTGTTTATTATATTAATATAACAACATTAAAACTAAAAATACTATATTTATATATAACTAATGATCCTCTCTTTTATTGAGAACCCAATACGATTTTGAATTAAATATATGGGGCGCCTGGGTAGCGCAGTCGGTTAAGCGTCCGACTTCAGCCAGGTCACGATCTCGCGGTCCGTGAGTTCGAGCCCCGCGTCGGGCTCTGGGCTGATGGCTCAGAGCCTGGATCCTGTTTCCGATTCTGTGTCTCCCTCTCTCTCTGCCCCTCACCTGTTCATGCTCTGTCTCTCTCTGTCCCAAAAATAAATAAACGTTGAAAAAAAAATTAAAAAAAATATATGTGTAAGATTAGACTAAATCTGTTGTACCAATTAGACCATAATTGTTTAAACTCAATAAAAGTTTAATTTTCTCTGATGTGACATCCTAGATAGGTTTTCCAACAAAGTAGACCCAAAAAAGAGTGCTAAGTTCCATACAGATATCAAAGGATCTGAAGAAAATATAGCTCGCAACTCCAATGCATGACTTAATAAGGTTCTGGGTTATCATCATTGCACACCCAGGAAAGAAAAAAAGAATAGAGAAGAACAGAAGCAAAGTGTTTTGAGCAGACCTGAAACTGGTCCATGTCACTTTCACTCACATTCCAGTTTGAGAACTGTTGTAGACTCTGGGTCTGGAGTTCTCTCTTGTCCAGCAAGAAAGCTGGACACAGGATTAAAAATGTAGACACGTAATGTCTGGTAGGAGACAAGAGACCTGATAAGGGTCCTTGCTCTGTTTTTATTAGGATCAAAAGGCTTACAAGCATGATGGGCGTGCACAGAGAGACAAAGAACCCAGGAACTCATGGGCATGGGGAAAAGGGGGTTTTGGAGATACCTGCTGTTAGGGGTTTGGGGTCAATACAAAACAAGATTCTGGTGTCTGCAGCAAACATGAGGCCCCACCTTTGTTTACCTAAACTGGCATAGGGGACAGGAAAGACCAAGCATGTAACCTCAGGGTCAACAAGGCACTTTTGTTAATTAGCTCTGCTCTGGGCAACTTCTCCCTGCTGTGGTCTACAGCCCTGTTTACCTTTTTACCTAATTTGGTCCTTCCTTTCTGTGAAAGCAGCTTTCTGCTATTGTACTAAATTGGGGGGGGGGGGGCATTTCTGAATATCTAATCTTGTTTACCTCATCTAGGATGTTTTCATCCTGAGATTCATTATTCCTATACCTTTGTCCTATACTGGGGGCCTTGCCCCTTTTACCTAATCTTGTTTACCCAAACTTGGGTGTGTACATCCTGTGGCTTTCTAATTCTTCATGCCTTGTTAACCCATCGGTGAAGGCTCAGGGAACTTCTAAGCTTATTCCTCACAGAGGACTTAGTCAAATAGCTACACTCAGTTGCAAAAGACTGGCACCCAAAATTCTGTATCTGTAGAAGAGGTACATGGGTTTCTTCCCAACTAAGTAAATAGTTATTGTCATCACATTGTCCCTACCTATCTTAATAAAACATATAATTACATAAAGTTTGTGTATATGAGGTGTGTGTATATATATATATATGTATATATATATATGTATATATGTATATGTATATATATTTGATCTTTTAGAAAATAACCAGCATCTAAAGAAAACTGTTTATAGAAATGTGTTTGTTTCATATAAAAATAGTTATATATCCAGTCATTTGCTGAAGACTCACATATGGAATTGTCACATACTTTACATTTAAAATACTTTAAAGAATCTGTTTTTATAAAATAAAGTAACAAAATAAAGTACTACTAAAAATACAGCACAATTTAACAACAAAACAAAGGCATATTAATAAAACATGACTGAAATATTTCATTTTTAGAAAAATCCACAAATCTGTAAGTATCAACTATATACAAGACACTGCTAAACAAAATCTAGCATGTTATAAAAGAGGATGACAATATTCATTGTTAGCAGTTCAAAAGATGATTCAATTTTATCTTCTCTATCTAAAGATTTCAATTTGGGAAAACACAGAGCTTTTGTCAATAGCATCTTAATTTGTGAGACTGGAAATACATCCAGCTTGAATATGTGTAGCCATAAGCCTAAAATATAAAATGAGACAGATAATTATACCATTTAAAACTAAGGAAATGTTTACATTTGAGGAGATGTGAGATCAAATTAATAAATATGCGAAATCTTCATAAGCAAATATTTTCAATGGTCAAAGTGGTTTGGAGCAGACAATATTAATAAAAACTCCCATGGCATCCCTGCAGACTTATGGCTGTGGGAAATCTTTCCTTGGATTTGTTAAGCTGCTACAGATGGATAAATAACAGCATATATTTGCTGGAAATCATTCTACAAAGCCTGTAGTCTCCAGAGTGAGGATGTGATATAAAGTGGTTGAAGTTTCTTGAAAAAGACAAGTCAGTCATTATCAAAACAAACAAACAAACAAACAGATTTTTTAAAAATAAAATAAAAGAGATAAAGGAGATAGCAATAATAAAATCCTTGAAAATTTTCTAATTTAAAAGTAGATAAGCACATTGGGTTTCCCCTTGTGGTTGATGGAGTAGATACACATTTTTGTATTCTTTCCATTATTAATACAACTAGCAAATGTCTACATTATTAACCAAACCTAAGATATCTCTGACAGGTGATGAGAAGAAGGTGGGTTGTTTAGGGACCTCAGGATGCAAGGAACAACATGGCTATGTATCCCATGGGTTTTACTTTTTCCTCCTCTATCCCCAAAATACCAGTAGGCACAGACATATTGAGACCCAACAAACTTTAATCTGTCTAGCAAAAGCATTAGGGAAAAAGACAGTCTAGCAAGTCAGAAACATTTAAAGCAACTATTCTAGTCACACACACACACACACACACACACACACACACACACACTGTTCAACACCTGTGGCCCCACTTCTGTCCATACCATCACAGGTCAACAGGGGTTTCTAGACTTTTGCCCTTCACAGATTGCAACCAGGAATCATAACAGTGGTCCCAATAGGGTCAAGTAAGAAGTAGAAAGTCAGGACTTTCATCCCCTCTGAAATGGGAGTAAAAAGTTCCACTCTCTGTATCAGTATTAGTGGAAACCACTAAGAAGCCTGGACTTACACCATTACCCAGCACTAGGGAGATGCTACTCCTTCTCCTTGGGGGTGGTGTCAGAAGGGACACAGTGTAGTATAGGGATTTTTGCCTCCACTTGAGTAATGAGACCACTGCCACCTCCCCTCAGTGATGTCTAAGAAACAGTCATAATCAAGAATCAAGAAAAGCCTAATGAGATATAATTAATAAATGTAACATGTATACTGAATGCAATATTGGATGAGAAACAAGACACTGAGTAAACTCTACCATGAATTGAATAAACTATGGGCTTTGGCTAATAATAATGTATCAGTATTTGGTATATTACTTGTAAAAATGTATGTACCAACATAAGATAAAATATAGGGAAACCAGGTGCAGGCTATAGGGGAATTCTCTGTGCTATCCTTTAAATTTTTCTCTAAATCTAAAACTGTTTGGGGTGCCTGGGTGTCTTAGTGAGTTAAACATCCATCTTTGGCACAGGTCAAGATCTCATGGTTACTGGTTTCGAGCCCTATGTCAGGCTCTGTGTGTATCCCTTGGAGCCTGGAGCCTGCTTTGGATTCTGTGTTCCCTCTCTCTCTCTCTGTCCATCCCCTGCTTGTGTGTTTGCTCTCGCTCTCTCTCGCTCTCTTTCTCTTTCAAAGTTAAACATTAAAAAAATAAAAGAAAATAATAAAATAAAATGAATCTAAAACTGTTCTAGAAAATTGTCTATAAAACACACAAACATGCACACAATACACCTTAAAAGTGAAAAGGTGGGGCGCCTGGGTGGCGCAGTCGGTTAAGCGTCCGACTTCAGCCAGGTCACGATCTCGCGGTCCATGAGTTCGAGCCCCGCATCAGGCTCTGGGCTGATGGCTCAGAGCCTGGAGCCTGTTTCTGATTCTGTGTCTCCCTCTCTCTCTGCCCCTCCCCCGTTCATGCTCTGTCTCTCTCTGTCCCAAAAATAAATAAACGTTGAAAAAAAAAAAGTGAAAAAGTAAGATACAGAGTGGAAGAAAATATCTGCTATACATCCATCCAACATAGGCCGTATGTACAAGATATTTAAAGCACTATTACAAAAGGGTAAGAAAAGGACAAATGGCCTATTTTTTTTAAAGGCAAGAGACATGTTCGAATAAACCAAATGGCAATAACATAAGAAATAGTGCTCAATCTTATGAGCCAACAAGTAAATGCAGAATAAATCCACAATACTATCACAATCCCACAGAAATATATATAGATATATAGATATATAAATATATCAAATAAAAGACACCAAAGAAATGAAGTGTTTGAGAGGAGGTAAAACAACCAGGGTCTTCATATAATGCCAGCAGGATGATTCATTTGCTTAAACACTTAGAAAATAATTTGGCATTATCCGCTGAAGCTAAACAAATAAATATTCCACAACCCACTAATTCTACCCTAACAGAAATATAAATGCGTATATGTACATATGTATATTTGTGTGTGTGTGTATTTATGTCTCAGACACAAATATATTCATAGTAGCAGTTACTATTATTTCCAAACTAGAACCTATTCAAACTGCTACTAACAGTAGATTGTATAAGTAAATTATGGTGCAATCACACAAAGGAATACTAAGATAGTAATCAGAATATTCTACAATGATTCATAATAATATAAATTAATTTCACAAACATATAATTGAGCAAAAGAAGTCTGACACTAAAGACTTGAAATTTCAAAAACAGGAACTTATACTATAAAGAAGCATGAGAAGGTGGAGTTTCCAAAGAGCTGTTAATTTTCTGTTTCTTGATTAGGGATCTGCTTACACTGAAATGTTTGCTTTGTAAGCATTCAGCTAGCTGTGCATTTATTTATATATGCACTTTCTGTATGCATATTATACTTAAACGCACTTTTTAAAAAGTGAAAAAAGGAGTCAGTTCTGTATATATTGATACAAAAGGATTCTATAATATATTGTGAGGGAAAAGGAAGTTGTAATATACTATAAACCTATATGTATAATTTTTGAGACCATCAAAACAAATGAGTTTCAAATATGCAAATAACAAACACCTGAAAGTGGCAGAAATTACACTTTGCTATTGTATTTTCATTTTCATAATGAACTTAAATATTTTGTATTATTAATACTTTTTTATTTAACTAAATTAATACTTATTTGTTACATAATTTTGACATTCTTCTTGCAATTTTATGTATCTCTATAAGCTGAATTTTCCTCCTTGAAACAAGAAGGATTGTAAAAAATAATACACACCATGTTAGTCAGGGTCCTGCAGAGAAACAGAACCAAGAGGCTATTTGGACATATAGAAGAGGAGATTTATTACAGGAATTGGCTGTGGAGGCTGAGAAGTCCCACAGCCTGCCACCTTCAAGCTGGAGAACCAGAAAGTCAAGTGGCACAAACCTTTCCAAGTCAGAACCAGGAGCTCTGATGTCAACAGGAGGAGAAGACGGATGCCCCAGTTCAAGAAGAGAAAGAATGTGCCCCTCCTCAGCCTTTTTGTTCTATTTGAGCCCTTAACAAATGGATGATACTCACCCATATTCCTGAGGGCAATCTCTCTACTCTGTCTACTGAACGAAATGCTAATCTCTTCAGAAACCCCTCACAGTCACACCCAAAAATAATGTTTCACCAGCTGTCTGGACATCTCTTAGGCCAGCTAAGTAGACATAAAATTAACCACAACACACATTAGATAAAATAAACAAACAAATCCTAGAGGATCCTCACCCTCTACTCAACAAATGTAAACTTCTTATTCTGGTATTATTGGACTAATAAAATAAACACACAAATCCTAGAGGATCCTCACTCTCTACTCAGCAAATGTAAACTTCTTATTCTGGTATTATTGGACTGAGGTCTAAAATCCACTTTTCAAACTGTGACTCCCACTGTTTCCTTACAGAATTGTCCTGATCAAGTCAGATCAACTGACTCACTCCTTCCCAGTGATATCCTACTCTCCTGTCTCATAACTTTACTTGCTCTAATTGTTTTGCGAGAAAACTCTCTCCTTTATCACCTTCCACCTCAGTTGGCTTAAATTCCTCTAAGGCCTTTCCTAGGGCTACAGTAATTCCTACCAGAAATCTGATCTTCTCAATGGAATAGAATATTTGTTAACTGCTATGACACCTTAACTCAGATGATGGTATTATTGTATTCTTTATCGATAATTTCTTTTCACTTAAAAATATTATTTTATGCACTTTTTTTACACTTAATTTAGGTATGATAGACATGCAAAAGCTACATGTATTTAATACATACAACTTGATGAGTTTGGGGATAACAATATGCCCATGACACCATCACCACTATCAATGTCATAAACATATCCATCACCTCCTAAAGTGTTACCCTATCCTCACTATTGTTATCAGTAGTAGCAGCAGCAGCAGCACCAGCAGCAGCAGCAGCACCAGCAGCAGCAGCAGAGTCTGTGTTAAGAACAATGAAAGTAAGAGCTATCCTCTCAGCAAATTTTCAGTATATGATACAGTACTGTTTGCTATAGGCAATAGCTGTGTAATAGGTCTCAGAACTTAATGATCTTGCATAACTGAAGATTTGTACCCTTTGACCATCACCTCCCCATGTTCTCCTTCCCCAGCTCCTGGCAACTACCATTCTAATGTCTGCTTTTATGAGTTTGACTAGTTATATGCCTCATATAAGTGAGATCATACAGTATTTATCTTTCTGTGTCTGGCTTGTTTCACTTTTCCTTTTTGAAATTAATTAATTAATTAATTATTTTATTTAGAGAGAGACAGTGGGGGAGGGGTAGAGAAAGAATCCTTAGCAAGTTCCACTGTGTCAAGCTCTACCCCAACGTGGGGCTCAATCCCATGAACCATGAGATGACCTGAGCTGAAATCAAGAGTCAGACATCAACTGACAGAGTCACACGGGAGCCCCTCACTTTTTCATATCTCTTAAGATGTTACCTTATTTTGATAGGTTTATTTCATTTATTTATTTTTCCCTTTTTGTATTTTGACTTAACCCTTGAACGGTAAACAGGAAATGTTTGCATGTGAGACAAAGCATTCAGCAAGGGACAAAAGTGCTTTTATAACTAGTATGAACTCATCATGATTTCCTACTTGATTAAAAACTCAGAGTCCCAAATATACCTTGAATTTTCCTACTGTTTCCTAAGCCTAGAATCTTCCTACATATCCTTTTCTGTCTACAGAAGTGTTATAGAGCCCAATTAAAATGGGCTTTTTTCCTTTAAAATTGAGTTTTAAAATTTTCAGTCTTAAAATGTAAAGCACATATTCACTGTATGTTTTTTAGATTACATTTCATTTGTTCAAAACATCTCAGATACTAAGATAAAAGCAGATGGAGAAAAGTGCCCAGTAATATGATCTTTGATATATTTTAGCAAATAAGATGAAATGCTTCCCATGGAATTTTGTAGAACCAATTTGAATGAAGAATTATGAATAAGTACTTAAATTTATTTTCATTTATTAAATACTTCCTTGAAAGTATTTGTCCAAGAGTATTAAATAAATAAATATTTATTTATTTTAGTTAATTTTTTCTTTCAGTTTTATTGAGATATAATTGACATATAGCACTGTGTAAGTGTACGGCATAATGACTTGATTTATGTATATTGAGAATGAGTACCACAATGATTTTAGTTAACTTCCATTAACTCACATATTATCTTTAAAAAGAGAGAGAGAGAAAACTTTTTTTCTTGTGATGAGAATGTCAAGGATTTACTATCTTAGCAACTTCCAAGTATGCCACCTACCTGTAGTCATCATGTTGTACCTTACATCTTCAATACTTATTTAACTTGTAATTGAAGTGTGTACCTTTTGACCACCTTCATCCATTTCTTCTCCCCACTCTGCCCCACCATACCCACAAATCTGATATTTTTTCTTTTTCAGTCAGTTGTTGTCGTTTTGGTTTCTACAGGTAAGTGAGAGCATAATACAATATTTGTCTATCTGTCTGACTTATTTCACTTAGCATAACGCCCTCAAATTTCATCCGTGTTGTTGCCAATGATAAGATTTCATTCTTTTTTATGGTTGAACAGTATTCCATTGTGTGCAACACTCTTCTTTATACATTCATCCATTGATAGACTCTTAGGTTGTGTCTGTGTTTTGGCTATTGTAAATAAGCTGCACTTAGCATGGGAGCCAGCTATTGCTTTGACACAGTAATTTCTTCTCCTTCAGATACATACCCAGAAGTGAAATTTCTAGATCATATTGCTAGGTTTTTTAACTTTTTGAGAAACCACCATGGTGTTTTCAATAGTGCCTGTGCCAATTTACATTCCTACCAAGAGTTCACAAGTATTTCTCCACATCCTTACCAGAATTTGTTACCTCTTATCTTTTCTTGATAACCATTCTCAGAGGCTTGAGGTGATACCTCATTGTAGTTTTGATTTGTATTTCCCTAATGATTAGTGACATTGAGCACCTTTTCATGTTCCTGTTGACCATTTGGTACCTACTTTGGAAAAATATTTATTCAGGGTGCCTGGGTGACTCAGTTAAGCATCTGACTGTTGATTTCAGCTCAGGCCATGATCTCATGGTTCTTGAGATCGAGCCCCACATCAGGCTGCATGGTGAGCATGGAGCCTGATTTGGATTCTCTCTCTCCCTCTCTCTCTCTCTCTCTCTCTCTCTCTCTCTCTCTCTCTCTGCCTCTCCCTCACTCACACTCTCTCTCTCAAAATAAATAAATAAACTTTAAAAAAAGTGTTATTCATTTCCTTTACCAATTTTTAATTGAATTATTATTATTATTATTTTTACTATTGAGTTATATGCGTTATTTATACATTTTGCATATATGATTTGCAAACATTTGCTCCCATTCTATAGGTTGCTTTTTAATTTTGTTGATCTTTTTTTTTCTGTGCAGAAGCTCTTTAATTTGGTGTAATCCCACTTGTTGAATTTTAATTTTGTCTCTTGTGCATTGTGTCATATCCAAAAATACATTGCCAAGACTAATATACAGAGGCTTTTTCCCTTTGTTTTCTTTTAACAGCATTGTGGTTTCAAGTCTCACATTGAAGTCTTTAATCCTTTTTGAGTTAATTTTTGTGAGTGACATAAGATAGGGGTCTAATATTATTCTTTTACATGTGAATATCCAATTTTCCCAGCACCATTTATTGAGGAGACTATCTTTTCTCCATTAAGTATTCTTGGTCTACTTGTCAAATATTAGTTGATAATAAATATTAATTGAGTTAAGGTATATAAAATACTACAGGACAATTCTTTTTTTATACAGATATAATAAAGCAAACAGTAAAACATGTCTTACATTAAGTTTTATAGAAAACATAATGATGTGTACAATGTCATTGTTATAATGTGAAATTTATACATGTGACAATAAGAATTTCAGAACAAAATGGAAAAAAAAAGCTGTATCAGTGTTGGAAAATCATAGATAACATTGTCTTTGATACTATTTGTGAGTATATGTGTTAGAGATATATTCCAGTAAAAAATACAAAAGTTTATTGATATTGGGGTGCCTGGGTGGCTCAGTTGGTTAAGCATCTGACTTCGGCTCAGGTCATGATCTCATGGTTTGTGAGTTCGAGCTCCATGTCGGGCTCTGTGCTGACAGCTCAGAGCCTGAACCTGTTCAGATTCTGTGTCTCTCTCTCCCTCTGCCCCTTCTTTGCTCACGCTTTGTCTTTGTCTCTCTCTCTCTCTCAAAAATAAACATTTTTAAAAATTTTTAAAAAGTAAGTTTACTGATATTCATTGAAGAAAACCCCAACACTAAACTAGCCTATTACACTCACTGAATTTAAAAAACTCTGACCTGAGGGGCACCTGGGTGGCTCAGTGGGCTGAGCCCTACATCATGCTCTGCCGTCTGAATGGAGCCTGCTTCAGATCCTCTGTCTCCCTCTCTCTCTGCTCCTCCCCTACCTGCACTATGTCTCTCAAAAATAAAAAATAAACATTAAAAAAAAGACATTTTCTCGTTCATGTTCTTTAAAAAAATTCTGACCTGAATAAAACCACTTTTTTTAAAACTATCAGAAGCTAGTTATGCAGTATGACAAAGATATTTGCACTATTTGCACTATTCCTTAAGAAACTACAAGAGATAGAATACATAATCTTAAAAATAACTATATTAGTAATTAATAAAGTTTGCCTGGAGCTTCATGTCATAACATTTTCAGCCAATAAATTTCCCAATCAGCTTCACCTCATGCCTATTTCTTATTCTCAGTTGGACAGTTGCCTAATTAACAACTCTATTCTATGTAGATCAACTGGGACTTGCAAAGGTCAATATTTTACAAGTAACAGGATATTACTAACATGAATCTCTTAGAAATACAGAATGAACAGAAAAGAATAACAATTTTAAATTTTATTCATGGTATAAGGCCAACTAGTCACATCTGAGCACTTTATTTTCCTATGTCAAGCTTAGATCAGGTTTATAAAAGTTACAAAATGGGGGCACCTGGGTGGCTCAGTCCACGAAGCATCCGACTCTTGGTTTTAGCTCGTGTCATGATCTCACAGTTCATGAGTTCGAATGCCACGTTGGGGTCCTCACTGACAGCTCAGGGCCTGCTTGGGATTCTCTTTCTCCCTCTCTCTCTCTCTTCCCCTCCCACCTCACTCTCTCTTTCAAAATAAATAAATAAATAAACTTAAAAAGGACAGGCAAGTTGTGTCCTTGCAGTGTTGCACACTCCTCTCTCACTTCATCTCCTCTCCCTCCTCCCAAGGTGACAGACATCAATGCCTCAGTAACTCCAAAATCAGGACTATTATCAGAAAAATTGAGGAGTGGCTTTAATGTGAACCTTAAATCATTCAGATACACGGGATCTTGGGCTTTGCTCGTGAGTCTCGGCATCTTAGGATATTTTATCTTTACCTATGATCACCAAAATATTTTCAATCAGATACTGAAGTGTTTTCAGATGGGTCTGGACTTTACTTGTTTATGACACCAAGGATATATTTTATATTTTTCTTCATGTCAAACATCTGCTCACTAGATCAAATTAATAAAACATTCCTTAATTATTAGATATTAAATGGATGACAGAACCAAGGAGAACTTTTTTTTTTCTTTTTTGGAGTGCAAATAAACCCTCCTATTAAATAAAAAACATAATGGAAAGGTAAAGAATGTTAGATGCTGGAAAACAAAGAAGATATATTAAACAAAATGAATTTGACTTCAATTTGACTTTCATTGAGCCCAAATAAAAGTTAATAAAGAATAATTTTCCCAATTATATTATGGTTAAAAACACTGCATCAACACACAGTATTGTCATTTCCTTACCCATTTTAATTATCCTTCAACTCTTCTTCATATTACAATGTTTGTTCTTATCCCTTCCCCTCACACATATTAATTCCGATTTCCTCCATCGTAACATAACACCAACCTGTATCTCATTTTATACTATGATGACCTCTTATGCTAGAAAGAGTAATGCTCCCTTCCCCCCAAAAGATATCCACGTCCTACTCTTTAAATTTGGGAAAATGTGGTGTTGCATGGCAAAGGAGAACTAAAGCTGCTGCTGTTGTTTTCATTTGAATAAAATACTTATTATTTTTTTCTCAGGAAAAATAGGAAGTTAAGAAACACTGCATTGTGCAGCCAACATTTTTTGTAGTGGGCTCTAATCCTTCCTGGCTCTGCTGTCAATAGCATTAGCTGTTTAATCAGAACCAAGGTGTGTACCCCTGCTAGAAGTACATGGAGGACCCTGGAAGATTTCATGTTTTTCCTGAGAAACAGAAGACAGACAGAAGTTGGGAAGAAAGAGTGCCTCCCTTTCCATTTTAGAGGATTTGCCTGAAATACACAGCTAATCAGCACTTAGAACATTTGCTTCCTCTGCCTATAAAACTGCCCACCCCTCCCCCAAAGCACTTGGGCTTCTTACATGCTCATAGTCCCTAATTCAAAGGCTGCTCATCAATTGACTATGAAATAAATGATTGTCTCAGATTATGGTGGGTGAGGGGCAAATATTATCACAAGGGTCCTTTAGGTAAGTGAACAGGGAAGCAAATGGGGAGACTTGCAGTGGCTTCAAAGAGAATGCAGTTTTGCTGACACCTTGATTTTAGCCCAATGAGACCCATTTAAGACTTCTGGTCTTTACCACAGTAAGATAATAAATTATCGTGTGTTTTCAAAACACTAAGTTTTTGGTGGTATTTACAGCGATAACAGAAAACTATACACTGATTCGGACCCACCTATATTTACATGGACTGGATTAACTGGCCAACAGTTTTGCTATTTTACATGTAGCCTTTGGCCACACTTCACTCTAAATAAACGTGCTCGTGTCCAAAGCTGTAGATACTTATTATTCACTCAGTACTTATCAATCATCCAGCAAATATATGTCTGCATTTCTTTTTGCCTGGCTTGATTATTGCCTATTTAAATGTTTATTGTTATCATGGAAATTATTAGAAAAACACTTTTGCAGCACTTTTTTTTATGATACTAGTGTTCATATAGAAAAAATAATAGTAAGCAAAACTATTAAATGGTCTCAATATAAACCTAAGGCTAGTTTATATTTATTCCTCGTTATGGTGCTAATGACAGAGTTAGAAAGATGTATCTATTTTCTCAACTCACTTGGCCATCTTTTAATTTTTTTTTTTTTTACATTTCTTTATTTTTGAGAGACAGAATGAGATAGAGCATAAGCAGGAAAGGGGGAGAGAGAGAACGAAACACAAAATCCAAAGCAGGTTCCTGGCTCCGATCAGCACAGAGCCCGTCGTGGGACACGAACCGTGAGATCATGACCTGAGCCGAATCCGAATGCTCAACCCACTGACCCACCCAGGCACCGCTTGCCTGGCCATCTTTTAAACTTTTGTAAGTAATTGTATGTATGAACTGGTTTCATAAGTATCTTACAGCTATAACAGATTAAAAGACAATTAGTTTTTAATGTATAACACTTGATACCAAGTTTTCTGTGCAATGTTGCCAATGTTAAATGAATCCTAGATAAAAAATAAAATAAAATAAAATGAAATAAAATAAGTAAAATTTGCAAACTGTTTTAAACCCATGGAGAGAAAATGGCAAATTTTAATAGAAAGAACTGCTAAAAAAGTAGCAAATAAACCAATCATGACTTTGGAAAACTCAATAAACTGCTAATGACCTGGTCATATCATTTGGTGCTTAAGTATGAATATTTTAGTAGCAGCAAAATTAAAAATATTTCAGTATTTTTTTGTAAAAACTTTTGGTATATATTGTTTGTTTAATCTGGTTGTGAAATATTGCTTGGAGCAGAAAATTTACAATATTATTGCCAAACAGCTTTATATATATTTTATACATTGCTAAATATTTAGACAAATCAGCAGACATTTTGTATATTATGTGCCTGCATTGTTCTATCATATTTCTAAAGGAAAGCAGCTTTCTGTATTCTAGCATTTTTAGCATTAAATTTAATGTCTGTACCAATAAATCTCTATTATGCTTTTATTTTTTCAAATGTTTATTTATTTAGGGGCACCTGAGTGGCTCCATCAGTTAAGCATCCAACTTCGGCTTGGTTCATGATCTCACAGTTTGTGAGTTCCAGCCCCACATCGGGCTCTGTGCTGACAGCTTAGAGCCTGGAGCCTACTTTGGATTCTGTGTCTCCCTCTCTCTCTGAACCTCCCCTGGTCACACTGTGTCTGTTTCTCAAAAATAAACATTAAAAAAATTTTTTTTTAATGTTTATTTATTTATTTATTTAAAAGAGAGAGAGAGAGAGAGAGAGAGAGAGAGAGAGAGAGAGAGAGAGAGAGAATATCAGTTGGGTAGAGACAGAGAGAGAGGAAGAGAGAATGCAAAGCAGTCTTCCTCAGCGCAGAGCCCCAAAGCAGCTATCTCTCATGAACCCTGAGATCAAGACCTAATCAAAATCAAGAGTTGGATGCTTAACCAATGAGCCACCCCAGTGGCCCTCTACTCTGCTTTTAAAGAGAACCATCACTAACAAATGGAGAAAAAAAAATAGGGAATAGAAAAGAAAGAATGAATAAATTTTCATGTGGATATGAAGGTTGAAATTACCATTGTTGTAACATTTTCAATGATCCAGGTAGAAAAAATTTTGTTTTTTTCATCAAAACAAAAAACTGAATTGCTTATACTTGCCATTACATCTACAGTGTGTGACATTTTTGTGCCCTGTGTCAATACAGCAAATATGAAATAAGTCAAAAGTTTCTGAACTTTCATGAAATGCAGATAACCTTGCACAAGCTAGTAAGCTCATTCTGATTTCTAGTAAACTACTGTCCCTCAGCTTCACAAAAATTTCCCAATTTATCATTGAAGAAAATTTAGCTAATTTGGAATAGAATCCCCTTTCTGATTTTATCAAAATCTTCCTAATGCCTCCAGATTTTTGAGAGAGAGTGTTCAAATTATAATGCTTGTAATTGTATAATGGATAACTGGTCCCAAATTTTGTATTAAGTGGCAACCTCTGTATCTTGATCCTAAACAAACAAACAAACAAACAAACAAAAAGACTAATTGTGGGAACTTAGGTACAGAACAAGGATGCAAAGATTTGGATGGAGTGCTTGTTCCATACTCAGGCTTAATTAATGTAATAAGGGGAATGCCTGGCCTTATCCTTCCAGAGAGGTTAAGTTTCCTTATCTATTAAATTATAATATTACTTTAGAAATAACTAATAGTATTATAAATAAAAAATGATCAATTTGAAGAGAGAGAAAAATCTCAGATTCAGATTGGAAAGTGAACTCTCATAAATATATATATATATATATATTTTTTTTTTTCTTTATGATATTTGCATCGTTTGTAATCAATGCTTTGCTAAGCTAAGTTCTGTTTTGCACTTTATGTTTTATGTGCAAACATCAGTTGCTGATGCCCAGGCTAATTCACATGAGGGTATTTGACCTATTCACGATGAACGCAATAACAAATCCTCATAAATAATACGCTCTCCTTTTAGATTTATAAAATAACATAGGAAAACTGAAATTACATGATAAACATACATATATATTATCAAACACTGTTTTTGATAATAGAATAGGTACTCTATAAGATAGTCTACAAATATATAACTACAAAGGACAATAATTCTGTAATAATTTAGAATAATTTTCTTAAAGAAAAGCATTTTATGAATCTAAAAATAAGAATTAAACCTAAGAAGGAATTACATTCATAAACGTATAAAATAAAGTAAATGTTGTTATTATCCTTCCATTATTGTTGTTTTTAGAAAAGAATATAAATTCTCTTTTCTCTACATCCTCTCCAACACTTGGCATTTTTTGTCTGACAAAACTTTTCCTAACAGTTGTAAGGTGATGTCACTATGATTTTGATTTGCATTTTTCTGATGATTAGTGATGTTGAGCTCTTTTTCATGTACCTGTTGGTCATTTATATGTCTTTCTTGGGGGGTAAATGTCTATTCAGGTTTTCTGACCATTTTTTAGTTGGATTATTTGTTTTGCTGTTGAGTTATAGTTCCTTATATCAATCCCTTATCAGATATTTGTATGGCAAATATTTTCTCCCATTCTGTATGTTGCTTTTTCATTTTGTTGATGGTTACCAGATACAAGTAGGTGGGGAAAATGGGAAGATGTTGATCAAAGGGTACAAAGTTGCAATAATGTAAAATTAATAAATCCTAGAGATCTAACGTATAGCATGGTTACTATAGTTAATAATAATATAGTGTATATTGGAAATTTTTAGAATAGATCTCAGATGTTCTCACCACATACACACACCCACGACAGTAATTATGTGAGTAGATGGGTATGTTAATTACCTGATTGCAGTAATCATTTCACTTTGTATATGTATATCAAAACATCATATTGTACAACTTAAATATGTATAATTGTATTAAAAATAAATTTTAAAAGAAAAGAATATATATAAACATCAAAATATTTATTTAGTATTTATTATTGTTTATATTTTCGATAACTCTTTTTAACAATATTCAAAATCCTGTTAACTATGAGGATTTACATAATCTTTCAGAGGTAACCAAGCACGTTACCAAGCACGTTGTATCTACGATAAACTCCAAGGAGATAATTTTTTATTTCTAAATATATTATAATTTTGAGGAGCCTAATGGATCACTAAGAACAAGATAATTATATTTTAAATATCATCCATTAAATAAATGTGTTATATAAAATTTTAAGATCTGTGCTTTAATCCATCATTTGCCAATGACTCCTGTTTTGTCAATTATAATAATTCAAGGATATTAACTTTACTGAGTACTTACAAGCTAAACACTAAACTTTACAAATGCCTCATACTTCTCACAAAACCACAAAGTATTACCATCTCTAGTGCATGTATTAGAAACTAATTATCAACGGGTTATATAATTTGTCCAAAGTTAATAGTTCTTTAGTTAGGGCAAGTATTTCATCCTGGATTATTTTTTTGTTTTGGGGTGTAAATTCCTGAGGTACAAGCATGGCCACTGAGATTCACAATCTGAGTTAGAGAGACAGCCCTGAAATAATTTGTGGGGGGAAGGGTGAGACATAGCTGGCACCAAAAAATCATGTCCTGAAAAACCATCGTTCATAAAAGCTATTCAACTTTGCAGATTATTATTGGAGGCCCTATTTCCAAAACTATAATTCCATTGTCAAACACTAAACACATTTTAAGGTTCTTTATAAATAAATTCCCAAAAGCTTTAAATATTAAACATTGGTAACTTATAAACTCTATTAAAATTTCCATTTGACTTTTTCTTGTCACCATCATTATTTTTATTTAGATAACATTAGTTTTTAGGTTTTAGTTTAAATCCCAGTTAGTTGACATACAGTGTAATATTACTTTCAGGTGTACAATTTAGTGATTCAACACTTCTCTACAACACCCAGTGCTCATCCTTAATCCCCATCACCTAGGTCACCCATCCCCCCCCCCCCACCTCCCCTCTGGTAACCATTAGTTTCCCCTCTACAGTTAAGAATCTATTTCTTGGTTTGCCTCTCTCTCTCTCTCTCTCTCTCTCTCTCTCTCTCTCTCTCTCTTTTAACCCCTTTGCTCATTTTTTTCTTTTGGTTTCTTAATTCTTAGATAACTGTATTTTAGTGGTGAAAATTGTGTCTCCTGGCATAAATGTGAATGTAATATATTTATATGACACTGATCAATGTTAAATATTCATGGATTATTGGACATTGATGTGTTTTATTTTAATATGAACTTACACATCTAACATTTTTGTAATTAAATATTTGAGACACAGTAATATAGGTCAAATAGGTGTTAGGTATAATAATTAATCTTAGTCATTCATTTTCATATAACACTTATGTACACAGAAAAGTAAGAGCATTAAAGTACATTAAAAGGAATATAAGAAAATAGATAAGTATTTAAAAACAATATATTTTTGTATTTCTGAATTATTTTCAAAAATATTTGTTCTAATCACTATTCAGTTGCTAACCCCAGGGAATAATAAGCTCATGTGTCTATCAAGATAGTCAAAATAACTAGAACTAGGTGAGACACTATGTTGGAATTTCTACGTGCAGTTTTTTTTTCAATTTTTTTTAAAGATGTATTTATTTTTGAGGGACAGAGAGAGGCAGAGTATGAGCAGGGGAGGGGCAGAGAGAGAGGGAGACACAGAATTCGAAGCAGAATTCGAAGCTGACAGCTCAGAGCCTGACGTGGGGCCTGAACTCACAAATCACGAGATCATGACCTGAGCCAC
Source organism: Felis catus (assembly GCF_018350175.1). NCBI lineage: Eukaryota > Metazoa > Chordata > Mammalia > Carnivora > Felidae > Felis > Felis catus. The sequence continues at coordinate 99,382,429 of NC_058376.1, forward strand.
AGTCGGACACTTAACCGATTGAGTCACCCAGGCACCCCTCTATGCAGTTTTACTTATTATTGAGGCATTGTTTGTTTTACATAATCAAACAAATAGTCATGAATAATAAACATCTGATCTATCTCCATCTAGTTGTATGGAGTGAAATCCCGGTTTAGTAAAAGAGCATAGTCCTAGAATCTTGCAGACACATATTCAAATAATAGCTCTAGCACATACCCAAATTATTTCATTAGATGTGTTATTCACCTATTTACCTCTCTTTATTCGTCAAACTTGAGTTAATATCTGCTTTTAAGATAATTAAATGTATTAAAAAGATAGCTGCATAGTGCTTAGAAGCACTCAAGAAATGACAAAATTATTGTTTCATATGCCAAGAAAATTATTCTAAAAAAATGTCACATTTTACAAAACTATTCTTGGAATTTAGGATTTTGAAAAAAATATAGAAACATATTTCTATTAATGGTAAATTCATAGTTAGAAATGATGCATTTGTATAGTTTTTTTTGGTCTTGAATAAGTAAGATAACAATGATAGACTAAATTAGTTGAATACCAGATACTGTACTAAGTGCTTTATATTTATAATCTCATTTAAGGCTCATAAAACATTTAATGATACCATTTTTTATTGAAATTTTACAGTTGTAGAAACTGTGACCCGGAATAGTCAAGGAATTTTTACCTAGAGTGCCCAGATAGTAAACAATAGGTCTAGGATTAAATTAATAGAAATTGAGATTTCATTCTCCTAAGCAAAATGCTACAGAACTTTCTACTAGAACTTAATATAAATTAAAAACAAATTCCCTCCCTCATTTGACAGTCAAGTCTTTCCCACCATGGTTGATGAATATTTACCAATAAATTAATTATTTTCAGAATTATTTTCAGATTTATTTTGAAAAATGTATAGTGAGTACAGTCTATTTACTATGGTCTGTATTCACTTCTGGGGATACGGTGATAAACAAGCCAGAGCCCCTGCTCTGATAAATCTTATAATCTCATGGAAATGGTGCTAAGGAAATGATTTTACTGTTAATTATTCAATTTCACTTTTAATAAGTGTGAAGTGACAAAAGATTATGAGATGTGTAAAAGTACAATCAATCTAGTCCAGAAAGGTCACAGAGGGTGTACTTGACAATAATATGTTGGATTTTCTGAGCCAAGAACTAATGAACAATTAGGTAAACAGTGTTTAATTAAGTGGAGTTACTTCTAGATAGAGGGTAAGGGAGTACTACAACCTAACTGTGAAGGAGAAGGAAATATTAAAGAAACTGAGAGATGGCGAATTTGGACAGTGGAGAGAGAGATGTGAATGGCAAAATTGAGTGGGAGAGGTAAGCAGGGCCCATTTAATCAAATAGGTCCCATAAAGAATTTAAGCATTTCTCAATTAAATTAAAGAAATAGCTTGTTCTGTAGGTCAGAAAATGGTCTGCTCTTAGAATTTTCATATGTTTCTACCTACAAAATAAAATGAAACACTTTGAAAACCTTTAATCATTTATAGGACATATTTGAAAGTGACAAAAAAGGAATTAGGAAAATCAATCAGAGATTAAGTATTCCATTCTCCCTCCCACCAGTCCCTAGAAACCTCCATTTTATTTTGCAATTATGGTTATTTTAGATCCCTCCTATAAATGGAATCATACAAATTTGTCCTTTGAGAGGCTTGTTTTATTTAGTACAGTGTCTCAGGCTCATGCATGTTGTCTCTAGTTTCAGTTATGTAAGACGAATGAGTTCTAGAGATCCACGATACACCATGGTGCCTGTACTTAACAACATAGTATTGTGTGCTTCTATATGCTCAAAGGATAAATCTCATATTAAGCATTCTTACCACACAAGGAAATTTGTGAAGGTGATGGATATGTTTATTACCTTCATTGTGGTGATAGTGTCAAGTGTCGTGAATGTACGTATGCATTCGTCCAAACTCATAAAATTGTATACATTAAAATTGTGCAGCTTTTTTAGTATATCAGTTATACCTCAAATAAACTGTTAGAAAAAAAAAAAGAGAGAGAGACTTTTAAATAGTTTAGAAAAATGAACCATGGATATAGTGTAGAGATACAAACAAGATCACTGACAGGGTTCTAACTTGGAAAATCTATTTTCCATTTAAAAGTAGGTTTATCATTTTCTGTGCTACTTGCTGTTTAACTGTTTCCATATATGTGTCTATTTTAGCTTGCTTTTTTATTCTTTCTCTGTTTCAGAAGTACATAAACAAAACATGTCTGTCAATTAGTAAATCTATAGAATTTGTTCTATTTATTCTAACATTTTATATTGAGCCAGAATTGCTAAGTGATCTGTTTGAGCTTATTCTGTAATGTTAAAACTTGAGAGTTAATTTTAATTAGAACAGAGATGTTAGTTTTATTGACTCATTACAAAGAAGCACCAAAGGCACACATGATGTTTTACAAATCTGATTCTTCTGAAAGGTTTCCATCTTTAGGAATAAGCTTATAAAATTGAGAGAGAGACAGAGAGAGGGAGAGAGAGAGAGTTTTAGCCACTTATGCAGTTATAACCACAACAATCAAAATATAAACAATATGAAAATGTGCTCAACATCACTCATAATCAGGGAAATACAAACCAAAACCACTATGAGATACTCCTTCACACCTGTCAGATTGGCTAAAATTAAAATCATAAGAGGGGCGCCTGGGTGGCGCAGTCGGTTAAGCGTCCGACTTCAGCCAGGTCACGATCTTGCGGTCCGTGAGTTCGAGCCCCGCATCAGGCTCTGGGCTGATGGCTCAGAGCCTGGAGGCTGTTTCCGATTCTGTGTCTCCCTCTCTCTCTGCCCCTCCCCCATTCATGCTCTGTCTCTCTCTGTCCCAAAAATAAATAAACGTTGAAAAAAAAAATTAAAAAAAAAATCATAAGAAACAACCAGTGTTAGTGAGGATGTAGAGAAAGGGGAACCCTCTTGTATTGTTGGTGGTAATTCAACTGGTGAAGCCACTCTGGAAAACAGTTTGGAGTTTCCTTAAAACATTAAAAATACAACTACCCGACAATCCAGCAGTTACACTACTAGGTATTTCTCCAAAGGACCCAAAAATACTAATTCTAAGGGACACATGCACCCCAATGTTTATAGCAGTGCTATCAACAATAACCAAAGTATGGAAAGAGCCCAATATCCATTGACTGATTAATGGATAAAGAAGAGGTGGTGTATGTGCATATATATATATATATATATATATATATAGAGAGAGAGAGAGAGAGAGAGAGAGAGAGAGAATTACTCAGCAATCAAAAAAGAATATTACTCGGCAATCAAAAAGAATGAAAGATTGTCATTTGCAACAATATGGATGGAGCTAGAATATATTATGCTAAGCGAAATAAATCAGTCAGAGAAAGGAAAGTACCATATGATTGCACTCATATGTGGAATTTAAGAACCAAAACAGATGAACATAGGGACAGAGAAGGGAAAATAAAATAAGATGAATACAGAGAGGGAGGCAAACTATAAGACTCTTTAAAAACAGTATTTACTTACTTACTTAGTTACTTACTTACTTATTTATTTAAGAGAGCACGAGTGGGAGAGGTGCAGACAGAGAGGGAGAGAGAGAATTCCATGCAGGCTTTGCGTGGTCTGTGCAGAGCCCGACTCCGAGCTCAAACTCACGAACCATGAGATCATGACCTGAACTGAAATCAAGAGTCGGAAGCTTAACCAACTGAGCAAACCAGGCACCCCTATTTATTAATTTTTGGGAGAGAGAAGGAGGGGGAACAGAGATAAAGGGTGAAAGGGAATCCCAGGCCAACTCTGCACTGTCCCAGCAGAGCCCGAGTTGGTGCTCAATTTCACAAACCACATGATCATGACCTGAGTTAAAATCAAGAGTCAGTCAACTGACAGAGTCACCCAGGTGCCTGGAAAGACTCTTAAATATAGAGACCAACCTGAGGGTTGATGAAGGCGAGGTAGATGCGAGGATGGGCTAAATCGGTGAAGGGCATTGAAGAGGGCACTTGTTTGGGATGAGCACTGTGTCTTTTATGTTAAGTGATAAATTACTAAATTCTACTCCTGAAACCAGGAGTACACTATATGTTAACTAACTTGAATCTAAATTAATTAATTAATTACTTAAAAAACACCAATATTATCACCCCCAACAATTCCCAATGCCTTTTGTTAACATCTTAGCCCCTAGAAGCCAGTGATCTGTTTTCTGACCTTATTTTCTTGTCTTTTCCAGAATGTCATGTAAATGGAATCAAACAGCATATAACCTTTTGATTATGGCTGCTTTCATTTAACATCATTCATCTGATAGTGATTGATGTTATTGCATGCCTTAGTTGTTCACTTCCTTTTATTTTGTTATATAGAAGTAATGTAGTTTATCTCTTCATCAGTTGAAGGATACCTGGGTTGTTTTTAGTTTGGAAGATTGTGAATAAAATTTCTATAAACACTTCAAGTTTTTTGAGGTGAGAATACTTTTTTCATTTAATTTGGGTAAATGCCTAAAACTGGAATTGCTGCGTTGCATAAATATGTGTTTTACTTTATAAAACCTCCAAACATTTTTTCAGTGTTTTTCAATGCTGCTGTACCATTATTACACAAAGTTAGTCAACTTACTCAGCAGCATTTGATATTATTATTATTATTATTATTATTATTATTATTATTTATAAAGTATTATTCTGTAGTGATAACTCCAACTGGTTTTAATGTCCATTCATACATCTTAATAAAGTGTTCAAATAATTTGCCTTTTAGTGGGGATTCTCTTTTCTTACCTTTGAGACATGTTTATATACATATATAATATTAATATATTAGGGATAAAATATTTCTACAAGATATATATTTTGCAATTATTTTTCTCAGTGTGTAGCTTGTATTAACAGTGCATTCAATTAACAGTGCCTTTCAAAGAACAGAAATCCTTAACTCTAGTTAATTTTTCAATTTTTAATTTTATAGAATGAACTTTCTGTTGTCTAAGAAATCTTTGCCTATCTGAAGAAAAAACAAACACTTTTATTCTATGTTTTGTTCTAGATACCTAGATATTTTATATTTCACATTTAGATAAGTGATAATGTTAATGTTTATAAATGGTGAGATATAAGGATTGAGGCTCTTTTTTTATAGGTGAATACCATTCACTTAGCATGATATTGAAAATGCTATTCTTTCTTCATTGAATTACCTTTCCGTAGTTGTTGCAAATTAATTGCAATCCATTGGAAAACCTATACTTTTAAATTTAAATCTGGAATCTTAATTCAATTTCAGTGTGTCTATCTTTGATTAATGTAGCTAAATCTTGGAGTTGAGTTGTTTGAAATATCCAACTTTATTTTTTTCCAAAATTTTTTTTGCTATTATAGTTCCTTTGTCTATCCATATAAATTTTAAGATTAGCTTATTAATTTCTACAAAATCACTACTAAGACTTTGATAGAGATTGCATTGCACGTGTGTTTGGGAAAATTAACATTTGAGTTTCTCAAACTATAAGCATGGATAACCCTTCAATTATGTACATTTTCTTTAATTTTTCATTAGTGTTTTGCAATTTCTGGTATACAGAACTCTATACCCTTGATTGTATTCTAAGTGCTCTGTTTTATAAAATTTTAATTTCTAATTGACCATGAAAAATAGGAAAAAAATATGATTTTCAAATATTGACCTGATATCCATCAACCTTCCTAAACACATTTATTAGTTCTAATGCCTTTGATTATTTGGGATTTTCTACGTGGCAAACATGTTGTTTGCATATAGTTGTAGTTTTATTTTTTCCTGTCCTTTTGCAGTAGGTTGGACTTCCAGCACAATACAGAATAACAGCATTGAGAGGGGGTATCTATACCATGTTTCTGACACTAGGAGGAAAATGTTCAGCCTTTCAACTTTAGACTTGTTGCAAAATTAGGATATTGTTCATACCCTTATCTGGTATGTGATTTTTCCTTATAGTCCTAGCATTTGAATGTGCTTATCATAAGTGGATATTAAATTTTGTAAAATGTTTTTGCCTCATCTATTGAGATTATCATATGATTCTTCATCTTTAATATGCTGATGTGGGGAATTACTTGGATTGAAGTGAATACCTGTAATAATTTCCATTTGTTCACGATGCATTATATTTTAGACGTGGTTGAATTTAATATCCAGTGCTGTGTTGCATATTTGTGCATTTTTGTTCCTGGAGCATATTGGTCTCTAATTATACTGAATTGGCACGTTTTTTCTTTGTGAATCAAGGTGATTGCTATTTCTATAAAATGGGATGGCAAGGTTTGTCCCTTCTATATTATGGAGAATTTGTGTAGAATCAGTATTACTTCCTTAATGTTTGCTAGTATTTTCAGACGAACACATTGTAACTGAAAATTATCTTTCTTGATATGTTTTTAATTATAAATTCAATTTATTTAACATATATAGGGCCATTTGTGCTGTTTAATTCTTCCTGATGAGCTTTGGACATTTTTGTCTTTCAACAAATTTGACCATTTAGCCTAGGCAGTCAAATATATTGTCATAGAATTATTTGTAGCATTCATTTAGTAACATTTTAATATGTGTATCTTCTATAGTAAGGTACCTGTTTCATTTCTAATACTTGTATATCATGCCTTGGTCAGTCTGGCTAGTGCTTTATCAGTTTTATTGATTTTTCTAAGAACTAACTTTGGCTTTTATTGTTTTTCTCTATTTTTTCCCATTCTCAATATTTTTTCTGCTTTTATTTTTATTATTTCCTTTTTGTCTTGCTTTGTGCTTAATTGATGTGCCTTTTTTTCTGATATGTTATGGTATATACTTAGGTAATTGATTAGAGTCCTTTCATATCCTATAAACATGTAATACTATAATTGCCATCTACTTCTTTGAATCTAAAAAGCATTTAAGTTGTGTTTTATTTTAATTTAACTCAAAGTATTCTCTAATTTCCTGGGGTTTCCACTTTAACCCATTGGTTATGATAGTCTACAACTGTGATTGTGTTTTTGTGTATTTGTTCTTTCTATTCTACCATTTATGTTTAATATATTTTGAAGCTCTGTTCTTATGTGTATATGCATTTAGGTTTATTATGTTTCTTGGTGAATTAATCCTTTTATCATTATATAATATTTGCCTTTATTCCTGGAAATATTATTTCTGAATACACTCTGTCTGATGTTAATATAGTCACCCCACATTTCTATTGATTCATGTTTATATATTTTATTATTCTACATCTTTTTACTTTTAACCTAACTATATTCTTATATTTAAAGTTAGTTTTTATAGATAGCTAATTATTGGATTTTGCTTTTTGATTCATTCTGATAATCTCTACTGTTCAACAGGTATGCTTAGATTCCTTATATTTAACTATTGATATAATTGTATCACAGTTTGCCATCTAGGTAGTTATTTTTCTATCTGTTTCATTTGTTCTTTGTTTCTTGTTTTTCCTCTTTTTCTGTCCTTTTGGAATAATTGAAAAATTCTTACCATTTGATTTTACCTCCACTTTTGGCTTAATTTTTATACCCTTTTTTAAAAAGGTGTGAATATATAATATATACATATTAAGTTTTTTAATATTTATTTATTTTTGAGAGAGTGAGAGACAGAGCGTGAGTGGGGAAGGAGCAGAGAGAGGAGACACAGAATGTGAAGCAGGCTCCAGCCTCTGAGCTGTCAGCACAAGAGCCCCATGCAGGACTTGAACTAATGAACCATGAGATCATGACCTGAGCCAAAGTTGGATGCTTAACCAACTGAATCACCCAGGCACCCCATATAATATATATATATATATATATATATATATATATATATATATATACACACACATATATATATATATATATATATATACATATATATATATATATATATATATATATATATATAAATTAGTCCCAATCTAATTTCAAATGTTATGCTCACTTTACATATTGTGTAAGGACCTCAAAACTGTATTTCCAATTAATTCTCTATCTTTTTGGCTATCTTATCACATACTTTACTTTTACAGATTATAAACACAAAATTCATTGCTACTGTTTGTGCTTTAATCAGTCAATTATTTTAAAGAAATTAAAATATAAAAGAAAAATCAATTTTCCTTCACTAATACCATTTCTAAAGTTTTAATTTCTTTGTGTAGACCCAGGTTTGTTTCCTATGCCATTACTCCTCTGATCTACAGAATTCACTTCACTATACCTTTAGGATAACTCCACTTAATAAGTTCTCCCAGCTTTTGTATTTCTGAGGAAATCAGTACTTACCCTTCATTTCTGAAAGATATATTTAGTAAGTAAAGGGTTCTGGGTTAATCCATTTTGTGTGATTAGATAACTTTAAGAATGTTAGTGTTTACCCTCTGGATTGTATGGTTCTGGTGAGAAATGTGCCATAATTCTCATCTTTGACCTATGTGTAATGAATCTCTTTTTCTTGATAACTTCAAGACTTTCTCCTTCTCATTAATTTTCAGCTACTTAAATATAATGAGTCTAGGGCCATTTTGTTTATTCGTTTTATCCCTTTTGATATCTCTGAGTTCTCAGATCTTTGTTTTGATGCCTTTTATTATTTTTTAAAATTCTCAAACATAATCTCCAAATATTTATTCTTTCTCTCTTCTTCTGAGATTCAAACTAAGTTAGACCATTTGATATTGTCCCATCATTGTTGGGTTTTTTTTACTCTTTATTTAACTTTGTTTCAGCTTGATTACTTTGTATTGGCCCATATTGTTTCTCAATTGTTTTAACTTGAGAGTGAATTGAAAGCCATGCATCTCTTTTACTGTGTTTTCACTGATAGCATATCCATTTCCTCATTACTTTTCTCATCTCTCAGCTGAAATTAACCATTTCTCCAAGCATACTGTTTATTTTCTCCACTATAACTCATAACATATTAATCATACTTGTTTTGAATCCCTTGTCTGAAAATGCTGACATCTGGTTCATTCTGGAATCTAATTCTGTCGATTGCTTTGTTTCTTGACAGTATAAGGATTTATTCTTGTTCCTATACAGGTCTCATTATTATTGGTTGAATGTCAGACATCTTTTGTATGACAGTAGAAAATGTTGTAAATATTTTTCATTCCTGGAAATAAGCATTCATTTTCTTTCTACTGTGGGTTTTGAATCATTGGCATCCTGAGTTGGATTTGGCATGTGTTGTCACTATAGTTACTCTCAGAGAACCATGACTTTAAATTCCTCTAGTGTTACTTTATGGGTACATTGAGGCTGATTTCCTATAGGATTTTTCTCAGTATTTTCTCCAAACTCAGTTTATGTCTCTCCTTGCTGTTCCCCCTCCTTCACATTCAATTGCAGTTCTTTTTCACTTAATTCTTGCTTGCATTTCATTGGGAGTGCTGCTCTATAGCTATTGTTCATCAGTCTTGGGTAGGTGCTGGGTCCCTTTGTCTCATGGATGGGACTTCCTCAGTGATTTTGTCCTTCCTCTCCTAGCAGAAGGTGGTTCTTAGTGGTCTATGTCCTACTTCTGCCTGCAGTGGGTTACCTGTGTCCTGTTGGTAGTGAGGTTCAGCACCCTTCCTGCTCAAGTTTAAGGTCTTTCTCCAGAAAGGGGGTAAAGGAGAAGAGGTGTACATGACTTCATGCTTTTTCCATAGCAGTTCTCTTCTCCACCCTGACTCGAACCACAAAGGTAACTTTCTTCAGTCTCTGGCTTTGACCCTCATCTTTTTGGTGTATGCCTCAAGAGTTTTGTAGAGAAGGGCCTGAGTACAGGTATGAATTCCTCTTGAGTATGCAGCTCATGAAGTTCTATACTCACATACTAGCCCAGATTCTGTCTTTAGCAATTGGTTAAACATTTTAGCTGAATTCTTCTAACCAGCTTTGTTGACATCTGGTATAAATAGCTTATACGTACTTTCTTATGGCTAGAATACACTTAAAATTAACTAGTTCCACCTCGTTATTTGATAAATGAGAGCTTTGAATCTCTGAATGATAAACTGACTTAACTCTAAAATATAAGTCTAGCTGTAGTTACCCAAGTTCAGTGTTCTTTCCATGTTTTCCATGTCACAGATAAATGTTTCTATATAAAATGTGTCTATGTCTATTTTTTTCCTATATTTGTATTCCCAGTGCCTGGAAATACTCCATACACATAGTAGGTATTCAATTAACATTTACTTAATGAATGTTTAATTGTACCAAATATGCTTACTCATCAATCTAACCCCCCAAAACAAAACTTTATGGAATTCTGTGAATAAACTAAACTAAGTTAAAATGAAAAAGGAAAACATACAATGGATATAATTGTCTCAGTTATGAGCAGAATAAGGCAATTGTCTGCATGTGATTAAATTAAGTACTAATGCCCCTATTCTTAAATCATCTGTTAACATCTCTATTCCATAAATGGACATTAATTTCTTTGTTTTAATATGTCCCTTTGGACTTATTAAAACAAAAACAAAAATACCCCTAGATGAGGATGAATCATTAAAATCTAGGTTACACTAATTGGGTTTATTCAGTAGAAAAAAGGCAAGGGCCATGTGAGAGTATTGTTAGATGATGAAGTTTTGGGGTGATGGTGGGGTGATCTGGAGCCGATGACCAGGAAAGAATTTTTGAAGATGTCTTTGATGCAAACAGATGATTTTATTAAAGCACGGGGACATGACCAATGGCAGGAAAAGCTGCATTGGGGTTGTGCCGGGTAACTCATTATAAACCCTCAGGTTGGGATGGGGTCAGGGATAGAGTAAGTCTCTAAGAAATTTTGGAAGCAATGTTTCTAGGACCTTGAGGGGCTGGCTGATGTTGGGGAAATACCATTATTACTGTCTAGTAAAACATTAGTCATGAGACCCTTCAGATGTATATTACGGGGGCCATAAGCTTGGAATATGACTGCCAGCATGTATCTTTGGACAGTTGAGATAAAGGGACTTTCCAAAGGAATTTTTATATGTTAAAATAGACTTACAGGATCCTGGGAGGTCAGTATAATGTTAAGCTAAGATTTTTTTTGCCCCTAGCAAAGTGTCATCATGAAGGCCGATGAGCTCCTAGAGAGAAGTCACTCTGCCAGTTGCAAGGACTTGTTAGTGGGCTGTAGGCAGTAAGGGAATTTAGTTTTTCATTTGCCCTAGTTTCCCACAACACCATAGCAAGTACTTAAACCCTTTTCCTTTGTTCTTGAGTAGCCAGGAGTGTCCAAGGAATATCACACATATTCCACCTGGGTGGGGGAGGTGGCAGCTTGCGCTTTGCCCTCAGCTGCCCCACACTCCCTCGCCATTAGGTATTGGGATTGGGTTTGGGGAAATGAGACTTGAATGAACATTCATGGAATGCATAATATGTAATTGCAGCTTTATAGGTGTTTTTTAATGTTAAAAATTTCTATATCCATCTTTTTCCAAAAGAAAAACATGGTACTCAGAAAATGTTTGGCAATTTCTTCTTACTATATAGAACTAGAATTCATAGCTCCTTAAAATCCTGTGTTCTTTTTCACGATTCTGAAAGCCCTTCTTGAGGTAAGGGAGATGAAAATGTAGAAGAGGAAGTACAAAGACAAGATTTAGAATATTGTTCTCTGTGGTTGTGTTAGACGGGAATTTTAAAAGAAAACAATAACTAGAGATAAATGAAGATATAAAGATACAACTTAGATTCTGACAGGTTGAGGTGTTTTTAATGTTCTTTGGACTAATTTGAAACAGAACAGTGAAAAGCAGGTTATCACCATTTTATTTAACTATCAGGTATATTTTAACAGGGAAACACTGAAAATGTGTTTCAATAAACAATCGCTTTAATTTTTATGTGTTATTTCTTGTGACTGAAAGATATTTAGACTAGGCATTTATCGGTTTTTAAGACCTTGATCGGGCATAATTTTAAAGAAATTCAAATTCTTTCCCTATTTTAACAAAATGCATATTCATAGAAAAAGAAAAGGAAACTACTTACAAAATGGGTTTTTAAAATCTGTCTGACAAAAATAGACCTTTCTCTTTTTTGATGTTTTGAATAAAGCAGCTTTGCTACTTTCCTCCTTTTTACATAAAAGGATGAAGTAGTGTATTGTTAATCATTTTCATGCACTGTGACTATTAACATTCTTTAATTATCCTGTTAATCAGTGTAAATGTCACCTGTTACAATATTCATACACTGCATCTATGTCATCCATTAGTCCAATTAATTAAAAACTCCAAGTTATTTATTGATTCATAAAATAAGTGGATACAGTTCAGATACCTCCATAAAATTTGCTGAATGAAATGTGTGCATGTGAGCTACATTTATCTTTCACTTTCCCACCCTCGAGTCAGAAAATTCCAGGTTTTTTAAATATTCTTATTCCTTATTTTGCCATGCTAGCCATCACTTTGAAAAGCGTAATAGCCTTTTACTTTTGAAGTTAGGTAAAATAGGAAACAATCGTGAACAAAATAAAAGCTTGTCTTCACGGAACTTGCTTTTTAGTGGAGAAAGGCAGACTATTAGAATAGACACAGCAAATGAGTAAATTATACAGTACATTAGAAAGTAATAATTGATATGGTAAAACACAGAAGAGGTTGGGGAGGGAAACCATGTGAGCAATTTGAATAAAATGGTCAGGAAAGACCTCATTAAGAAATAAAAATGAGACCTTAGACTATCGTTACCTTCAAAGGTTTTGGAGAATCTACTCTCATCTCAATATCCAAGTATTCTTTCACTCTCTCCCCCTATCTTTACTAACCAGAATCCCTTGCATATATTTAAGCATTAGAAAGAATCTATAGAGGCTTGGCTAATAACTGCTTCTGGTTTAAACCCATCCCCAATCCACAAAGCAAGGAATTATAATCCCCAGTACCCAGTTTAAACTAAAGGAGAATTACATGAGGGAGAAAACATATAATAATAGTTCAATAAATAATTGTAACCCAAAAGTTTTTTACTCTCAAGGAGTTAATAAATCTAACGTGAAGTTAAGACATACACATGTAAAATAGCAATTACTATTCAATTGCAGAAAGTCTATAGATTTTATATGCCATTTGATATAGTACGTGGCAGATCAGCAAAAAAAATGTGGATAATATTGATTTTATATGCTCTTTATTTCAAGCCAGGAGGAAGAAATCATGTGATTTGCCATGTTTTGGAGCCCTTCAATGATTCAATTTTAAGATTGTTGTTTCTGCAAGCAGCTGTACTGTCCTAGAAATTAGACAGGCCATTTAAATAATTTGAACTTCAACTTCTTCAAAATTAAAATGGATAAAATCTACTTTGCCACATTTTACCTAAAATTGCATGGAAAATAAACTAATTTACAAAGTTATATTTTGTTTCTTACAATATGCTATATCTCTCTGAATGCCTTTTTAAATTTTATTTAAATTTATAAAGCTAGCATATTTTTATTACCTATAAAATAATATAGCATCTATATCTCATATAATTTCATCTAGCTCTCTTGTATTCACATAAGCAAATGTTGTTAAGTATGACAGTTGATTACATATTTTCTCCTTAAATTCATCCAGGGAATATTTTTATTTTTGAGAAATTAAGAGAGAAGTAGTCATATAGTTGCTCTGGTTTCATAATAATACATTTTTCAATTACCTGTAAACTTTGGGCAGCTGGGGTGCCTTGGTGGCTCAGTTGGTTAAACATCTAACTTCAGTCAGATCATGATCTCGTGGTTCATGAGTTCAACCTCTGCGTCAGGCTCTGTGCTGACAGCTCAAAGCCTGGAGCCTGCTTCAGATTCTGTGTCCCCTCTCTCTTTGCCTCTCCCCCACTCATACTCTGTCTCTGTCCCTTTCAAAAATAAACATTAAAAATTTTTAAAAATCTTGGACTACTATGAGACCATATTATATCATTTTAAAAAATGATTTTTTTACTTTTGTTAAAAAATTCACTTCGTTAAAAAAATCACAATAATTAGAATTTTACATTTCCAGATTTTGAGCAAAGCAGGAATTTTGATTGTCTAAATTTTATTCAGGTAGTCCATCTTTTCTAAAACATGGCAAATTCACTTAAAAATACACAGTCAAACATCACTATGACATCACTAGTTCTGTAAACTTTCTTCTGAAGTCTACTATGACTGTGTAAACAAGCTAGTTGAAATTGTTTTTATCATTTTGGGGAAAGGGCCATATGAGTACTGGAAATCCACTTTGCAGTCCTTGTTTTCCTGCATCTTACTGAGTACATCAAGAATACAAAGCTCTGACAGCTCTTAGCTTATGCCATTTCCTAGGTTCATGTTTGCAGTGAGCAACCTTGGGAGGTGAGGAATTAGGAAACAAAGATTAGGTTTGCTTACTGCTTGCTACAAAAGCAGTAGATTCCCCAAGCTCAGTCCTCAACTATGAAGAAACCCACTGTGTATGCAGCATGAATGCTTCATTCATGGGCCCCTGGCCACTTCACATTGCCTTCATGAGCCTTGGGGGCACAGAGAAATGGCACAAATATGCTGATGGGCACACTGCTTGCTGTGCTATGGCTCTGACCCAGCACTTTCTTGTCTTCTAGCATACATAACAATTAAGGTCCACTTATTGAGTTGTATGTAGAATAGACTCAAATCCCAAATCCAAAAATGAACAATACATAAATTATAGAAGAGAAACAGTATTACTTAAAAAAAATCAGGGAGAAAATATGGTCCCTTTTCAGAATTTATTCATACAACTATCTATATGCAAAAATATACATTAGAGACAGAGAGAGAGAGAGAGGGAGAGAGGGAGAGAGAGAGAAACTGCCCCAAATCTTACATATTGTGACAAATGTATCTTATTAACTTAAAGTTCGACATATAATTTATTTGCCACTTAAAGTTTATCATGTTTTTGTCTTTTAGGTATATAAGATAATATCTCACATCTTTATAAATCTGTTTTCTTCTGTAGTGTTACTTTCAGATGGTACCATTCAGTGTAGGAATTCCACAGCATCTGAAAAACCACTCTCTAGAAAGCAATCTGTGGCACTATAAGCCTATGATAACTTACATGGCCAATCTAATATAAATTTTTACTTTAAAAAGATGACAGTGTTTTACTTACTAGTCAGAAAATAATTTGAAATCAAGTTCGCTTTTTTTAAATGTTTATTTATTTTTTGAGAGAGAGAGAGCACAGGTTGGGGAAAGGGGTTGGGGAGAGAGAGAAGGAGACACAGAACCTGAAGCAGGCTCCAGGCTCCAAGCTGTCAGCACAGAGCCCGATGCAGGGCTTGAACCCATTAACCATGAGCTCATGACCTGAGTGGAAGTCAGATGCTCAACCAACAGAGTCACCCAGGCACCCCTGAAGTCAAGTTCTTAACTGCAAAAATAATTTCCAGGGAATGTTAATAAAACAAATTAAAATATTCACTTAGGTCTGCTGTTTGAGATATCTGAGATAACAAAGGGCGTTAGCTAATAAAGAAGAAATTAAATTTATTTTTACAAAAGGTATCTGGAGCATTTATGTTTTTTTCCTTAATCCATACTCCCTTAACTATTTTCTTTTGAAGATGCACTGAGCTATTGTAATTGGGAGACAGCCCATAGAGGCAGCTTGCTTTAAATTCAAGATGTTCTCTTTCTGCTAAATTGAATTTTGTTTTGGTATTTATAACCAGGGCCCATAATATTAGTCACCACAGACTGGCTTTAACTTTTTTATGGTCATTACAGTATTTTCTGTTTCTGTAATCATGATAAATATAGCAAAACCCACTTTTAATACTTTACTAGGGACACAGGGATCTCTTGCAAAATAGGAGAAAATAAATTGGAGGGAATAAAAATCAACTAAAAAGGATGTTGCCTGAAAATTTTAATAGCATGGTAATAATAACATGTATTGAAACTAAAACTTATAATTTTAGTAAACAAAAACACAAGCTCTCAAATTGTATAAACCCAAATGAAAGCAGGCATCTTCTAGCAAGAACATTCATGCCTTTAAAGCCTGATATTATGGTTAGAGGACAATTGAGTAACAATAACCAGCTATAGAAGAAAATGCTCTTGATCAATAAAGATAATCTTTGGGACAGCATGCAGCCAGGAAATTTTAACACTGCCCACATAAATTTCAAAAGGCCTATGAAATCATACTCCACCGTCATTTAGGACTTATCACATTTTACTGGTATTTTCTCAGCTAAATGATGTATAATAGGGACAGAAATAAATACTAAGACTAGGTCATTAACAGTAAGTAGCACCAGCAGAAATGATAAGGTGGTGAGTTGGGAACCAGAAGCCTTTAGAAAACAACACAGATAGCTTGGGATTTCAGGCATAGTCGAAGGTTTACGCGTTGACATTCTAATACTACAGACAAAATGCCCGAGAACCAAACCCTTTTGTATGGATCAGAGTATGGGAAAAGCAGGTATGGAATTTTCACATTCGGATGGATAGCTGGGAGAAGGGGAGCCAGCAAGAAAATGTCAGGGCTTTTCATAGTTAAACTGTAGATATGAAAAGAGAGCTATGGTAATAATAACAGACCTTTTTGGGGGGATTCCATGGTACTATTTTTAACCAGCTAATATTTTCTTAACCTCAAGATTCACTTCTCACCTTTCCACGGACTTGTGATAACATCTGAAAGCAGGGGTAACTTTGTAGAGTGCCTCTGTATTTGAGACAAGTTATATTTGTAATAATTTCTGCAAGTATCACATCAGTCAGGATACAAGAATGATATTTGGGGGTGATAGTTGTAGCCCTTGCTACAATCGTAATAAAAAAAATATTTAGGAGAATACATGTTTACTATTAGACATTCTGACTCCATGATGATACTACTTCTATCACTTTGACAGTTCAATAAAAAATTTGTAGAACAAATGTTGACTAATGAATCTGCATAGAGTGAAGAAGTCTACAAGGGGGCCCCCATGAAAGAAGAGTACAGAACCAGAGAATGAAGCTCTCAGTCCTCGGGTACTATCAGTGCTGCCTTACGGAAAGTTAAGTGATCCATAAAGCTGTTTGCTTTATCTCGCAGTAGGCCATATTTACCTGTTTTATATTCCTTGTCAAATTGTGTCATCTTCATGACTTCATTCATTGGGCATGTTAGCACTTTTCACTAATGTATAGCTGATTTTTAAATATAATTCCTGGGGCGCCTGGGTGGTGCAGTCGGTTAAGGGTCCGACTTCAGCCAGGTCACGATCTCGCGGTCCGGGAGTTCGAGACCCGCGACAGGCTCTGGGCTGATGGCTCGGAGCCTGGAGCCTGTTTCCGATTCTGTGTCTCCCTCTCTCTCTGCCCCTCACCCGTTCATGCTCTGTCTCTCTCTGTCCCAAAAATAAGTAAACGTTGAAAAAAAAATTAAATATAATTCCTGTCAGGATTTTAAAAGTACAGTTTGACGAAGTTTGGTAAAGTTTCATATAGACACTATAGTGCCAGTTGTTAACTTAAGAATATCAGGCCTGAAGCCACATTGCCTGGGTTCAAAGGTCTTTCTGGTCTTGTTATTTCATGTTCTTGACAACTCTATGGATGTTGAAGCCCTCTGAATCCTCAGGCAAAGAACTCTTAGCATCACCAAAGAGTGCTAGATAGCCAGTGGGCTCTTCAAAACTCCATGACCATGTTTTAATGATGTATCCATCCAAGCCACATCAACACTTCACCTTATATATCATACAGCCTATACTATCACAGTTGAATAAACAACAACAACAAAAATGAGCCTAGGTAGTTTCTAATCTTTATAAATGCTGCTTAAAAAACAAAACAAAACAAAACAAAACAAAAAAAAAACAAAAAAAAATGTTTTTAAGAGGTTCCTGAGAGCAATCACATTAATAGCTCTGCCACTCATGGTCTCGAACTCATGACGTTGTCTTGTGTTTCCCCCTTCAGTTTACCCATACAGCAAGCTCCCCAGGGAATTCCCAAGCATAATCCCTCCAAGTATTATTATTTTGGGGGGCTCTTTTTTTGCTGGTCATAAAATGGTGACTCCCAAACTATTGTCATGAACTTGACCTTCAGTACCTGTGGTAAGCTGAATAACTACCCCAAAGATTTCCATATCTTAACCCCCAGAACCTGTGAATGTTGCTTTTCATAGCAAAGGGAACTTTGCAGTTGGGATTAAGAAAAAGATTTTGAGAGGCGCCTGGGTGCCTCAGTTGGTTAAGCATCAACTCTTGATTTTGGCTCAGGTCAAGATCTCACATCCGTGAGATCGGCCCGTATTAGTCTCCATGCTGACAGCAGAACCTGTTTAAGACTCTCTCTCTCCCTCTCTCTGCCCCTCCCCAGCTTGTGCTCTTTCTCCCTCAAAATAAATAAATAAATAAACATTTGGGGAAAAAAAGAAGAAAAGAAAAAAGATTTTAAGGTGAGAGGATATCTAGGTGGACCCAATTTATCACAGATGTGCTTATAAGAGACAAGTAGGAGATCAGAGAAAGAAAAAAGATGATATGATAATGGAAGCAGAGATTAAATGGTATTGCCAGGAGCCAAGGAGTATTCTTTAGGATCTAAGAAACAAGAAAGCATCATAATTGATGAAACTTTGATTCTGGCCTGGTCAGGTCCATGTCAGACAACTGATCTACAAAATTGTAAAAAAGAATCATTTTTATTGTTTTAAGTCACAAAGTTTGTGGAAATTTGGTACATCAGCCAGTGGAAACTACAGGCATACCTCAGAGATGCTGTGGGTTCAATCTCAGACAACCGCAATAAAAAGAATATTGTAATAAAGCAAGTCAAATGAATTTTTTGGTTTCTTAGTACATGTTAAACTTATGTTTACACTCTACTGTTCTGTATTAAGTGTGCAATAGCATTATGTTTTAAAAAATGATGTATATACCTTAATTAAAAAATATTCTAAGACTGTAACCATCATCTGAGATTTCATAATCATTGATCACAGATGACCATATGATATATAATAACAATGAAAATGTTTGAAATACTGTGAGAATTATGAAAATGTGACACAGAGATACAAAGTGAGCAACTGCTATTGGAAAAAATGGTACCTGTAGACTTGTTTGACTCAGGGTTTGCCACAAACTTTCATTTGTAGAAAACATTATTTGCCAAGCACAATGAAACAAGGTATGCCTGTGATACAATATTACTCTTCATATATATATTTTTGAGAAAGGTAGGTGGAATAATGTTAAAGGGAAGAAGGATGAAGTATCTAAAACTTCTGTGAGGCTGAAGTTGCCATATAGAAAAGCTCATGTGTTTCTTAATGTAAATTAAAATTCTCAGAGAGCTTTTGCCTAACATATGTGATGTTTGTAATAATTTTCCACCGTCTGTAGTCCTGTAGTTTCACATTCTGTAATCCCACTTGGAGATGCGCTAGAACAAGATCTTTTTGCCCTCAAATGCCTCTACAGAGGCACTTATCAAAGTTGTGAATATAGAATCTGCTTATCCTGGTTGACTCACAAAATCTTTCAAAGGGACGCAGTATGTACTGTAGGAGCTCAATATTCCCCAAGCGTCTGTACAGGAGGGATTTCGAGGGGGGCTAAAAGTGACATTGCTATGTGCAAGTTATAAATAGCTTAACATGGGGATCTTTTTCAATTTTTCAGAACTAACTTCACAGCAGGAATAGAAGCATTTATCAAACTTGAACAGTGAGTGTAAACTATATGAAGTATAATGCAAAATGCAGGAATTGAGGATATGTAGACACACATATAACTTTTGAGAATAAGTATTATAATATTTGGTAAAATAATTTATTAAATATTGACAAGTAAATGGATTCCCTCAGTTCACAGAAAATGGGTATTGTCTCCATGTCAGAGAGGGATGCAAACATTTTCCTGTTTCTTCATAACTTTTAGGGAAAGAGAAACTCCCCGGAACAGAGCTTCTTAATCAATAATTTACTTACAGATATGAAACTGAATAGAGAATTTATCAGCTGGGAAGGAGTCACTACTGCAGCATATGTCAGTTTTCAGTTGAAGATTGAATAAAAGATATGATGGCTAGGGCCATTTTAAAAGAATTAGCAATACTTAAAAGTACTAAAGATAGCTATATATATTTATTCCAGACACACATACAACACTACCTTTACGCGATAAAAAGAAAAAAAAAATGTGTTCACTTCCCCTAAAGTACAATTTTCTGGTAAGCAATATCATGAGTCAGATGAAAGCTGGATTCTAATGAATAAGGAAACTGCCACTAGGATGGGGCAGAATCAAGAAAGGGTATGAGAAAGACATCTAATCCCTCAGAAGACCAGGCTTCTAGGTTTTAGTCCACTACTGAAGCATCAACTCTCCTTGGGTTCATCAACTTGGTTGTATAGATGCTACTATTCCCCATTCTCAAGTGTACTTAATGATATTTCCTTAGGTTGAAAGACAAATCAATTGAAGTATACAAAAACGTATTTTAAAATTTTAGGTACTATATGAATTCTCACAATTAAAAAGTCCATTTGAAATCACGATTAGAAGAATGTTCATCCTAGATGATACTCAGAAAAGATGTTGAACACTTTGCTTCTAACCAAGTATTTTTTCTCTAAAATTCCTTTCCTTTCAGTGGGAGCACAGATGTAGTAGGTAGGTTTTACTATCATATCAGCCTCCAAATCTGTATCAGATAACATATTTAAATTAAAAAAAATGAATACTTGCAATATGTATTAGTTTTCTATAGCTGTGTGACAAATTGTTTCATATTTACCAGCCTTAAAAAAATACACCCATTTATTTTTTATCAATTTCCCTGGGACAGGAGTCCAAGTACAGTTTAGCTGGTTCTTCTCTGGTCTTAGGAGATTGCAATCTAAGCAGAAACTGAGACTTCAGCTCTTATTGGAAGGTCACAATCCTCTTCCAAGCTTCTGTGGTTGTTGATAGAATTCATTTCCGTACCATTGTGAAACTGAGATTCTCAGATCCTGTGGTCATCTCTTTTCACAGGACATTCACAAAATGGTCATTTGCTGTCTTCCAGGTGACTAGGATGATGTCTCTGATGCTTCAGCATCAGAACTGCACCTGATTATGGGGCACCTGGGTGGCTCAGTCGGTTAAGCGTCCGACTTCAGCTCAGGTCACGATCTCACAGACCGTGAGTTCGAGCCCCGCGTCGGGCTCTGGGCTGATGGCTCAGAGTCTGGAGCCTGCTTCCAGTTCTGTGTCTCCCTCTCTGTCTGCCCCTCCCCCGTTCATGCTCTGTCTCTCTCTGTCTCAAAAATAAACGTAAAAAAAAAAGAAAAAAAAAAAAAAAGAACTGCACCTGATTAGGGCAGGCCCACTGAGCATAATCTTTCTTTTTATTGACTCAAAGTCAACTGATTTGAGGCCTTAAATTCATATGTAAATGAGTTCACCCTTGCCATGTAATACAATCATGGGACTAACATCCATCAGATCCACAGATCCTGCTTACAGTCAAAGTGATTGAGTTATAGAGGCCACATACACCAGCAGTTAGGAATTTTGGGAGCCTTCTTAGGATTCCAGCTACCACAGTGTACAATAGAATAAAAGTCCAAGCAAAGTCTCCTAACTCTTTTTCTGCAATCACCTCCTAACTCTGTCTTATTTCCAATAAGATTATTATTTTGAAATTCCCTTTCCCCACAATATAGAAATTCTGGAGTTGCAACTGCTACTACTGTGTTTAGCTTTCCTTCAAGTCAGCATTTCTCAACCTTCTTTTCTCTTTTTTCATTATCACTCTGATGGATCCTTTTTAGGCATTTGTTTTATCTAATCATCTCACGTGAAATTTTAATATCACAGATCATATTTGTATATCTGTTTATGTACTGTATATATTCCTGTGCTTTATACCTAAAAATAAAACGAGTAAACATTCCCTCAAGAACTGGTTTGTGCTCCCGTGGGTGCAATATCGCTTCTGTTGAGAATGCACGGTCGAAGTAAAGGTCCTTAATTCTACTTGCTCTTCAGTAGAGGATACACCACTAATAACAATTTCATACCGCATAGTTCTTCGAAATGGATGGATGCCTGTGTTCTTTATAAAGCAAGCCCTGAACTTAGAGGCTGGCTATAGAATTTGTGAAAAGTGTTCTTTTCCTTTGATACCATTTCTTCTTCTTCATTACCCAAATTTGAATTATTTCATTTGTGGCAATATCCATATTCAGATATGGACAGATGCAAGAACTAAAACTTAGAATATTCTGTCACTGTTTTCTGACTAGTAACAATCTAACACATGGTTGTATAGAATGTAACAACATCAGTGGAAAACAATTATTCATGCATCTCAATTATTCACAGTCTCCCTTTCTCCCAGGGTATGGATAATCACTATATCTTCTTTATGTGAAGCACGGATTAAAAATAATAACTGAAATAGTACTTGAAAACAATTAAGACAATCATAATAATAATTCTAATCATTATTGTCATTTTCTTTACTAGAGTCTTTGACATAGTTAACTGCTATAAAAATGTCACATTGAGAACAACACTTGAAAATGCATGAGAGTATTCATGGAATGGACTGGATGGAGGAGCATAGGCTGAATGACAGAGAAAGCACTACTCTCATGCTGGTAGAGACACTGTGTTACATTGTATTAAACTGAGCCACACAATACAAGCTCTGTCTCAGGTATATATATCTGGGTAGAGAGTGTACAGGATGTCCCTAATGTGGGGAAATATGGATTAATCTCCACAATGCTATCAAGAAGGAGATCAATATAAAATAATAATAATAATAATAATAATAATAATAATAATAATAATACCTGTTCCCAGACTTTATGGACACCCTGTATAAATAAATTCTTAGTGCAAGATACTATATGGAACATACATTATATGAACATATAATATATGGCTATAGTAGCCCAGAATAAAATTTCTGTGTCTTGTTTACTATCAATGTTTTGTTTTCCTCACAGTGATTGAAACATAGTATATGGCATTCTTTCCCTGTAATTATTTATTTCAGGAAATATTCACTGCTTGTCTACTACGTGGCAGGAACTCTCCTAGGTTTTGGAGACAAATGCTGAATAACATTGAAGTGTTTAGAATCTAGTACAACACTTCTAGAAATTTAATATCTATAACCTGTAAACTGTGTTAAAACATAGATTCCTGGATCCTACCCTCAGAGATTCTCTTTCAGCAAATTTGAAAATGAGGCCCAGGATTCTACATGTGTAGTGGGCAAGCCAGAGTTATGTGGCTAGCCTACAAACTGCACTTACATTAGAGTTGATCAATGCCATAACATGACACATGTTTATGGCAAGTTTATTCTGCTTCATTCCTTCATTCCAGGCACGCCCCTTTACTCAGATTTTTCACTACCCTGTTATTTCTACTACCTTTCCTTCATTCACAATTGCCTCTGGAGTGTTTGTCTTGGTACTTCTGAATTCTAGGATGACTTTTCAAAAACAAAACAAAACAAAACATCTCTTAATAGTAATATCTTTTCACTGACAGTGCTTTAAATACTCTGTTCTCCTTACTAGATTTATAACCAAAAAAGAAAGGAAATTTGTTATGAGAAAATGATAGATGATAAATAACGCAAGCAACAATTCAATAGAGAGCAAAGTATTTAGTCTGAGGAAGAATTCCTTGTCTTCTAAATATGTGAATTGAGGCAACCTTACCTAGGCAGTAAACAGAGTTTAATGTTGTTAAATAAGTAACACTTGCACCCAAAATAATCTGACATATTGGTATGCTTAATAATTATTGTAATATATGCTGTTTAGGCATGAGTACAAAGTAGTATATTTGTAATAATAAAGGGAATCCAGTATTTTTCTCCTTCTTGAATCAATGTTACTTCTTTAGAATCTATAAATAGCACCAACACAATACTTTTTCTAATAACATGCACAATTTAATATTCCTTTCTTACCCATTTATTACATTATACCCATATATTAAATTATATACCCATACCCATATATTAAAGAGACACACATTCTTACATAATATACCCATCTAATTAGGATTCCTTTTCTCATTTCTAGTCACCAATTGAACAAGTACTAGAAACATTTTTCATTATGTACATTATCTGTGTTCGTGTCTAAGAAAGAGGGGGACAGTGATGAAGGGCCATGAGGAGGCAAGCAGGAGGCATGGAGGAAAGAAAAAGAGAAGGGAAATAAAAAATAACGCCACAGTTTTCATCCACAAATAGAGTATATCTCCATTAAGTAAACCAGAATTAACTGTATGACCAACTCACTCCTTTAATTTAAAATGCCTGATGACCCTTGCTTGTTACATACTCATGATAAATATATTTTTTAAAGATTTCGACTCAACACAGAAAAAATTTACTGAAAAAAAGTAAATCACTCAGAACATACAGTCAGTTGTTAATGAATAAGTAATAAAATGTGGAATTAATGGATTTGTAGGATAGAAGTTAGTGAGTAAACTGTTTGTATTGATGATTTTGACTCTTGTATTTCTACTGAACAGATTACATAATGTATTCTGATTACTGTAATGAATAAGTTTTAAAAACATTTTTTAATGTTTGTTTATTTTTGAGAGGGAGACACACAAATAGAGTGCGAGCAAAGAGAGAGAGGGAGACACCGAATCCAAAGCAGATTCCAGGCTCTGAGCTGCCAGCACAGAGCTCAACACAAGGCTTGAACTCATGAACGGTGAGATCATGACCTCAGCTGAAGTCAGATGTTTGACTGAGCCACCCAGGTGCCCCAATGATGATCAAGTTTTTAAAATATTTATACCACAATGAATCTATCATGTATTTAAATTAGCACTAAGCAGGTTTCTTTAGTAAAATACTAAAATATAACTTTCTTTCTAAAGATTACACATGCACACAAACATATAATACTTTGAAATTGTCAATTTCCTTCTTTTTCTTTGAGTACAAATCCCTAAGTCTAAAGCTAATTGCTACACATTCATATAGCACTAAGAAAGTCAAGGAATTTACAAAGTTTTGGACAGTGACTTCAAATCTTCAAAACCTCAGTATGAATAGATTAAGAAATACAATGCACTGTATATCCTTTCATTATGCTTTTATTTTATTTATCATAAAAAAAATCAAGATTGTTCATTCTCTATACTGATGGAAAGGAAACTACTAACCCATGAAATACAGTTGGAATTGAATGCAGCAGTGAATGGATGAGCACTTGTCTCAATTTCAACTATAAATTAAAATGCATTAGCTCTTTCTGATGCTTGGGTCTCTTTTTTTAATCTCATTTGGACAGGTGCACACAAAAATTAACACTGCAGCTATCAGTGTTTAGCGTCTCACAGAATTTGTCTTACAGAAGTGTCTCTGATATATGGAGCACCTTGGTCTAGAGCAAAAGTCTCAAGTTTTGCTGTGCCCAAATACCATTTGGGAATTTCATGAAAATGCAGTCTCTGATCCAGATGTTTGGGGGTGGGGCTAGGAATTCTGCATATATAATAAGCTTAAAGTAATGCTGACACACTAGCTCTCCTAAGGGTGAAATGTGGATGAGAACTTCCTTGGGTCAAATCATGCTCCACTACTAAACTATAGAGACCAGTTGAGGGTTTCCAAAGATTTCCTAGGAACATAATAGTGCCAGGTTTTCAGATGTGACAATAAAAACTCTCAGAGATTTTATTTGAAATAATATTTCAATCATTTTTTAGTCATGGAAAACAAATGTCCTACAATGCACACATACAACCATGCATGCTCACACACACGTATGTAAGCATTCATGCAAACATAAGCAAACAATAAAAAACAAAAGCCAACCAATTATGTAATACTATATTCAAAACCAATGCTTGCAATCTCTGGCCAACAACCTCTGTTCTACCACATGTAGTTATGGTCGAAAACAATGGAAATATTTGAGACCAGGAATTTTTGAAACCTGCTGATTGTAATTTACTATTACTTCATTTCTTTTTACTAATTGTAGATTCAGTATATGAAAGCCTAAGCCATAATTATCTGAAAAGGGGAAAACATTGTGCCTTTGTATATGTTGAAAAAGAGAGGTTGAAGTGGATTCAGGAGAGAGAGAGTGTCTACTTTCTATGTATGTTTTTCTATCTTCCTTCTGGTTCTGAGTTGTATAATTTTATACAAAAGCTTTTCTTTCTGGTAACAACCTATCTGGAAAGGACCTTCAGCTAGTAGGCAAAGGAATAACGATTTTAGCATTTTCTTGTGAGTGGAGTGATGCCAGAAGCCATTATAACTGTAGTCAAGAAAAACATTAATTGTGTTATTTTGATGACCCATTTTCTGGCAATATTTTTAATGCAACCTGGAGGCAACGTTTAGGTCAAAAGATCAATTGAATAGTATTCAATGACTTTGCCTTCAATCCCTGGCTATTGAGAATAATTTGGGAAAGGGAAACTATGTATTGGGACATCTCAGGGGTATTCCAAACTCAAATCCAAAATTAAATGAATTAATCCTAAATCTCTCTCACTATGCAACCCAGAGTTCTCATCTCTGGCCTTGACCTCTGTTAATGACATTTTTGTTTATACCTTAACCAATGTTAGAAGTCAAGAGTTTGACCCCCTTTCTTACTTGAAACAACCAAGCAATCTTCATATTGGCTCCTTAGATGCACCTTGAATAGATTTCTCCTTTCCGTGCCTACTGTCAACCACTTTCTTGGGTTCTCATTATCTTTCCTATGTATCTGGTCAGCGTCCTTCTACAAGGTTGCCTGTATTCAAGGTAAGTACAGCACTGCTGCTTATCCCAGCCATGAATCAACTCAGCCTATTTCTTTAAAAATATTTTTAACTTATATACGAAAACAAAAAATTGATGAATTTGAAGGTTGTCTCATTTCTCTCTTTCCTCTGTTGAGAATAGTAACAAGCAATTGAGACTGTCAAAGTACCACAGAAGGTAATAGGACGAGAGCATTGAGTCTAGGAATTCCCCAAACTCTACAAACCCCTACTAATCAAGAATTTGTTTTTCTCATGGCATTCATGTTTAAAATGTTGTTAATATTTTATATATAATTCAATCCTACAGAATAAAGATCTTCCAATTACTATGGATGGGTTATATGACAGAGTAGAAGTTTTTGAGTCTTTTAGTAAATAAGACCTTTATGAAACGAAAAGCATGGTCCATAACCATCATGAAGCAGCATATTTTCAGTTATCATTATTTCCTAATACGTATCTACTAATGTGTTTAAACACATTACTATGTTTAAAATTCTATCCCTATTCTTTACAGCACATAATGAAATAAAAATAATAGTATAAATAAAATAAGGTATGGCTCAACACAGAAAGTTGCATTCTCCTGTGGTTCTACAATCTTAGGCCAAACGTCATTCCAGGGAGCACTCTAGAGGTATAAACACTATAGTTCATTCCTCAGGAAACTAGTTTCTTTGGAGTAACTATTGGATTATAATTCCCTTTACAGTAAGCATACTCAGCTAAGAAATGCCATCTCATCTATTTCCAAAGATTTGGTGTCACTGAAGTGACCAGAAGTCAACCATCTGGGGTTATTCTGGACAAAGGCCATATCTGCAGCTTCAAACTGATGTTGTGTCATTTTAATTTTCCACCAAGGTTCAGACTAGGAGGATACAGGCTGTTAATAAAGAGATGTGATGCTAAATAACTTATATTCACTTTCTTTTAGTCAAATAATTTCCCATTGTTTTAAAAATGGGGCATTTGCAGGGCACCTGGGTGAGTCAGTCGGTTAAGCATCCGACTTCTGCTCTGGTCATGATCTCAGGATTTGTGGATTCAAGCCCTACATCTGGCTCTGTGCTGACAGTTGGGAACCTAGAGCCTGTTTCAGATTCTGTGTGTCTCTCTCTGCCCCCTGCCCCCACTCAAAAATAAACATTAATTTTTTTTAAATAAAAATTTAAATAAATAAATAAATAAAAATGGGGGCATTTGTAGAAATATATTGACTTCCTACAATGAATATATTTTGAAGAACCATAATTACTGAAGATGGCAGAACAGCATAGAAGTTTTTTGTGTGTCTCAAGTCCATGAAATACAGCCAGGCCAACACTAAATCATCCCACACACCTAGAAAATTGATTGGAGGATTGACACAACAATCTGCATAACCTGAACCACAGAATTCAGCAGGTATAGGGTGCGGAGAGTTGAACTTGGGGAGAGAGAAGCCGGCAGCCGGCAGGGAACCGCTTTTGCGGGTGGAGAGAGGACAGAGACTGGGGAGGGGGTGAGCATAAGGGAAAAGCACCCCTCCCCCAAAAGCAGCTGGAGAGAAAGTGGAAAATTGGAAACAGCCGCAGGGACTAAACTAAAAAGGGAGAAAGAAGAAAGGAGAGGGTTTAAATTCCATTAAGACTGTAAACAAGGGGAGCGCAAAGGCTGCAACTCCGCAGCTCCATACCTGGCGGTGCTCTGGTGGGACGGGCGAATCCCCAGGAACAGAGTGGGGTCCGGGAGGTTCTTGGGCCACACGGGGAAAAGCGGTTCCACTGCTGGAAGGACATTTGGTAGAGACTGTTGAAGCCACCTGGTCCCAGCAGACCCCAGAAAACGGCCACATTCGCTGGTGCTGGAACAAGGTCTTTAAGGGTGAAGCCTGGTGCCAGGTGTTGTGATTTTCCATAATCCCTGAAACAGCTGCTGCTACACTACCTCACGAACTTTTTCTGGGGCGGGCTGGCACCTGGCCACAGTCTCAGGGCACCAGCAGCAGCAGGGTCCAGCAAGCATTCCTGGGTGTGCAGCCAGCATTCAGCCATTGCTTGGTGAGACCCTCCCGCAGAGGGGCAGAACGGGTCAAAGCCGCAGTCCTTCAGAAGTAAGGGGCAGGGGAAAACAGCCGCATCTGAGACAAAACTCGGGAGAGAGGTACTGCCTGGGGCCTGGTCACGGAGAGTGAAAAAGCGGGGAGTGGACGAAAGCTGAAGACAGGGTACAGGTGCGCGATTGCTGATCCCGGAGAACAGACTGGGCAGCAGGGCAACACCATTTTCACCCCTCCCACGCATGCGTGTACACACGAACCTAAGAGCGCCACAACAATCCACTCCAGTAGGCTAAGCAGCGCCATCTAGTGGAGAACGGAGCTATTACACTGAGCCCACCCAACTGGGCCAACTTCACTCTTCAAGAACACAAGTCTCACCACCTGCTTAGTTTATGGACTATAAAGCGCTACATAGACTGACTTCTACGGAAAAACGAAGTAACTTCAGTCCTACTTCAATCTGTTGGCAGGTCCATCTATTCAATTTTCTTTCTTTCTTTTTCTCTTTTACACTACTTTTTCTTTAATGCAGAAAGAGAAAAACTTCATTTTTACTTTCAATTCCTATTAAAAATATTTTGCTTTACTTTTTTTACTATAATTTTTACTTTTATGTAAATTATTTTTCAAATTCTATTTTACTTCCATCATTTTATTTTAGGCTACAACAGTGTATTCAATTTTTCAAATTTTCAAACAATTTTTTTTCTATTTTTTCTTTTTAATTTCTTTCCTTTTTTTGAATACAGAAAGAGAAAAATGCATTTTTATTTTTAAATTTATTAAAAATATTTTTCTTTAATTTTTTTTACTATATTCTTTACTTTGTGTAAATTTTTTCAAATTCTATTTTACTCCTATCATCTCATTTTAGTCTACTTCAGTGTATTCAGTTTTTCAAATTCTCAAACGATTTCCTTTTCTCCCCCCCACTTTTTTTCTCTAATCTGTCAAACCACTTTCAACACCCAGACCGAAACACACCTGGGATCTAGCATCATTTATTCGATTTGTGTGTGTGTGTGTGTGTAGTTTTTCAATATTAATTTTTTAATTTTAATTTTATTTAATTTTAATTATTCTACCTCTAATTCCTTTTGTCCCTTTAAAATGAAACAATGAAGGAATTCACCCCAAAAGAAAGAGCACGAAGAAATGACAGCCAGGGATTTAACCAACACAGATAGAAGCAAGATGTCTGAACCAGAATTTAGAATCACGATAACAAGAATACTAGCTGGAGCCGAATATAGATTAGAATCCCTTTCTGCAGAGATAAAAGAAGTAAGAAATATTCAGAATGAAATTAAAAATGTTATAACTGAGCTGCAATCACAGATGGATGCAGCGGTGGCAAGGATGGATGAGGCAGAACAGAGAATCAGTGATATAGAGGACAAACCTATAGGGAATAATGAGGCAGAAAAAAAGAGGGAGATTAAGGCAAAAAGTATGATTTAAGAATTAGAGAAATCAGTGACTCATTAAACAGGAACAAATCAGAATCATAGGGGTCCCAGAAGAGGAAGAGAGAGAAATAGGGGTAGAAGGGTTATGTGAGCAAATCATAGCAGAAAACTTTCCTAACCTGGGGAAAGACACAGACATCAAAATCCAGGAAGCACAGAGGACCCCCATGATATTCAACAAAAACCAGCCATCAACAAATTCACAAAAGACTCAGGCAAGGAGAGAATCATGAAAGCAGCAAGGGAAAAAAGTCCCTAACCTACAAGGGAAGACAGATCAAGTTTGCAGCAGATCTATCCACAGAAACTTGGCAGGCCAGAAAGGAGTGGCAGGATATAGTCAACGTGCTGAATCAGAAAAACATGCAGCCAAGGATTCTTTATCCAGCAAGGCTGTCATTCAAAATAGAAGGAGAGATAAAAAGTTTCCCAGACAAACAAAAATTAAAGGAGTTTGTGACCACTAAACCAGCCCTGCAAGAACTTGTAAGGGGACTCTCTGAGGGGAGAAAAGATGAAAGTATATATATATATATATATATATATATATATATATATATATATATATATATATCAAAAGCAACAAAGATTAGAAAGGACCAGAGAACACCACCAGAAACTCCAACTGTACAAGCATTATAATGGTAATAAATTCATATCTTTCAGTACTCACTCTAAATGTCAATGGACTCAATGCTCCAATAAAAAGACATAGGGTAACAGAATGGATAAGAAAACAAGATCCATTGATATGCTGTTAACAAGAGACTCACTTGAGACCTAAAGACACCTTCAGATTGAAAATAAGGGGATGGAGAACCATCTATCATGTTAATGGCCAACAAAAGAAAGCCAGAGTAGTCGTACTTATATCAGACAATCTAGACTTTAAAATAAAGACTGTATCAAGAGATGCAGAGGGCATTATACAATAATCAAGGGGTCTATAGACCAAGAAGACCTAACAATTATAAACATTTATGTGCCAAATATGATGGCACCCAAATATATAAATCAATTAATTACAAAGATAAAGAAACTCATTGATAGCAATACCATTATAGTAGGAGACTTCAACACCTCACTCACAGCAATGGACAGATTATCTAATCAAAAAATCAACAAGGAAACAATGGCTTTGAATGACACACTGGACCAGATGGACTTAACAGATATTCAGAATATTTCATCCTAAAACAGCAGAATATACATTCTTCTCCAGTGCACATGGAATGTTCTCCAGAATAGACCATATACTAGGACACAGATCAGCCCTAAGTAAGTACAAAAAGATTGAGATCATACCGTGCATATTTTCAGACCACAACACTATGAAACCCGAAATCAACCACAAAAAAAAAAAATTTTGGAAAGGTAAAAAATACTTGGAGACTGAAGAACATCCTACCAAAGAATGAATGGGCTAACCAAGAAGTTAAAGAGGAAATTAAAAAGTATATGGAAGTCAATGAAAATGATAACACCACAACCCAAAACCTCTGGGACACAGCAAAGCCAGTCATAAGAGGAAAGTATATAGCAATCCAGGCCTTCCTAAAGAGGGAAGAAAGATCTCAGACACACAACCTAACCTCAGGTCTTAAGGATCTGGAAAAAGAACAGGAAATAAAACCAAAACCAGCAGAAGACAGGAAATAATAAGAGCAGAAATTAATGATACTGAGACCAAACAAATGGTAGAACAGATTAATGAAACCAGAAGATGGTTCTTTGAAAGAATTAACAAAATTGATAAACCACTAGGCAGTTTGATCAAAAAGAAAAAGGAAAGGACCCAAATAAATAAAATCAAGAATGAAAGAGGAGAGATCACAACCAACACAACAGAAATAAAAGCAATAATAGGAGAATATTATGAGCAATTGTATGGCGATAAAATGGGCAATCTGGAAGAAATGGACAAATTCCTAGAAACATATACACTACCAA
The DNA here is from genome assembly GCF_018350175.1 of Felis catus. Taxonomy (NCBI): domain Eukaryota; kingdom Metazoa; phylum Chordata; class Mammalia; order Carnivora; family Felidae; genus Felis; species Felis catus. The sequence goes on from NC_058376.1 coordinate 99,414,694, forward strand.
AACTGAAACAAGAATATATAGAAAATTTGAACGGACCCATAAGCAGTAAGGAAATCAAATTAGTAATCAAAAATCTGCCAAAAAACGAGTCAAGGGCCAGACAGCTTTCTAGGGGAATTCTACCAAACATTTAAGGAAGAGGTAACACCTATTCTCTTGAAGCTGTTCCAAAAAATAGAAATGGAAGGAAAACTTCCAAATTCTTTCTACGAAGCCAGCATTACCTTGATTCCAAAACCAGACAGAAAGAGGTAACACCTATTCTTTTGAAGCTGTTCCAAAAAATAGAAATGGAAGGAAAACTTCCAAACTCTTTCTATGAAGCCAGCATTACCTTGATTCCAAAACCAGACAAAGACCCCACTAAAAAGGAGAACTTTAGACCAATTTCTCTGATGAACATGGATGCAAAAGATATTAGCCAACTGGATCCAACAATACATTAAAATTATTCACCACGACCAAGCAGGATTTATACCTTGGATGCAGGTCTGGTTCAATATCTGCAAAACAATTTATGTGATTCATCACATCAATAAATGAAAGACAAGAACCATATGATCTTCTCAAAAGATGCAGAGAAAGAATTTGACAAAATAAAGCATCCTTTCTCGATAAAAACCCTCAAGAAAGTAGGGATATAAGGAGCATATCTCAAGATCATAAAAGTCATATAGACTGACCCAACGCTAATATCATCCTCAATGGGGAAAAATTGAGAGTTTTCCCCCTGATGTCAGGAACAAGACAGGGATGTCCACTCTCGCCACTGTTATTCAACATAGTATTGGAAGTCTTAGTCTCTGCAATCAGACAACACAAAGAAATAAAAGGCATCCAAATCGGCCAGGAGGAGGTCAAACTTTCACTCACACAGATGACATGATACTCTATATGGAAAACCCAAAAGATTCCACCAAAAAAATGCAAGAATTTATTCATGAATTCAGCAAAGTTGCAGGATATAAAATCAATGCACAGAAATCAGTTGCATTCCTATACACCAGCAGTGAAGTGACAGAAAGAGAAATCAAGGAATCATTCCCATTTACACTTGCACAAAAAGCCATAAAATACCTAGGAATAAATCTAACCATAGAGGTGAAAAATCTATACACTGAAAACTATAGAAAGCTTATGAAAGAAATTAAAGAAGACACACAAAAAAATGGAAAAAGATTCCATGCTCCTAGATAGGAAGAACAAATATTGTTAAAATGTTGATGCTACCCAAAGCAATCTACATATTAATGCAATCCCTATCAAAATAACACCAGCATTCTTCACAGAGCTAGAACAAATAATCCTAAAATTTGTGTAGAACCACAAAAACCGCAAATAGCCAAAGCGATCTTGAAAAAGAAAACCAAAGCAGGTGGCATCACAATCCCAGGCTTCAAGCTATACTACAAAGCTATAATCATCAAGACAGTATGGTTCTGGCAGAAGAACAGACACTCAGATCAATGGAATAGAATAGAGAACCCAGAAATGGACCCACAAACATATGGGCAACTAATCTTTGACAAAGCAGGAAAGAATATCCAGTGGAAAAAATACAGTCTCTTCAGCAAGTGGTGCTGGGATAACTGGACAGCGACATGCAGAAGAACGAACCTGGACCACTTTCTTACAGCAGACACAAAAATAAACTCAAAATGGATGAAAGACCTAAATGTAAGACAGGAAGCCATCAAAATCCTTGAGGAGAAAGCAGGCAAAAACCTCTTTGACCTCAGCCGCAGCAACTTCTTACTCAACACGTCTCCAGAGGCAAGGGAAACAGGCAAAAATGAACTACTGGGAACTCATCAAAATAAAAATTTTCTGCACAGCGAAGGAAACAATCAGCAAAACTAAAAGGCAACTGACAGAATGGGAAAAGATATTTGCAAATGACATATCAGATAAAGGGTTAGTATCCAAAATCTACAAAGAACTTATCAAACTAAACACCCAAAAAACAAATAATCCAGTGAAGAAATGGGCAAAAGACATGAATAGACACTTCTCCAAAGAAAACATCCAGATGGCCAACTGACACATGAAAAAATGCTCAATATCACTCATCATCATGGAAATACAAATCAAAACCACAATGAGATGCTACCTTACACCTGTCAGAATGGCTAACATGAACAACTCAGGCAACAACAGATGTTGACAAGGATGCAGAGAAAGAGGATCTCTTATGCATTGTTGGTGGGAATGCAAACTGGTGCAGTCACTCTGGAAAACAGTATGGAGGTTCCTCAAAAAAACTAAAAATAGAACTACCCTATGACCCAGCAATGGCACTACTAGGCATTTTTCCACAGGATACAGGTGTGCTGTTTCAAAGGGATACATGCACCCCCATGTTTAGAGCAGCACTATCAACAATAGCCAAAGTATGGAAAGAGCCCAAATGTCCATCGATGGATGAATGGAGAAAGAACATGTGGTATTTATATAAATGGAGTATTACTCGTCAATCAAAAAGAATGAAATCTTGCCATTTGCAACTACATGGATGGAACTGGAGGGTATTATGCTAAGTGAAATTAGTCAGTCAGAGAAAGACAAAAATCATATGACTTCACTCATATGAGGACTTTAAGAGACAAAACAGATGAACATAAGGGAAACAAAAATAATATAAAAACAGGGAGGGGGACAAAACAGAAGAGACTCATAAATATGGAGAACAAACTGAGGGTTGCTGGAGGGGTTGTGGGATGGGGGATTGACTAAATGGGTAAAGGGCACTAAGGAATCTACTCCTGAAATCATTGTTTCACTATATGCTAACTAATTTGGATGTAAATTTTAAAAAATAAAAAATAAAACAAGTTAAGAAAAAAAAAATAAAACCCCATAATTACTGACACTTTCCTGGGTTGGGATGGCAACATTTTCAAGATACATTGAAAATAATCTCTTTAACCTTCCCAGCAAAATTTCTCCAGGAAGAGAAAGCCTGTGTGATTTATCAAATAATGACCATATCAACCCCAAGACTGACAGCAAGGCTTAGAAACCTATCATTTTACTCAGCAGGATATGAGGCAAGTTTTATCTCTATAAGTTGGGGCATTAAGTTCTGAGTTTACTCCTAAAACTGTCTCTTCTATATGACAAAATCAAGATTTTCTATGTCTGACACCATATCCTCAGTGAACCTGAACTCCTGATTTATATACACTAGACCTAATATTCCATTTTCACCATTATCTGATACCAATTCCAACTTGAAAAAAACAAGAAAAATTATATGTATTTTATTTTTTTGTTAAAGTATAATTAATACACAGTGTTATAGTAGTCTAAGATATACAGTATAATTACTATAATGATAAATATATGTCTTTTTAACTGACCTTCTTGAACTTCCAACACATGGTTGGAAAAAATCAACGTGAAGAATAACAACAAACAGCAATAGGTAACAAGGGAAAGTGCATGTGGAATTAGCACAGTAAACATTCTCTCAATTCAACTATTATATAAAGTAATTACTGGGATGCTTTGATCTGGTGTCATAAAGTCATATTATTTTGTGTAAATGCTTTTATAATCTACTGGGTGGCTTGAGTAGCCAAGACAAAAATATTTATGTACAAATGAATCAGAGGTCAGCTGAAAATAAACTTGGAAAATACAATAAGATCAAACAAATGTAGGAAGTGTGCATAAAACAGTATGTATAATTTATTTATTTTGGAGTATCAAATTATACATGAAATGAAAACTCTTCTACATGTTAGTGAGATAAGGAACATCGAAGTCTCCTAAATATGTACCATGGTATCTGAGGCAGAAATATTACTCGGTTCTAAAGAGCGAGTTCAAGTTAATTCTAACCACATCTTCTAGATGTGATTCAAGAAAGTAACTAAAAATTCTGAGTCAGGGCTAGAGCTATGCACAGAGGTAAAATAAAAATGTCACCGAACAAGTAAAATATATTCAAGTTTTCCCAGGAGGAAAAAAAAATAGCCTCACCTGGGGAGAGTCCTGACTGCTCTAAAGAAATGTTACATAACACAGTATCCACAGAGGAACTAGCATAGATGATTTATGGAGCCTCAGGGAGATACAAAGTACACTGGAACATAAATATATGAGCAGGTGCGAAATCGTCCTGAATATGAAAATAGATGAGGGTGAATGGAAGTACGCCTTTCATTATGTATCACCAGTTATAATTTAATGGAAATGCAATACAGAATTTTCTTTAGATAGAACAGTAGAACTTTAAAAACAGAAGTTAAGACATGTAGAAAATAGCTATTCATGTTAGGAGGAAAAAGACTCCCAAGAAGGCACTGCTGGTGAATAGCTTCAGATTTCGTTTTATGGTCATTAGTATATAAATATCTGTAATTAGAGGAAGAGACAGGTAAGTCAATAGCAAGATGTCATGTTTAATTTAGAGCTTTGACATTATCTAGCCTTACTCTAACTGTGAGCAGTTTTCCAGGGAATAGTTTTAGTTCTGCAAATACAAATGCTTCTGTATTTGGTATAATATGTGACAATTTTTCAAAAATAAAGAAGCACTGCTGTTACCACTAAATGGCTTAAGATAGAATGTTTTAACTTGACTTTTCTATTAGGTAAATAAATAAGACTTAAACATACTTCAACTGATAAACATTGTATTTTGGAAATATGAAAGGATCTCCTGGAGAATCTGACTAGTGGGTTAATATAGAATATGTGCCTTGGATAATTGATGAATATGCTCATATAACTTGGAGGACCATGAATTACTCTAAGGGAATGGACATTTCCAAAATGTTCTAAATTCTCCTACTGGCATCAAAATACTTTATTTTTAATTTCTTACCCTGATTCTTCAGGGCAATTTAAAATAACAAGCAAACCTTTAAAAACTATTATTCTATATTTCCATAAACCCACATGTCTCTTCTGATGCTGCTCTTTAAACAATTAGACCATTATAACAGAAAAGGTGTCAGTATCTGATTAAATTGAATTCAGCTATGATATTCCATCGTTCTGAAAGCAGAGCTGCTTGACAGTCAAGTAAAATTGCTTGATTGTACCTGACGAAGAAACTGATCAACAAATACCATATTAGTGCTGATACCGATATTTCTTTTTTAAAGATGTTGCAAAAAAATTGTTATTCCTCTTCATGTATTTTAGTTCTGTAGCTTTTTGAGAAAAGACAGATCTGAATGTAATGAACCCTCATTCCCTGCCTCCTCCTCCTCCACACACACTAAAACTTTTTAGTACTTAGTAGAAAGTTGGTTCAGCTGGTCCCAGTTAGCTCAGTAGCACAGCCTGAATCTAGCTGCTAATTTTAGAAGTTCTTTGTTGAAAAGGCTCCCTCCTCTACCAGGGAGCCTCTATTGTTATGTAGTCACGTAGAAGTTTCTCATCCACTGTTCCTATAAATATGGTGAGAATTATGGAGAAGGATTCCTCTTAGCTGAAAAGTTTGACTTTAATGCAGATAGTCCGTCAATCTCTGGAATAAGCTGTGTCAAAGTATAAGTTTGCTAAATTAGGTGCTTCATTACCTCTGTGCTAGTAAAATTTTTCCCAGTAAATCTTATTTTACATCTGGCTTATTTGCTTACTTACATCAAATCTTATTTGCACAGATGGCTTTAGTGGTGAGTGTTGGTTCGTTTGGGCTGCCATAACTAAAACACCATAGACTAAGTGGCTTAAATAATAAATATTTATTTCTCACAGTTCTGGAGGCTGGAAAATCCAAGATCACGGTACTAAAAGAGTCAGTGTCTGGTGAGAAAACTGCTATGAGAGAAGCCACCTTCCTGCTGTATCCTCCCATGGAAAAACGAGAGAACTCCCTGGAGTTCTTTCGTAAGGGCATTAATCTCATTCATGAGGGCTCCATCCTCATGACCTAATCACTCCCCCAAGGCCCCTAATACCATCATGCTAGAGGTTAGAATTTCAGCTCAAGGACTTTGAGGGAGCACAACATTCAGTCGGTAACATCTGAGTATCTGTAACTACCATATAGGGTGGGTATTGGCCATAAAAGGATGCACTCCAGTGGTATCAATGCTTTTGGATTTTAAAATAGTATCTGTCCAGCCCCCACGGATTACACCATAGTGGGAAACACCCCTTCTAGGGGCATTTGCAGGTCATATGGAATGCTGGTGGCCAAGTTCTGCAAGTATCCAAGTGGTAGGATGGTTATGAAGTGGCCCAGCTCAGCATCTTCCAAAAGGGCCACTGAGAAAATTGTTCCAAACCCTATACAGAGAGCATAGGTGTGGTGGCTCCCAGCCCCAGAGCAAGTATGGAAGCAATAGGATGTGCTAACATAGGGCCATCAAACCTTCAGAAACGTTTGCTCCAGACCCTAAGGGTGACAAAGCAGCAGCAGTCTGTCCCTCACCAAAACCCCCAAACAATAGGCAATTTGAAAGAGCATAAAAAATGTAAAGCAAATAATGTCCCTAAAACACTCAGATCTTAAAAGAAAGGTTGATTTGCTACTAAAGGAAAACCTTGGGTAGTAAGACGAGTAACAGAGAAAAGGAGGCTGGATAATTTAGAGCTCAGAAAAACCCTGCAAAACACATGCACTTTATGACAGAAGTCTGAGGGAAGGATAAGATCAAAGGGACCAACAGACTCACAGATATGAGGATTCAACGCACAACCAAGCCGATGATCTGATGTGAAAATTCAGAATGGATTTGGTTGAAGGATTTTTTACCTCAATACCTGGGGTTCGTTGTCTTGCCGTTTAGAAGAATGAAGAGGTGGACGCAAAATAAAATGAGCAGCAAGAAAAAGTTTATTAGAGTATAAGATTAGAAAATAAGAATAGTAGGAAAGCTCTCTTTACAGAAAGGGTGTATTTGAAAATGAATAACCCCAACTATAGGCAAGGGACTTTATTTTATAGGGTTTTGGTCTGTTCCCTCTTTTTCCCCCTTTGTGGGCCTGATAACTGTAGGTGCTGGGTTATTTATTTCTGTGGGAAACATGAGGGAGCAGTAGTAGATAACGCTTGTTACATTCTTAAGAAAAGCTTTATTTCTGAGGAAGCTTATCTCATGGTCACACCTGAGGGAGTTTTCTCCATGGTCAGACCTGAGGGAGTTTTACTCAGAAGTTCCCAGCAATGTTTTAAAATATGTGGTTTTGCTTCCAGGGACTTTCAAGCCCTAGCCTCTCCCTTTCTGTCTACTCTACCCTATCTTTCCCTATCATACTATGGAGCAACAATTACGTAAGTCAACCCTTCCCCTCGATTCTGGAGAATTAACAGGATAAATGAGGCAGAGACAAGAACCAGGTCAGGGGATAGATCTCTGTTCTTCCTTTCAGGGGAGAGGGGGATGTTCGAAATATTCCTTACTCGATATTGGGACTTACATGGTTCCTAGTTTACTCTTGTGTGAGGATTGTCTTTTTCTTTTGTTAAGTACTGAAATCATATAAATAGTCTAGGTGCAAGATTGCATGGACATGTTGCTTTGCTACAAGCCTTATAGGTTCTGTTTTTGGCAGCTATGAAAGTTGGAAAATTTATGAAACTAAGTGGTTTGTGTTCATAAAGTTTGCTAATATTGACAGTTATAACAATGTCTCATTCCAGGAGAAAATGTAATGGTCTCATTTTGGGTTGAATTTCCCACACAAATTTGAATTCTCACACAAATTTATATATTGAAGTTCTAACTTCCAGTACCTCAGAATGAAATCTGACCTGCAGATGGAGTCTTTCAGAGGTAATCAAGTTGAAATGAGATAATTAGTGAGACCCAAACTCAATATGACTGGTGTCATTTTAAAAGGAGGAAATTTGGACATAGGCACACAGGGAGAACACCATGTGAAGATGAATGCATAATGCTTTTGAAAGTCAGGGAACATCAAAAATTTTCACCAACTCACCAAAAGCTAGAGGAAAGTCATGGAGACTTTCTTCAAAAGAAACTAACCCTTCCAACACCTGGATCTTGTATTTCTATCTTCTAGAACTGTGAGAAAATAAATGTTTGTTGTTTAAACCAACCAGTGTGTGGTATTCTGGTATGGCAGCTCTAGTAACTAATTTAGGTCTTCATCCACAAAATTCAGAATAGGAGAAAGTTCTGTGCAATGCTATCTCCAGCTTCAGAGCCCAGTCTGGCCAGTGGAAGTTCTACTGAGGACTAACAGGGCTTCAGTAGGAATATGGCCACCATTGCTCCTTTATAACTGAGAATTAGGACCGTTTGCCTGCAATGGCTGGAACTTGCTATGTAGCCTTGGACATTGCTAATGCTCTATGTCTTGTATCACTTACTCGGTGAGGAAAACCAAAACCAGCTTCCCTTCATCTAACAAGCCCTGTTGTATGACTTTATGCTCCTGAACTCATTAGTGATACATCACCAAAACAGTAGATAAACCTAAGTGCAGTATGTAGTGCTGGCCGATGTTCAGACAATCTGCTACAGTGATATCTACACTTTGGAATACACTGATGCTTTTTTTTCTAATAGAAACAAAAAGAAATGTGTAGGTCCTTCGTTAGCTGTTCCCACAAAATTCATTTTTACTTTCATAAGCATTCAGTTCTGAATATTTCATAATTTCCTTGGTATTTCCATCTTTAATCCAGGAGTTAATTTGAGGTCTGTCACTCAGCTTAAATCCTTTGGGGATTTTCTAGATACCTCATTGTTACTGTTTACTAATTTCATCCAGTGTGGTTACAGATCATACTCTGTATGACTTCAATCATTTAATGTTTGTTGAGGGAGGACTTTATAAATGTCAATTAGGTTAAATGGATTGATAGCATTCAGATTTTGTAGAAATTGTGCTGTGGATTATATCTTTTCCGTCTTCTCATTTTCAACCCACTTATGTCCCTAAATTTCAAATTCATCTTTTGTAATTAGCATAACATTTCACTTATCTTAGGGAAAACTGAGTGGCTCAGTAGGTTAAGCATCCAGCTCTTGATTTTGGCTCAGGTCATGATCTCAGGTATTGTGGGATTGAGCCCTACATGAGACTTTGCCCTGACAGCATGGGGCCTACTTAGGATTCTCTCTCTCTCCATCTCTCTGTCTGCCCCTCCCCTATTTGCATTTACTCTCTCTCCCTCTCTCAAAATAATAAATAAATAAATAATAAATAAATAAATAAATAAATAAATAATATAAATTTTGACTTATCCTAAAGTGTGTTTTTTTTCCCCCACCTTCACTTTGAAGTATATATTCACTGGTTAGAGAATTCTTTATTAATAGTTTTTGTTTTTATTTTATCTTTTAGCAATTTAAGTTTTCTGTCCATTTCCTTTTGTCCTTTGTTCCTAAGTCACCTATTCTTTTTCTTTTCTTTTTTTCTTTTTCTTCTGTATGTGATAATCTTTTTATCTTGGTTACTTTTGAGATTTCTTTTAACATATAGTTTTTAGCAATTGGAACAAAGTGTGATTTGGTATGATTTTCTTTTTAATTAATCTCTTTTGTGTTTTCTGAGCTTCCTAAATCTGTGAACTGTTTCTGAGCAATTACTGCTAGCTTGGACCTACTTGATAGAGATCATCTCACAGAAAGAAAAGTCGTTACCCAAACATTCTTATTCTGCCACAGGTCTTTTCAGAAATAAATGCCCATAAAGTGAGACAAGTTTCATATAGTTCCATTATGAAATGGAAGCTATAACTCCAATGAAGTGCAAACCTTATAGTCCCAAGACTATAAACAGCCATTTCCAATTATACACTGGGAAGGCCTTTGTAATATAGTGATAATTTTAAAAAATTGATTCACAAAGATATTGCTTATGATACTCAGCACCTAAATTGGTATCATGGTTAACTGATATAATAGCCCACCTCTAAAGTTGTGATAAAACCAGTAGAATACTATAACCAATCATCCTAATGATGACAAATTGTTGATACTCCAATCTATTAAGTGCATTTTCTTCTAATTATCTTCCTAAAGATAGGGTAGAGTTATTCAACATGGGCACTATTGAAATTTTAGATCAGATCATTGTTTCTTTGGGGGCTATTATGGACACTGTAGTATGATTAGTAGCTTCTCTGGCCTCTAGTTACCAGGTACCAGTAGCATCCCCTACCACTGCCAGTTGTGACAATTAAAAATGTCTCCAGACATTGCCACACATGTCCTGCAGGGAAAATAACCTCCAGTTGAGAACTACTGCTATAGAGCATACCTCCCTTAAAGTAAGTCTTTATTCAGGATTTTTGGGAGAACGAGGGAAGGGAGGAGTCACTACTGGCCTATTTGAGTAGGAGTATTGGTCTGTATTCAGAACTGAATTAGTTAAAGCATTGCTACCTTCTAGAAACACATACAACAGCTTATACATAAATTTGATCTTCACATAACACTTATAAATGCCTATGTGAATGACACATCTAGAGAAACCATCTGGACTTACAAAGCCAACTAAGCATGTTAGCCATCATCTATTCTACAGCCCACTAAACCCATGTTGTGACCCATCATAATAATGGAACCACCAGAAAGGATTAGAATGACCAGTGTGAAATTTTTCTGACTTATATAATTGCCACTGTGACAGCCTTCTCAACGATAACTTCTATAGGACCAGCTAGTCCCATTCTAGTAAAGTGACACATGGGGGGTGCCTGGGTGGCTTAATCGGTTAAGTGTCTGACTCTTGATTTTGGCTCAGTTCATGATCTCATGATTCATGAGTTTGAGCTCAGCACCAGGCTCTGCACTGAAGGCAAGGAGCCTGCTTGGGACACTCTATCTCCCTCTGTCTCTGCCCCTCCCCTGCTTTCTCTCTCTCTCTCTCTCTCTCTCTCTCTCTCTCTCAATCTCAATCTCAATCTCTCTCTCTCTCAAAATAAATAAAATAAACATTAAAAAAAATTTTAAGTGGACATGAACATACACACATGGCAGCCTTTTTATGCATCCAAGAGCCAGGGATAAAAAGATTGTGAGTGGAAACAATTAATTAAAGTGATTCTTGCACTTTTATACTACCTTTTTTGACCTCAGCAAATAGGTAGATAATGTTGCTCAGATGAAAGACACCTGATGAACATGAACAAGGACACAGGCTTTTTCAGATGATTCCACAGCCACTGTACTCTGCCTCCAGCTGTTATTCATCGTGACAAAAAGATAATTATTGGGTTTCTATGAAACTTACCACTCCAAAAAAGGGAATAGGAACAGTCTGTCTTACCCATGAGAAGCCATGGCAGTCAATCTTGGAAAGAGTTAGGAGACCAGGGGAGTGTGGTAAATCTGTCTCTCCCTTTTAACAGACAGGGACAGAAAGCTCCAATCAACCTCCCATGATTTTCCCAGGTAGTAGCTCATAAAGTAACTTCCTCATAATGTTGGCTATGTCACTTCCCTTCTGATGCCATTATATAACACCTTATTTACTCTCACATCCCAGAAAATATCTCAATTATCTCTATGATCCGAAGTGAAACAGAGATAAAAGGGAGAAAATGAAATAGTTCCATAAGTGAGTTCCCATGAGGGCTACACTAGGAAGAGATGGATCTGGATTATGTTGGTGGCTAATTTCTTCCCTTCTTTTTGTAGATCAGTAAAGAGCTGACTTGGTAGGTTTGAGTTGGCACTAGAATGGTTTAATACCAGAAACTGCTGTTGGACATTTCTAATTTCTACCAGGCCTCCTTTTCAACCAGAGAACTTCTAATTTTACATGTTTATACAACTGTCTCTTACAAGTTGGCCCAATAAATATAACTAATTAATTATAAGTAATTAATAAAGGGGGCATCTCTACTGAAAAGTTGGCCATGGTGGATACAGTCCATCTATATTAAGCCTAAACTGTGGGCTCAGGGTTAATCTTTTGAGGTTATGATGTCCTTGTACTTAAACTTCATGTCAGTTTTTCCCCAATAAAGCTTACTTTATATCCACACTATGTGCAATTAGTGTTGTCTGTCTGTAACACTTTCATACCATAATTTTATTCTAGAATGTCCTATAATGCTCATAATTATTATAAACACATATTAAAAAGAAATATTTAACATGTTAACATTATTTTAAGTAGTTAGTATGTTGGAACTCTCTAAAATAGCATTAATGCATTCAATCAAACTTTAAAATCCCTTGTGTAAGTACATGTAGAGTAATGAAAATATATTTCATGACATTTTGATTAAGTCTCAAAATGCTCATAGACTTTAATACTGGCATTATCATTATATGCTTTTTTCTGTAGAGAAAAAGTCAAACTGATTTGCTAATATATTCTTGATAATCAAGGTTATTATACACAATAAAAAAATTAAAAAAATGAAATGTCACCCAATATTGACTTGAAATTCAAATTCAGATTCCTTTTTCCTCATATAATCTTTACCATGTAAGAAAACTATTATTCCCAAAATTGTTTTTTAACTGATTTAATTTTAGTATATTTTATGTTCAAACCATTTTTAAGTTTTTTTTTCCCCTTAATATGCAAAGTATTGACAATGGAATGTAATGAGTTTTAATAAAACTTCCCCAAGTTTTATTATGGTCAGGCATGGGCCTAGTATGGGATCCCCAGCCACTTTTCAGGTGGGGCTGTGTTTTCCCTGTCCTGGGGAGTCTGCACCTCCCTGGTCAGATCTGAAAGAAAAAAGAGCAAAGTTTGTAGAGGCTGCAGAGAGAAGACAGGAGGAGGCTGCATGTTGGGATATTTTGGATATTCAGGCTAAGGAAGTAGAGAAAGAAAAAGAAAAAAACGTAGAAAAACAAATGGCTGCATCTGGGCCCCTATCAGAAGGTGAACATGGGTGGACAGTTTCATAAGCATAACATGAGTGGAAAAGTCTACTGCTAATAACAAATATCCGCTACCAAGTGGACCTCTTCAACTTAATTTGTTCTCTTTGAATAAATGAAGATTCAGACTTTGTAATTTTAGTACAGTTAAATGCAGACTTTGTAATTTTAGTACAGTTAAATGCAATCAGTGCTTTTTCAATATGGATATATTGAAAATGCTTTTGATTTTCAAAAATAGAAAATGGACACACCTTTCATTAAATATTTATTTTCCTGCATTTGCTCTTCTGCAGGTAGTGGGTGATTTGCCATTTTTTAGTAGTTAAAACATGGACCTGAGTAGTGAATACATGAGTAGTGAATACATGTAAAATGTCTGCATATATGAAAACATTCGAATTTGCCATTGTATTTTCTCTCCTTTATAAATGACCTAGCAATCTATAGTCTTCTGCTTAGCCTAATATCTCTTTTTATTACATTATCTATGTAATATCTATGAAGGCTTTTGCTTAAACTTATGAACTTCATGCCTTTAAACTTATCATCAGGGAAAATCCTGAAAACTCACTTGAAGGGATTATGTGAAGGAACATTATAAATTTTTATAACTTACTAAGCAATATTTGTAGAAAATGTTGAATTTCTCCTAATTCATTTTCTATTTCTAAACGTGGCTTACAAAATTAATTCTGTGTTTCCCTCTCTTTCTGCCCCTCCTCTGTTTACACTCTGTCCCTCTCTGTCTCTCAAAAATAAATAAAAATGTTAAAGAAATTATTTTTAAAAGGGGGAGGGGTTCCTGAGTGGCTCAGTTGGTTGGACGTCCGACTTCAGCCTAGGTTATGATCTCACATTTGATGGGTTCAAGCCCCACATCAGACTCTGTGTTGATAGCTCAGAGCCTGGAGCCTGCTTCGGATTCTGTGTCTCCCTCTCTCTCTCTCCTTCTTCCTCCCATGCTCTCTCTCTCTCTCTGTCTCAAAAATAAGTATGGCCAACTAATCTTTGACAAAGCAAGAAAGAATATCCAGTGGAAAAAATACAGTCTCTTCAGCAAGTGGTGCTGGGAAAACTGGATAGCGACATGCAGAAAAATGAATCTGGACCACTTTCTTACACCAAACACAAAAATAAACTCAAAATGGATGAAAGACCTAAACATAAGACAGGAAGCCATCAAAATCCTTGAGGAGAAAGCAGGCAAAAACCTCTTTGACCTCGGCCGCAGCAACTTCTTACTCAACATGTCTCCGTAGGCAAGGGAAGCAAAAGCAAAAATGAACTATTGGGAACTCATCAAAATAAAAATCTTCTGCACACCGAGGGAAACAATCAGCAAAACTAAAAGGCAACTGACAGAATGGGAAAAGATATTTGCAAATGACATTACACATAAAGGGTTAATATCCAAAATTATAAAGAAATTATCAAACTCAACACCCCCCCCAAAAAATAATCTGGTTTAGAAATGGGCAAAAGACATGAATAGACACTTCTCCAAAGGAGACATCCAGATGGCCAACCGACATGTGAAAAAATGCTCAACAGCCCTCATCATCCCGGAAATACAAATCAAAACCACAATGAGATACCACCTCACACCTGTCAGAATGGCTAACATGAACAACTCAGGCAAAAATAGATACTGGCAAGACTGAGGAGAAAGAGGACCTCTTTTGCACTGCTGTTGTAAATGCAAACTGGTGCAGCCATTCTGGAAAACAGTATGGAGGCTCCTCAAAAAAACTAAAAATAGAATTATCCTACGACCCAGCAATTGCACTACTAGGCATTTATCCATGGGATACAGGTGTGCTGTTTTGAAGAGACACATGCACCCCCATGTTTATAGCAGCACTATCAACAATAGCAAAAGTATGGAAAGAGCCCAAATGTCCATCGATGGATGAATGGATAAAGAAAATGTGGCATATATATACAATGGAGTATTACTCAGAAATCAAAAAGAATGAAATCTTGCCATTTGCAACTATGTGGTTGGAACTGGAGGGTATTATGCTAAGTGAAATTAGTCAGTCAGAGAAAGACAGATACCATATGACTTCACTCATATGAGGACTTTAAGATACAAAATAGCTGAAAATAAGGCAAGGGAAACAAAAAATCATATAAAATCAGGGAGGGGCACAAAACATAAGAAACTCATATACAGACAACAAACACAGGGTTACTAGAGGGGCTGCAGGAGGGGGGATGGACTAAATGGGTAAGGGGCATTAAGGAATCTACTCCTGAAATCATTGTTACACCATGTGATAACTAACTTGAATGTAAAATACAAAAAATAAATTAATTATAGAAAATAAAAAATAAAAGTATATCAAAATAAAAATTTAAGTACACCATATATAATCATAACCATTGAAGTTTAGAATTCAGCAAGAAGAAGTTTGGGAAATGGTAATCAGAATCAAATATTTTGTAGTTGAAGTCAGTCTAAAGGGTAATATTTTACTGGAAGGTCATCATGGGAGACCTTAGAACCAGTTCTAATCTTAGAACTCAATCTGTTCACATATTGGAAAACCAGAAGAAGACAAGTAGGAAGAAAATGAAATGGGATGTTACTGGGGGTAAAATGAAGAACTGATCAGATGTGGTTAATAAAGCCAAGTATCAAGAACCATGATAGAACAAGGTGCATTAAATAACAGGGTGAGGGTGAGGCCCAGAGACAAATTTGAAGAAATCAGTTTATGCCAACATAACATCTTTTTTGTTTTGTTTTGTTTTATTTTGTTTTGTGTTTGGGTTTGTTTGCTTGTTTGTTTTTGTTTGTTTAGCCCTGAGTATTTTATCCTTTGTTGCTTTTTTGTCGCCCTTAAGGCAGATTAGTTTCAACAGTTTGTTTCAGATTTAAGGAAAATGACATAGTTTTATTCTATCTTGATTTCAGGAAGCCACTAGACACAATTTCTCATAATATTTCCAAGGGACTGATTGAATAACAAAATCTTGATGACGAATAGTTCAAACTATAACTATATGTGTGATTAAAGTTTTTAAAGTTTATTATTATAGTGAAGTCAAGCTAGAGAAAAGATACTAGAGACAGTATCTAGTAAAGATGCAAGAGAAGACTCAAAGGGCCATATGATATTCACTATATGTTTAACTTAGATATCAAATAGAAAACTAATATGAAATGAACAATGAAATCATATGTATAAACCTGAACAAATATAATATCTTCCATCCAAGATGAGTGAGTTGGCTAATTTCAAAATACATTAACTGGGTTGATAAATAGTTTATGTAAAAAAGTTATCATGGTTTTTATCTCACTACATGACAATAAGCGTCATGTAGTGACATGCCTCCTACCTTGATGGAGGCAATCTGGATCATTCTTGTTTGTCTACAACTGACCATACCTGTGAGTCTGGGTAGCACACTTTAATAAGATTACTAAAAATTGTACTAAGTACTGGAATCAGGAAGGTAATAAAAGATGATGACAGGACTGTCAGCTGTGTCCTATAAATAAAGGTTGTTGGAATTAGAATCATTTAGCAAAGAGAAGAGAACTGTTCGGGTGAGGGAGAGACATAATCTCAGTCTTAATTTTCATACATTACTCAAGTTTATTAGCATGCAGTGAACCAATAACTATTTCTCTGATTACTTGACAACACATTTAGTCTTGTTGTTCAAGTTGTCTTAGAGTCATTGATCCCAACATCAAAGTGTAGATGGATTTGAAGGGCTGTCATGTGAAAGAAGTAGACTTCTCTTTTCACTCCAGAGTGCAAAAGTAAAATAAGTGTATAGATAAATCAAGGAGACAGATATTTATCCCCATGTACTTAACAATTCTCTAACAATTCTGCCTCTTCTCAGTAATATTTAAGTAAAGGCAACATACATAACTGTTTTTAATTGTATGAGATAAAGTAGATTCTTTTTTAAAAAATTATTTATTATTTATTTATTTATTTATTTATTTATTTATTTTTTATTTATTTTTGAGAGAGAGAGAGAGGAAGACACAGAATTCAAAGCAGGCTGCAGGCTTGGAGTTGTCAGCACAGAGCTCAATGCAGGGCTTAAACCCACTAACTGTGAGATCATGACCTGAGCTTACGTCAGATGCTTAACCGACTGAGCCCACCAGGCACCCCTGTAGATTCTTGTTTTAAGAGGAAAGTAGTCTCACTAGGCACGATTAGTGTCCATTTCAAATCTAGATTGTAATTTGGTAAGAAAAAAAAAACATTTTTCAGTTTTTCAGTTTCATTGAAATATTGCATATCAAATAATCACAATAATAGACTTTTTGATAAAAACTGACTCTTATGTGTCTTTATTTTCTGTTTCATCTGTACCCCATTCAGCAGGCAGCTACTGTTAGAGTGTTATTATTCTCCTCTATATTACTAATATCTGGCACATAGTAATTACTATCGATGCATCACTTTGTTGAATTAGAGATGAAAAAAGAAACTTCATACCTTAAAATTAATCTACAATCCTAGAATTTTTACCAATAGCACCATTTTGAATAAGAAATTCCTGAAACAATATTGACACAGTACCTATTTCATTCAGAAAGAGAAGCACATGAACTCATTATACATAGGTTAATTCATCATCTGGCAGAAACTGGGCCCTAAGGAAGTTAAATTTGAGGGTTCTAGCATAGGAAGTATTACCTAAGAAAAGCAAGTTCAGTCATAGTGTTGGTATTAAGACTCACTCATTGGCTAACGTGTTGTTAAAGTTAGGTACCTAGTAAAGAAAACTCAGGCAAACTATTTTCTCCACAATTTTGCCATAGTCTTGTTTCTAAAAATTAACAAAAATAGTAACTTTTTTATTGTGGAAAGAACACTTAACATGGAATCTACTCCCTTAAATTTTAAATGCACATAAAAGTATTGTGATCTATACACACAAGGTTGTACAGGAGATCTATAGAATGTATCAATCTTGTATAAATGATACTTTATGCCCAATGAATAGCAACTCCCTATTTCCCTTTCCCCACTCCTAAAACCACCATTCTATTCTCTGTTTCTATGAATTTGATTATTTTAGATATGTCATATAAGTGGAATCATGATGCATTTACTTTTCTGTAATTGGCTTATTTCATTTAGCATAATGTTCTCCAGGTTCATTCATGTTGTCATATATGGCAGAATTTTCTCCTTTTTAAAGACTGAATGACATTCCATTGTGTGTATATACCACATTATTAAATCCATTCACCTATTGATGGACACATGTATGTTGCTCCTATATCTTGGCTATTGTGAGTAATACTGTATTGAACATGAAAATGCAGCTATCCCTTTGAGATCCTGATTTCAGTTATTTTGGATATATACTCAGAAATGGAATTGTTGGATTACATGGCAGCCTTTTTTTTTTTTTTTTGGAGAAACCTCCATATGTTTTCCGTAGTAGCTACATCATTCAGCATTCCTACCAAAGGTACACAAAAGTTTCAATTTCTTCACCTCCTCACAAATTCTTATCTTTTGTTTTTTGAAGTAAACCCACATTTGTACTGTCAACCAATATTCAACAAGTGTGTCAGAAATAAACAATGGGGAAAGTATAGTATCTTCAAAAAAATCGTGTTGGATAAAATGCATATTCATATAATAAAGAATGAGATTGGATCTTTACATTATACCATACATAAACATCAACTTAAAATAGATTATACATGTAAACATAAGACCCCAAACCACAAAACTCCAAGAAGATATGGGGGAAATCTTCATGACATTGGTCAAGGAAATGATTTCTTGTATAGACACCAAAAACGTAAGCAACAAAAGTAAAAAAGAGGCAAGTGGGAGGACATTAAACTAAAAATCTCTGCACACAGAAAAATTGTCAATAGAATGACATATTTGAGATCCAACAGATTCTTTTTCCCACAAGTGCTTGGGAAGTCACAAAGCACATTGGCATATTGAAGTCTCTGAGAAGTCCTGAAATAAAGAAACCCTTTTACATATGTCTATCTCTACATTTCCCAAACCTTATTTAATAAACTCCTAGAATCCTATCTACTAAATTTCTGAAAAATTAGCCACAAAGGCCACGAGTACACATGGGAGCATTCTACTCTATAAAAGAGCTAAGAAAGTCTTTTGGAGTGAAGTCAGAACGTCTCATACAGTACTTCATAGGCAAAGAGCCTATGTAACCTATAAAAAATCTCATTGGAATAGCAATTTATAATTTTGCTAACCTTCAAGAAAATGATCCCCATTCTAAACCTGGGGAGAAAAACACTCTTTCTCTTTTTTATAGGTGAGACAATAATCTCAGAAAAATTTGGTAATGTAATCAGGATCCTCCAACCTGTAGACTGCTCATTCATCCATTAACTGTAATGTATAGTGCATCACCCGTAGAATTGTTATATTTCTGATTTATCTACTGTGAGGTACTTTTTTTTCCCTTTTAACCCAAACTCTCTTTCACAGAAGTGTTGACATTTTAAAGCTGCTCTAGTTCAATTGCATTTACTGCATCAGTGCCAAATTCTCCAATTAGTCTGACAACACATGTAGTCTCAGTAGTCAACTTGTCTTGGAATCATTGATCCCAAGACCAAGGAATAAGTACTGCTGATCTTCAAACCAGTGATCAGAATGGCCTTCCTAATTATGGTTGTCCTCTTTCCTTTTTATCTGTATGACACAAGCATTCTTAACAGACTTGAGTCATCTGCCTAGAAGCTGTTGTCATTACTCATTAGAATTTCACATCCAAGAAGTGTAAACAAGTCTGGTTTCCATCTTTAGACTAAAAAGCCTTAGGAACAATTTCTTTTTTCACACTGCAAGGTTTAAAATTCTCTTTGTCATTTCATTTAATATTTCACAACATGTTTTTTGTTTCAAAGAGGAAATTAAAATCATTTCCTATAAAATTGTCTATGAATATAAAATTTCCTATAAAAATGTATCTTTTTCTATAAATTTACCAAGTATACTTTGGTCCCCCATCCATATATCATGGCACAATTAGAAATGATGATAATTTGACAATTAGTTAGTCTGCCAATAGACTTGTAATACCTCCATGTGCACTGTTGCAATATTATTTCTCTGGAGTTCTAAGTAGATAAAGATTGAAGAAATGTGTCCTGAAATGGTATAGTTCTTTTGTTTATTTGCCCAGATTTAGTTACTTAATTGGACTTGGATATAACCACTTAGATTACCAGTTAGGTTAAAACCCAAACTCTAGGTATTCAAAATTCTCCAGTTCAATAGACTATCAAGATATTGTTATTTCTCTCCCTTTTTGCCTGACTTTTGGCCTTTTCAATGATCTTTCACACCACTAATGAAGGATGAACAGAAGATATTATAGTTAAATTAGTCTACTTGTTAGTCAGTCACTGAGTCAGCAAGGACCTGCTGGGAGTCCATAGCATACAGATTATAGCAATTTTCCCTTTGGTAATGGCTTAGTGAGAGGAAAGCTAATTTTTTTTTTACAACTATACTATAATCATTATGGTTTTCATGAATTTCAGCTATGCATGTTCCCTCTATCCCAATGTGTGTTGGTTGTTAATAATTTTTATCACTGTGTATAAGTGTAATTTTCTCTTAGAAAAAGGTATCACACTGTAAATTTTGAAATATAATAATTTAAGTTCTGTATAAAGATGGTACCAGACTACTACTCCTTTACAATACCCTAACTATTTTCTGTCAAAACACTGATAAGTGATTTTTAAAAATTTTATAACTTTAGTATAAAGAAAATAGTCAATATTTAGTCAATACAGAAATATTGTAGGGCTTCTGGTAACTACTGCAACCAGAAATACTGCGATTCAAAAAACATAATTGCTGACACACGCATTCTTCATTCTGGTGGACCGCAGTTTGGATGACTAGGAAATATATGGAGATGTCTGTTTATTGGCTTATCCACACCACCCTTCACCCCCATTTGCTCAGTCTCTTGAGGCGTAAGCTCCACTGACTAGAAGAATCAACCCCTGAGCTTTATAAGGCTCCAGAGTTATGTGCTGTCCATTCTGTCAAACATGAATGGCTCTACCTCTACGTGTGATCAAAGATAACACAGTACAGTTCAGTAGAATGTGCAGTTCCCTAATATAAAAGACAAGAAGAGCTCCTGAAACAGAGTCTAGCCCTATATTCAATAAAAGAAGAAATTTCACCTGATCAAGAACAATTGGAGCAAAAATTACCCTTAGCCAGATACTAGGCAGGAGACAAGGTTTGAGAAAACTCGATTTCAGTCCAGCATAGTTCCACTAGTGAGTCATATACCAGACACTGGAAAATGCATGAGGACATCCTCTGGCAGCCACCTTTCAACTCTTATTCACACAGAAAAATTCTTCTGTACCCACATAAACCATAAATATGGGCAAGAAATCTTCAAGGCATATTTGGCTACAAATGTAAAGTTTGGATGGAATTCATCTTGGTGGAAATACTAAGTTTTAAAACAAACAAAAATAATACTAGCCTATGGGTGAAAAAAAAACTTTCTTCCTCTTATCTCTCTCTGAATTTCTATATCAATAAGATCTATATCCAAAGAATATAAATAGTGGAGCACCCTGAAGTGGTTAGGAAAAAAAAAAGATTCTTACACTATTAAAAAACTCTCTTTTATGACCTCAGTAGGAAACAAAATGATATTTCTTTTATAGCTCAAGAACCGAAGTCTCAAAGGAAGGTTTAGGAGTTTGAAAGTTTAGGACTGAGAAAGTCTAAAAATAATAAAGTGCTTAATCTAGTCTGCAAGTAGGTTTTTGTTGCTGTTGTTTGTTTGTAAGAGGAAAGAGGTCATAAAACAATTTTGGACACATAAATTCCAAATATAGGTTGCAAAACTATATTCTAATATTTCACTTACAAGCTTTGTAATGTTGGCTAACGTTCTCTCAATGGTAAACAATTCATTAAACTAGATGTCCCTACTGGGTGCCTTGAAGGAAGGTGCGTGTCTGCTGCAGCTCACACTAGTGTGTTTGTTTGTTTCTTGGTCAAAATATAAAATATAAAATATAAAATATAAAATATAAAAGGGAATTTCATTTAAGATCCAGATTTTCCATCTCTCTTGAAAAATAAGAGTCTCTGGCAATGTCAATACTGGACCTGCATTGCCACAAGACAGCCATCTGTTTGAGTTGCCTGGTAATGGCTTTTTTAGATGAGTCACACCCACTCTACTCATAACCACCACACCACCAGGTCTCTCACACTCAGATCGTTTTGCACATTACAAACCATCTAAATTTAAATTCTAATCTTTGCTCTAGTTTAGCATAACATATTTTCAGGACAAATGTACACATTAATTAAAGCTACAGTTTTCATAGTTCCTATCATATGGCCATATATCTCCAATTCCTAAAAATAAATCAATAAATAGTTCAAAAAGGCATAAACTAAAGAATTTTTAACACACAACCTGTGTTAAGCAAGAATTAGGATTTCTAGAAATTTATTTTTTATTGTTCCAAGATTTGCTCAGAATACGATTACAATTAAGGCTGGAGGTGATCAAATTAACTCTGATGGATTTATATGAAAATAGCAAATGAAGTTAATAGTAGTTTACAACTGTATAGTGAATCCTGCATCCTATATTCTCATCCAGTTGAACACTGGCCTGAGGAAATCTGATTTACACTTGGTTAAGGATCAAATGTCCCATAAATTAACGGGCCAGAACATACTACCTATGCTGATAATCTTGATGTGATAGCTTATGGGTGATTTTGTTTCATCAGAAATGTCTGTATTTTGTGAATTTTCACACTGAGTATATATTCATCAAGTAATCATATGAAATAAACATTATTTCTTGATTTTATCTTCATGTACCATACATTGAAACATCTCTATGTATAATTGCTTAATCAAATTTTATCACCTGAAAAGGCAGTAGTAGTACTTGCTTCATTTTTTATTTTAGAAGTTAGTTAAACTTAAATCTCACATGTTCATAATAATGTAATTAATCTGAAATCTTCTACTTTTTATTAATAAAAAATAATAACTAAAATAACTAAATAGAATTTTCTTAACTTCTAAAAACAATCTTGCCACCAAAGTCAGAAACCAAAAGAACAGTTGGGATGTTAACTGTTCTATCTGTTCCTTTGCTTTTATAGGTTGCTATAATGGAATAAAAATATATCCTTGTTAATAATAAGATTCAATAGAAGCTTTTTCTTCATCACTGACTCATCATTTTCAAGAGAAAATGTTTGATTTCCTTTTTACAAGTGATTGGGTTTAACTTAAAACTTTATTCTAAAATAAAATAACTTTACTATTCATAATTAACAACATATTTAAT
This sequence comes from Felis catus, assembly GCF_018350175.1. NCBI lineage: Eukaryota > Metazoa > Chordata > Mammalia > Carnivora > Felidae > Felis > Felis catus. Next base: position 99,437,832 of record NC_058376.1, read on the forward strand.
TGTATTATGGTTCAGGGTGAATAAATAGAATAAAACTTTCTAGGGGCGCTTGGACGGCTCCATTGGTTGAGCATCCAACTCTTGACTTCAGCTCAGGCCATGATTCCAGGGTGGTGGGATTGAGTCCCATGTTGGGCTCTGTGCTTGAGTCTGCAGCCTGCTTGCGATTCTCTCTCTCCCTCTCTCCCTCTCCCCTGCTTGCACTCTGTTTCTCTCTCTCTCTAAAAAAATAAAATAAAATAAAAAAATAAAACAAAATAAAAAGTAAAATAAAATAAAACCACCTACTAGTAATAAATAAAAAAGAACAATCGGGGCGCCTGGGTGGCGCAGTCGGTTAAGCGTCCGACTTCAGCCAGGTCACGATCTTGCGGTCCGTGAGTTTGAGCCCCGCGTCGGGCTCTGGGCTGATGGCTCAGAGCCTGGAGCCTGTTTCCGATTCTGTGTCTCCCTCTCTCTCTGCCCCTCCCCCGTTCATGCTCTGTCTCTCTCTGTCTCAAAAATAAATAAATGTTGAAAAAAAAAAAAGAACAAAAATGTCTAATTCCTTTATAATAAAATAAATTGTTTTAACTTAAAATACTGACTTTTAAATGTATAAAAGCTATTGACATAAGGTCTATTATCACTATAAAGTACATACATTTTATAAATATATAAATGTGTACTTCATAAATACAAAACTTTTTAATCAATACATAAAGAATGTATGTATGTATTTTAATCAATACATAAAGAATGCAAAACATTAATTCCTAAATATATTAATAGAATTTTGTTAAAGTAAATCAATACTGAATGCGAAGAAACACCCTTCTTCACAACCATCAGTTGGCTTTGTGTTTAACAGCGGCATTCCATGTTTTCCCCAACAATAATCATTTGTGTTAATGTGGCAGCATATGAGGACAGAAGGACAGGTTGTCGTGCAATAACACCTGCCAGGATAAAAAGGCTGTAGCAGATATCAGAATAGCTCTTTCTACCACCTGTCTCTGCTTGCTCTTTTCTCTTGTGTCCATAACTTGTGAGAAATGTCTTTCTTTTTTTTTCTTGATGGTCGTTACTATACTTGGCCCCAAGATTTTATTCTTTAAAGGTCAGCCTTGACTCTTGGATACAACTCTTTATTTAATTTTATTTTTAAACCCATTTAGGCTCTTAAAAAATGATTGAGAACAATGCACAATTTTCTTGGTTTGAGTTGTCATTTGATACTTAATATATTAGAAATTATAACAGAACTTTGATATGTTCATTTAAATGTAATATGTTACATTTAAATGTAAATGTTATATGTAAATACAACAGAACTTTGATGTGTTCATTTAAAGGTAATACATGTTGATATACATAAGATAGTTTATAAAAAATAATTATGTTTTAAAAGAAAAACAGAAGAGTTGTGTTCAACATTTCTGCAAAACTCCTTTGTGTTGACTTTATAAACAACAGCTGGAATCTCATATCAGTGTCTGTGTTTTATCTGCTAAGATCTCACATATCATGTAGTCCCTGGAGAAGATGACTGTACATTCATGAGAAAACAAAAGTGAAATTTTGGACATCTGGGTAGCATTACGAAAATAATTTGACCTTGCAAACCTCCTGAAGAGTCTGGGCACTCCTAGCTGTATCCACACCCTATTTGAGAACCACAGGCCTAGATAATTTGGTCTCAACAACGGTCAAAGGATCAAATTATACATATTATACTCTAACCATACAAATTAGACACTTCAAGTTTCAACTAGAGAAAATAGACTCATCCAAATCTCAGAGTAACATGAAGACGGAAGAGACGGCTCTGCAATTCCTGCAATATTCCCTAGGGTGATTTTTATATCACCATCAAAAGTATGTGAAATTGACTACTTGTTTGACAGTATGCAAACATAATATGTGAATTACTTGATAAGTGAATGACAACTATTAAAAATTGTTGTTCCTAACCATCTAAAATAGCAGCTTATTGTAAAGAAGGTAACATATTTAAAAATGAAGAATCTAAGAACTGGAGAGATGCTTACTGAGAGTAAGACTTACTCTTACTGACTTTTACTGAGTTAGATTGGCCTGACTCCAAACTTTGCCTTCCATTGAGGAGTGAACTATCTACCATCTACCATTTAGTCATATTTCATGACTACAACTGCTTGATGCTTGTAAAATAATAGCAATGACATAATTAATGAATATTCACTGAGTGTAATGCATATTAACAAGTCAGAATCTTTAAAAAAGAAGAAATATAATTATATTTAACAAGTACTCACAAGCTGTCAAAGAAGCTGATCATGTTGTTGTTTTTGACGTTAGAGTACAGGTTTCTGTGTAAAATGGCAAAAAAAAAAAAAAAAACAAACATTGATCCTTAACACTAGGCATTGGCTTGAGACCTCCTTCTTTGTCGTTGGGTTTCAGAAAAAGTACATAATTATAAACTGTTGGTGTTTTGCCCAGGCCTTGAAAGCCTGGGTCTTATGTAAAATCCCATTTGATTTCATATCTGGATCCAGAAATTTCATTTTTTAAATATTTTTAATGGTTATTTATTTTTTTAGAGAGAGACAGAGACAGAGACAGAAAGAGACAGAGAGTAGGTGGGGGAGAGGCAGAGAGAGGGAGACACAGAATCTGAAGCAAGCTCCAGCCTCTGAGCTGTCAGCACAAAGCCTGATGCAGGGCGTGAACTCATTAACCACGAGATCATGACCTGAGCCGAAGTCCGATGCTCAACCAACTGAGCCACCCAGGCGCCCCTAGAAATTTCATTTTTAATCAGACAAATATACAAGTATCAGGGAAATAGATTAATACAACCCAGGTAATAGTACACGTATTTTGAAAGTCTAATTATTTAATTGTAATAATTGAAAAATCTGCAACAAGTATCTTTAACCTCTGCAGATAAATTTGAAATGATTTTTATTTCATCTTGAATCATTTTTACAGCACATATTAATTCTATGACTATCAGTATATTACAATGTTGGTAAATTCATAATTTTTGAGGGGAAGTGTTTAATTTATCATGTATATTTTACAATTATAGCCTTTTAAAAATCTCTATGTAAAATTCAAAAGAATAAAAATGTGTTTAGAAAACTGTATAATGTAAAAGAAAATACCTCCTTGGTAGCACTATTGCATTTACGCTATTCTCCAATATGTACACATTAAAGGATTTTGTGCTTTATTTTGAGCAAACATCTTTATAACTTGTAACATTAAGTGTATACAAACTAATTTATAATAATACTCATAGATATTATAAATATTTATAAATTTTAATTAATATTTTATTAATAATTATACCTCTGTTTATAAGATCTGTTTGCCCTTGGTCTCCTGTCTACCTTCACATACATACTTTACCTTATTTCATCATTATTGATATTGAAACAAATATGTGCTTCTATGCCTGCTTTATTTTTTTTTATTCAAAAATAGTTTTTGAAAGGAGGACAGTGAAAGTGGTTACATTGTGGAAATATTCTATGAGCTTCAAAATGTAAAGATTGTGACTCATCATTTATATCAGAGATTCCCTTTGTTTTACGATTCAAAGTTTACTTGAAAAGATAATTACATATACTAGCCTGTTTATTTTTTTTAAGTGATGTAGCATTCATCATGGAAAATGTTGAATATAAAGTCCTTTATGAATTCAATTTTAGTGGATTAAGTTTCTATATTCACTACTTATAACATTTTTTATTTTAAATTATTTTATTTTATTTTTATTATTTTTTTCTATTTTTTAAATTTTTAAAATTTACATCCAAGTTAGTTAGCATATAATGCAACAATGATTTCAGGAGTAGATTCCTTAATGCCCCTTATCCATTTAGCCCATTCCCTCCCTTCCACAACCCCTCCACCAACCCTCTGTTTGTTCTCCATATTTAAGAGTTTCTTAGGTTTTGTCCCCCTCCCTGTTTTTATATTATTTTCGCTTCCCTTCCCTTATGTTCATCTGTTTGGTATCACTACTTACAACATTTTAATCCATTTTCTCAATCAGCTAGATATAACTCTATAGTTGAAAAGATATTTGAAAGATAAAAAATAACGTGATTTAAATCTGCAGGGAACAGAAATGATACCATAATATGAAATATTATTTTGGCCAACTGTTACTATAATACAAAATAAAACTAGAAAAAATTAATAAGATAGATGTTGAGTAAATAATTAATATATATTGTAACACATGTTATTAGATAAATCAAGTACTTTGCAAATCACTCATTGAATAAAGCACAATTTATACAAAGTCTGAGACTATTGGGAATGCAGGTCAAAGACATATAAAAGGTGGAAACTGAAAGCTGGGATCAGTTCTTCCTTGATTGTTCTGGCATTTATATCCCTCCCTTTGCTAGAGAAATGAAGAACAGTTTCCGGAGATTATGATGACTACATCCATATTATTATTTCCCTTATAACTTGTGAAACAAATACAGCTAGGAAAATTGGATACACAAAATATTTTTCCACTGAATCATTACTTGAATTTAAACACTAGAAGACCTTAGTACATAATATGAAATAAGAATTTTACTAAAGTAGGCTTCTGAAACAATAAATTTAACCAACAACACAAGGATTACAAGAGAGAAGACAGTTATATTAAAACGGATTCACTGTCCAAAAAAAATGTATGAGTCAAAATTAATAAGATGCAAATTAGACTTCAAGATAAAAAACAATTATTGGGGATAAAGAATTTTGTTGCCTAATATTTACCAGGAAGATACAAAAACCCTGGTTTGTTATAAATTTAACAATATACTTCTAAAATATACTTGTTACTGCATTATGGCAAAGTAAACATAAAAGTATATAAATAATACTACACTTTTATGAACATATACATGTGCTCATAAGTATAAATGTGTTTCCATATTGAAAGTTAGTGAAGGAAAGGCAAAGCAGAATGTAGACTTTAGTGAAGACATTGAACTTAATTTTAGGTCATGAAACTTAGATCTGGTTGTAGTAAAAAAAAAAAAAAGAGAGAGAGAAGAGAAGAAACTCTTATTTATTAATGTCTACAACATGGTGGTTAACTAATTTAATCACTAACAATTATTTCATGCGTTCTCAGTAATAAAGTTGTTCAAAACACTCTTTATGGAAGAGCTGCAATAAGCTTGAAAACAATCTTTATTATAATTTTACTGATAAGGAGATTGATACTTAGCTGGGATAAAATGACTCATATTTCATACAATCATCACACCAGATCTTTAGAAAGACTGCTATTGGTCAGAAAGGTCAAACACATTGGCCAAAGACACATGCCTGGTAGGTAGTGGAGCCAAAATTTACTTTAGGCTTTACTCAATACAATATCTTGCCCTTTTTCCATCATGTTATGCTACATATATCATATGTAAGTAATTCAGCATAAGTAAAAATGAGCATGATGAGTGAGGTCTCTAAGAGAATCATCTGTGATAAAAAGCCACCTTTGCTGGGAAGAAATTTAAGTCACACAATAATTGTGCATAGGAAATAAAAGATTTTGAAATCTCAGCTGAGTTTTTGTGTGTGCACTTTCAACTGTATTTCATTTTTTCTTAATTTTTTTAACGTTTATTTTGGAGAGAGAGAGAGAGAGAGAGACAAGATGTCATGTGCAAGTGGGGGAGGGGCAGAGAGAGAGGGAGACAACAGAATCCGCAGCAGGCTCCAGGCTCTGAGCTGTCAGCCCAGAGCCCAACGCAGGGCTCAAACCCATGAACCATGAGATCATGACCTGAGCCAAAGCCAGATGCCCAACTGACTGAGCCACCCAAGAGCCCCATCAATTGTATTTCATGTTTTTTTTTTCCAATTTACATTTTATTTATTTATTTTATTTATTTATTTTAATGTTTTAAATCTTAAAGCTCTAAAGTTTCATGTTAAAATTAAATGTTAATTATGGAGTTAAAATAATAACTCCTAAGTTGTAATTAATTTATGAGATGACTTAGTGCTTAAACAAGTTTAAAAGGCAGAGATTCTTAAGTATTTTTATTTCAGGACTCCTTAATACTCTTAAAACTTGAGAACCACAAAGAGGTTTTGTTTGTGTGAGATTATAGATATAGATATAGATATAGATATATACATAATATTGTTAAATATATAATTGTTATATATTTGCACATTAGATATTAAAAATGATAAATTTTGGAAATATGTATTAATAATCATTAGTAAAGTAATAGTAATAAATCCATTATCTGTCATGTAATATATTTTTATAAAAATAACTCTACTTCCAAAACACACAAAAAATCTGATAATGAGTGCCATTTTTTACATTTTGCCAAACTTTTTAATGTTGGCTTCACAGACCACAACTGAATTCTCCCCTTCTGCTATCAATCTCCTATTATATCAGATGTCATGCCGCCCTTAGAAAACTCCATAGTACAGTTTTTGAAGAATAAAAGTAAAAAATGATGAATAACAGTATAATTTAAAAATTATTTGACCTCATGGAGCCCTTAGAGTGTTCTGAGGATTGGCTCACTGAATGGGTGAATACTGATGAAAAGAGAAAAAATCCAGTCAGTAGGCTTCTCGGGATACACTCCCTGCATTCAAATCCTGACCCATAAGTTACTAGTTGTGTGACCTTGGGCAAGGTATGTAACTTCTCTGTCTTCATTTTTCTCACCTGTAATATAGCCACAACAATAACTATACTTTACTCACAAGACCAGCATTTTGTGTTGCTATTTGATCACACACTTAAAGTAGTGCTTGGCACAGAACACTATATGGTGTTTGATAAATAAATGGAAAAAATCTAAAGCAGGGATGCATAGGGTCATAGCCTACGCACTCAGTGGAAAACAGGTCATAATATTCTCATATCCATATACTTAGCTTGTAGATTTCATGGTAAAGAATCATTGCCCAAAGCAGTTTGACATCCAATATTTAAACAAAATTATTCATTTTAAAAATACCATTGATTAATCTTATTCTTTCATCAAACTTTCACTGAGACACATGAAAACTGGAATTTTTTTCTCCGAAAGTCAATCAAAACACAACAACATACTTTTAGATCTTGAGAAATACAGCTGCCTAATGCTCTGAAAGAACTAAAAAAGAGGTGACAAGAACATCTTAAAATTAGCTATTAAATTAGTTAATTTAAATGGTATCAAATATGACCAGTTGATATGTGATATATTAAAAATAGTTATCCCAGAAATGTTTGCAGACCCAACTTATCCTTTGGGCCATATCTTATGTTGGCAAAATAGGAATTTAACTTCATCAATCCATTTAGGTAAATGCATCTTCATTCATTTGAATTGGGTAATACTGACAACAGAAACTAATTTGCATGACATCTGGTATACTAAGCCATTTTTTAAATTCAATTTTTAAAATTCCCTGACAAATGTTTTATTTTCTTTTTTTTTTTAATTTTTTTTAACGTTTATTTATTTTTGAGACAGAGAGAGACAGAGCATGAACAGGGGAGGGGCAGAGAGAGAGGGAGACACAGAATCTGAAACAGGCTCCAGGCTCTGAGCTGTCAGCACAGAGCCGGACGCGGGGCTCGAACTCACGGACCGTGAGATCATGACCTGAGCCGAAGTCGGACGCTTAACCGACCGAGCCACCCAGGCACCCCCAAATGTTTTATTTTCTAAAAAATTGACCAGTAAAGGAATAGGAGATAAAATTGACAACAGCCTTTCAAAGCACCAGGAAAGATATACATTAATGAAACTTCCTATTTGAAGTTTTCTGATACCTCCATTTTATTCACCCTCTGTTGAAAGAGACTTTTTGCTCCTTAGTATTCTGATAATAGTTTATCTCACTACTTTTTCTGTGTGGAATTTATTTTAAGCCTTGATATAAAATGTTTAAATGTAAAATATATCTTCTACCACAAAGACTCATTGAGGTTTGGAAAAGGAATCCCCTGCAGGCCTCAGGCAGGGCTACACGCAAAGTGGGCACTTAATCTGTTCACAACAAGTAAATTAAAACCCTTATGGTAAAAATAGCTTCTACAAAGCTCCTGGAAATAGTACTTGAGCAATAGTCATCATACTGTCCTCTAAGGAACATTTTGTTGAGTAGAGAGAAAAAAGAATCATAAGTTTTCAGATAAATGCATTTTGCTCAGTTTTGATGTGATTTTTCCGTTCCTTTTGGAATTTCACCACATTACACAAAATTCACATATTATAAATATACATTATACATAATGAAAAATATTTCATAATGAATGGCAGATTTATTCTAATTTTATTTTATGTATTGGGATCATGTGCATTTCATTTAAAATGTAAGATCAGGGTGTGTGGTGGCTCAGTGAGTTAAGCATTCCACTTTGGCTCAGGTCATGATCTCACAGTTGATGAGTTCAAGCCCAAGTCAGGTGCTATGCTGACAAGTCAGATCCTGGAGCTTCCCTCAAATTCTGTGTCTCCCTTTCTCTCTGACCCTCGCCTGCTCATGCTCTCTCTCTCTCTCTCTCTCTCTCTCTTTCTCTCAAAAATAAACTTAAAAAAATTAATATAAATAAAATAAAATAAAATGTAAGCTCATAAGTTTCAATGTGATTTTCTTTTCCTTCGAATGTTTTTTCTTATAGAAAACTAAATGCTCTTTTAAAATAGAAGCTCACAAAAAGGCTATTAGAGGTCAGCAGTAAAATTTGTTTTTCTTTAAAACAATGAGATCATAATCTAATATACATGAATTATTATACATAACATGTAAAAGAACACACAGGTAAAATTTTAAACATTATTGAAATTATTTGGACATGTCTTGTTTATTTTTTGTTACAATACTTAAATATCAAGCATACCAATGATAAATACATTCTACATTATAATTAGAAAAAAATCTTAAAAATCTTAAAATTGACATACGGTACATATACAACAGCCTGATCTCCAAGCCTGCTTCTTTCACCCTTCCCCAATCAAAAGCTGTGCTCCCAGAGATAATGTTCTAATTAACCAAAATGAAGCCAACAGAGTGAACTCTGAGTTCGAATGCAAAGTGTCATAGCAACCAGCAGAAAAGAGTGTTTTTAGTGTTTATGTTAGTTAAAAACAAAAACTCATTGAGATAAAAATGAGAAAGAATGAAATATGGCCCTCTGTAGCAACATGGATGGAACTGGAGAGTGTGATGCTAAGTGAAATAAGCCATACAGAGAAAGACAGATACCATATAGTTTCACTCTTAGGTGGATCCTGAGAAACTTAACAGGAACCCATGGGGGAGGGGAAGGAAAGAAAAAAAAAAGAGGTTAGAGTGGGAGAGAGCCAAAGCATAAGAGACTCTTAAAAACTGAGAACAAACTGAGGGTTGATGGGGGGTGAGGGGGGGGGGTGGGTGATGGGTATTGAGGAGGGCACCTTTTGGGATGAGCATTGGGTGTTGTATGGACACCAATTTGACAATAAACTTCATATATTGAAAAAAAATGAAATGGTAAATCCTCTTAAAACGGTAAAGCTTCAGCTTTTTCTGCTGCCTGACTTGATGCTGAAAAAATAGATTGAACATTGTTGTTTCACTCTTATTAGCATAAGTGATCATAATGATATATCCCCTGGGTTTCTTGCTTTCTTGGTTAGAAACAATACTCCTCCATGCCAGAGATTTACTGGAAATCACTGAATCTTCTTTTTTTTTTTTTTTACTTTTGTTGAAGTACACTTTATATGGTTAGCTCATTATTAAAAAGAATCATTGCCTTACCCATACATGATTGTTCATATATCACTATAATATGAATAAAAAAGAACTTGTCAAATCCTTTCCCAGCTTAACATTGTAGATAAAAGTCATTAATACATAAGAAATAAAAGGAATATGTTTAAAAACATTTCTCATTTTTCAATGATTGTTTCTGAAGCAATTTTAAGTATAATATAGCATCTTGCATTTTAGTGGAATCATTAGACGATTCATGAGTTACTTAACAATGTGACTCTAGAAATACAATACATTTGTAAATATAAGTGTGATAGTACTTATATTTTATGCTATCTTCTATGGTAATAATATATAATAAATTAAATATAATTTAATAAATAAAATATAAAATATAAAACAATAAATAAAATATAAATAATAATAATAATACTGTATATTTTTCTATATTTTATTTATTTTTTAAATTTTTTAAAGTTTATTTATTTTGAAAGAGAGAGTGCACACATGTGAGTGGGGGAGGGGCAGAAAGTGAGGGAGAGAGAGAATCCCAAGCAGGTTCCGCACTGCCAGTGTGAAACCTGATGCAGGGCTCAAACTCACAAACTCTGAGATCATGACCTGAGCCAAAATCAAGGGTCTGGCATTAACCTGACTGTGCCACCCAAGCACCACTATATATTCTAAGTAATATTTTTTAACCTGTAGAATTACTTTGTATGGTATTTTTCCTATGTGAATACATAACATATTATGTTGATGTCAAATAGTGTCTAATTAAAATATAATATTTTTACTCTTAACCATTATCTGGTACTGAAAAAGTTATATTTCAGATTTGTATCACATATGTATGTATATATAAAAATACATATATATTGTATATATGTGTGTATATGTAATTACCGCTATAATATTTATTTTCAGGTAAGCATTATGCAATTCTTGTCCTGTAAGAAATATTATTTTCTAATACTATTAAAAATTTATGGTTAAATAATGCTTATATTGATAGAACATTTTTTTCTCTTCCCACATATTTAAAAGGTTGTTTTGTCTTTCCAAACACCCTGCAAAGCAAAGATAATGCATTATTAGTCCCCTTAAAAGATATAATATTCTAAGAAAAAAATATATATGTATGTGAATATTCCAAACTAATCTAATTAATGGCAGAGACAAAAAATGTACTTTCTGACTTCTAAAGGTAGGCGTTATGGGATTCATCATATAATTTGCCAACTATACACCAAATTTATTTCCAGGAATGCCATATCTGAAGAAAACAAATTATTTACCTCAACAGGAAAGAAATTGTAACACATGAAAATTTAAATAAATATTACATTAATGTGTAGAATAAAACTACTTGTGATATGAAAAAAGTTGATAGTTGTTACAGTTGATGAACACATATTGATAACTAAAGTCCATGGTCTACATTAGGGTTAGCTCTTTGTATTGTACATACCATGGATTTTGACAAATGTGTAATAACATGTAACTCCCATTATAGTATTGTACAGAAAAATTTTACTCTTCTAAGAATCCCACCTATTTATCCCCTCTGTCCTTCCCCCTTGGACCCTTGAAAACCACTAATCTTTTTACTATCTCTATAGACTTCTCTAGAATGTCATATAGTTAGCATAATACAGTATGTAGTTTTTTTTAGATTGTGTTGTTAGTAATATGCCTTTAAAGTCCTTCAGTGTCTCTTTGTGGCTTAACATTTCTTTTTCTTTTTTCTGGTATCACTGAGTAAATAGATGTGTGGATGTAGCACAGTTTCTTCATGCATTTACCTGTGCTGAAGGACAACTTGGTTGCTTCCAAATTTTTGACAATTATGAGTAGAACTGCTACAAATATTCATGTGCCGTGTTTCGTGTGGACCTGTTTTCAATTTGAGTAAATCCCAAAAATCTCAAAAGCTCACTTGCTATATCATACAGTAAGAGTTTGTTTACCTTTCTAAGAAACTGCCAGACACTGTTAAATGATTATAAATTTTAATATTATTATAACTTTTCCCTTTCCCTTTATTTTTTTGTTTACCAAATTACTATAATTCCATTTCTCCATTAACCCTAATCAGGCACATATATTATTTATAAATAGAAAAATGGATTTTTTCCACAGACACATTATTTATCTTACCATAATACCCCAATTTTTCCACATTTCTCTGCACTTTTCTCTCGGTAGTATAATACTTTTTAATCTTCCCTACCACATGCCATTCCTCAAGTTCCCAATTCCCAAAGTCCTAAATGTTATGGCTATTTTATTAACTATAATCCCCCCTACAATATATTTTCTTTGGCTCAACTTTCAAAATCCTATTTAGAAATCTTGTCTAGGTGGCTTAGTCAGTCGAGTGGCTGACTCTTGATTTTGGCTCAGGTCATGATCCCAGGGTTGGGCTTCATGCTTAGCTTAAGATTCTCTCTCCCTCTTCCTCTGCCCCTCTGCCCAACTTGTGCACGCTCTCTCTCTCTCTCTCAAAAAAAAATCCTATTTGGAAATCATTACATATTCTCATACAGTCTGCTTTTAACTATTGCTCTCTATCCATTTCTCCCATCTCTCAAATGTGGTTTTGGAGTTTTTGTATATTTTCAAATATCTTTGTCTTACCCTGAATGACAATGTGGGTGGATAGAGGATCCCACTGCATTCAGGCTCCAGTGCTACATATCAGAAGTCTGATGCCAGTTGGACATCTTTGTTCTTTTTCTCTGTGAACTTGTAATATTTTTATCTTCTTATTTAGAGTTCAGCAATTTTAACATAATTTGCCCTCTCTGTGTGTTTTCTCATTAATTTACCCTGAGTAATGGTGACACCTTTCAATCTGTAGACTCAGATCTTTCCTACTAAAGGGAAATTTTATTCCATAAATTGTTTAATTATTGCCTCTCCCACATCTGTTCTATTTCCTCTTTTCAGATCTTTCGAAGTCTTTTTTTAAAAAATCATTTCCTTCATGATTACTTCACTTTAATGTTTTGCTTTGTGCTTTGAGATCTTCTTACCCTTGATTTTCCAGAGCATTTATTTTAGCCTCAGAAAGGACCTACTAATCATTTATTTTATCTATTTAATTTTAGCTTAAAAATTATTTAAGTTCTGAGGAATATTATTTTTGTTGTAGATAGTTCTGTGTGTGTGTGTGTGTGTGTGTGTGTGTCGAGGGCGGGGGAGAAACTGAGAGAGAGAGACAGAGAAAAGCAGAGAAAGACAGAGAGAGAGAGAGACAGAGAGACAGATCCATTCATTCCCTCTTTCTCCTGTTGCATTTCATTTGGCTTGCATTTTGGTTTTAATACTTCCCTGTCTGGTAGGCTATTGTCTCTTTTTGTGAGCTATTTTTGTGATCTCCAATCCAATTATCTAAATATTTGTGATGGTGAATTCCTGTGGTAGGTGGGTGTGATGCAAGTGAGGTCTTAGCACAATACTCTCTGGAAGTGCATAGAAAATGCCTATCTGCTTATTTATCTTCCTCACTATTCCAGACTCAAAGGTTGAGAAGATTCAGCCCATACGTTCAATTCTTTCCTGAACTTCAAATGTCTGGAAACATACACACTTATGTGGCATTGATACTGAAGTTCCCCTCAGATCACTGAGAGAGTGTCAGGTTCTCCTGGGACTCTGCCATTGCCCTGCTGCCCTGCTTGGGTCAGTTCATCTTCATGTATTGCAGGCACGTGGGGGAAAGGAGTAAAGGCCATCCACAGAGCCAGAAGCCTATTGTCACCATTCATTCCAACAGCTGCCTGACTCAGAAAAGGCTTAGAGTTGGAAACAAAAGCAGTGGCTCTCTGAGAGTCTCTCTGAGAGAGAGTCAGGCATTAGGACATGAATGACATGGGAAGCGTGTGTGTTCCTCTCGCTGGTTTGTGCTCTGGGTGAACGTGGTCTGGAGCAAGAAAATATATTGATTTAGTGTAGTAATTATAGATAAGTACTTAATTTTGGATCTATATAATATCATTACTTTATTACTATGGGATAAAAATGATAGCTAGACAATGTAGGAAATAATAATTGCAACATTTAAGTAGTGGATGCTACTATGTATCCAACATTTCCCAAATATATGTTTTTAGGACACATCATTTTCTCCATTTTACAGATAAAGGGCCAGAGAGTGAGAATCTTTAAATAACTCCAAAGTCACACCACTGATAATTTCTACGCTCCACCTTTTTATTCACTGACACACTGCCCCATACCTCATATGTGTGAGAGAGCCGGACAAAAAAATCTGCCTTAATGCTTAACAAACACTCTTTCCCATATACTCCTATAATGCAAAGTCTACATTCAATTTGTCTTTCTGGTTTTCAGCTTGTTTAATTTGATTGATGCATGTGAAAATTATTTTTAACAGAAGGAGCTACAGCAATTTAAGCTTGTATTGAATGTTGAAAAACAACTCAGATTCTTGAGGTGATAAGAAATGAGACTTACTTCTAGATGCTTATATGTAGGAAAAGCCTTTTATATTATTCATACACTGCGAATATTCAAATAAATGTAGTTTTTTAAATATTTTTTAAATTTATGCTTATTTATTTTTAAGAGAGAGAGACAAAGAGAAACTCGGAGAGAGTGAGTGGGGGAGGGGCAGGGGGAGAGACAGAGAGACAGAGAGACAGAGACAGAGACAGAGACACAGAATCTGAAGAAGGCTCCAGGCTCTGAGCTGTCAGCACAGAGCCCAATATGGGGCTCGAACTCACAGATCGCGAGATCATGACCTGAGCTGAGGTCGGACACAACCAACTGAGCCTCCCAGGCACCCCCAAATAAACGTAGTTTTTTAATGAAAAAAGTAATCCACCTCTCTTTGGTCATTGGTACTTTAAACATTCAATAATTAGGCTCAAAAGAAATTTTTCTGAGGTCTCAGAAGCATGGAATTTTGCACTATTTTAATTTTTTATTCATTTTGGGATTTTATTACGTGAACATGAGACTTGGGGCTGAGAGATAAGAAGAATATTTTTAGTTCACCCATTAATTTAATAATTCAGGAATATTTGAATATCTACCATCTTCCGGATTTTGTTTAGGTGATGCAGATGGAAGGAAGGACAGGAAAACATCTCCCTTACCTCAAGTAATTGAAAATACTAACGTTATAGTTAGAATCATGTCTTCTCTTCCTTTTATCTTACTCTCCTAGATCCTCTCATTAGTTATTAATGTAGAAATTAGGAATGGTTAATTTTTTACTTTGAAATATTAAAATGATAATTTACATGGTTCTAATTAACTAAAATTCCAAATAGAATTATTACTTAAAATTCAAATAGTTAACTTGGAATGTGAATAGATATTAGAATAATCTCCTTTGTAGAATTTTTAAAAAATGTTTATTCATTTTGAGAGGGAGAGGGTGAGAGAGAGTGCACTCGTGAGCTGGGGAGGGGCAGAGAGGAAGAGAGACAGTCCCAAGCCAACTCCACATTCAGCTCAGAGCCCAACAATGGGCTGGACCTCATGACCCTGAGATCATGACCTTGAGATCATGACTTGAGCTGAAATTAAGAGTCGACACTTAAGGGACTAAGCCACCCACTCCTCCTTTATAGGATTTTTTTTAACACAAGGATGTTAAAAAAAATTAATGATAACAGTTGGAGAGAACCTTGATTGCAAAATCAAATCTGATAATTCTCCCTTATTACATTAGTCTTGTTGTTATCTTCATGTATTATATACTATGTTTAGTCTTTTGAACCTTTTATATTGTAGTGGTTATTATAATATTTAAGAAAAGTTAACTATTGCTTTAAAAACATGAACACATGCTAGCCATCAGAATTTCTTTTTAAATCCCATCAATTCATAATCATGAATCCTGAGTGCAAACTTCTAAGCCTCAGGAAATCCAAAATGATCCTTGTAAATCTAAAATGTGGTTCCAGGTTTTGTTTGAATTAGCCCTTAAATAACAGGTGTTGTTAATCTGTAAACAGTTAAATAACTCTGTGTACTACTTATTGGTCTAAATCTTTGCTCTATTACCACCTGATCATATTTCATGTTGAAATAGAAAACTTAAAAACAACACTGTGAAAAAATTTTAGTTTTCTTAAAGTGTGCACATGCCCACCTAGCAAGTAAGAAACATTAAGTTAGCAAATTCACCTATCTAAAGTAAATTTGGAGATTAAAGGTCTCATTTATTATCCCCCAACTTTTATATCTGAGGTGAGCAGCACCTCACCCACTTCCTGAACCCCAATTTTCATCAGTTTAACACTTAAGAATACCCCGTATTACTGAGACTGCTTTGGAATAAAAATAGAATAATTGCTGCAAATTTTGCAGGTGAATTTATAGAGCCTGATAGATTTTTGAAAATCAGTATAAATTGTCACTAATGATGTATTTTTTAAGTGTTTGAGATAAAAATGCTATGTCCACTGCTAAGAAATCATATTTTAACAGGCATTATTTTTTTTAATTAAAGATACCCATATTGATTTTTTTAAAGGCTTGCTATGAACACATATCATAAAGCAGTTAAGAAGTTATGATCAGAAAGAGTAAAGCCTGGGATTATAATTAAATATCTTAATTAAAATACGGTAGCATTTAAATAAGATGACTAAAATATAATGTATCATGATATCGAAATTTAGATATCCTCTTACTAAGGAACAGATAATGAATGCGTTTATAGTGAAAGATTTTTTAAAAATCTCAGTCATTGATTTTGTAAAAATAAATCTCAATCGCATGAGAACTAGAGAATTATATAAATTGAACATATTTCAATAAGATTAAACAATGTACAATTAATGAACATTTACTGAGTATGCAGAATCCTGCATTAGCAACTGCAGAGACATTTACAAATAAAAGAGGGCATTTGGGTGGCTCAGTCTTCAGGCATTCAAGTCTTGTTTTGTGCTCAGGTCATGATCTCACAGTTTCAGGTGTTTGAGCCCTGCATCAGGCTCTGTGCTGGAGGCACGGATCCTGCTTGGGATTCTCTCTCTCTCTCCCTCTCTCTCTGTCCTTCCCCTACTCATGCTCTCTCTCTCAAAAATAAATAAACTTTAAAAATTATAAAAGAATGTGAGCTTCAAGTAGCTTACATTATAACAGAAGAGTCACATATACACATAAGCATACACAGACCACCTTGAAAACATTAATAAATATTTGCACACTTAATGTGACTTCATCAGGGGTGCCTGGGTGGCTCAGTCACTTAAACGTCAGACTCTTAATTTTGGCCCAGGTCATGATCTCACGGTTCATGACATTGAACACCGTACTGCGGAGCCTGCTTAGGATCCCCTCTCTCCCTCCGTCTCTACCTCTCTTTCTCTCTCTCTTTCTCACTCTCTCTCTCTCAAACTAAATAAATAAAAACATTTAAATATAACTTGATCAAACACTGACAAACTAATGTTGGCAGGTTTTGGAGCTAGCAGGCCTGGTGCCAGTCATGGTTCTGCTAGTGACTGGCTATCTGGAAAATCAATTAACAACCCGTCTAGAGCTGGGTTTCC
The DNA here is from genome assembly GCF_018350175.1 of Felis catus. Taxonomy (NCBI): domain Eukaryota; kingdom Metazoa; phylum Chordata; class Mammalia; order Carnivora; family Felidae; genus Felis; species Felis catus. Next base: position 99,455,084 of record NC_058376.1, read on the forward strand.
TCTTTGCAGTATTAGGATAATTATCCCCAGGTCATAAGACTGTATAGAGTGTTAAATAAAACAAGATATGGGATATTATGTTTGTGCAGGTCAATAGCTAAGACGCTCAAACCCTACTAGCAATTATTTTTTTATAGACACCTATGTAAAATATTTTATAAAGACTCTGTTCCTAGGTACATAGCAAAGAAGTCAACCATTGGAGAACTTTTCTTAGGAGAAATTAGTTTGCATCCAGAACATTGTAAGGTCCTGAAGGATATTAAATGCGTCAAAAGGAGGAACTTCAGCTTGGAAAAGCAGCATACACCTAGGCATGATAATAAGTTATGTTTCTGGAATTATGGGAATATTATACAAGAAATTTGCTTGGGTTGATGTTGTTTCATTGTCTCAGCTGAGTGTCTGGGAAACATCTGTCTCACTATTCCCATACTCTTCATCTTCAATGAATCCATGTAAGTAATATTTTAAGAGCTACACTTTTAATCATTGTGACTCAAATGCTGGTTTAGAACAAGCTAGCTCATTATAACTGAAAGTCCAGTATTTCTTAATAACTTTATCCAGAAATTGAGATTAATTGGTCAAGTTTTACTACAAAGAAGCCTTTATGCAATATCAATGAAATGTCCCAGAACAGCATTAAAAACCACATTCTCGGGACGCCTGGGTGGCGCAGTCGGTTAAGCGTCCGACTTCAGCCAGGTCACGATCTCGCGCTCCGTGAGTTCGAGCCCCGCGTCAGGCTCTGGGCTGATGGCTCAGAGACTGGAACCTGTTTCCGATTCTGTGTCTTCCTCTCTCTCTGACCCTCCCCCGTTCATGCTCTGTCTCTCTCTGTCCCCAAAAAAATAAATAAACGTTGAAAAAAAAAAAAACACATTCTCTTCCATTTGAAAATGTTTTGAATTTATCTTTTGGATTATGACTCTGATATGATTGCATCATCTACTTTAAGTGAATTTTATTTCATTTTGGACTATCTTGATGATCAGTCTGTGAGTTTCCTGTGCTCATGAAAGGTCTTACTGATCTCTATGTCCTGAGAACCTATAGTTGGTGTAAAATATAATTGAACAAATGAACAAATTAAAATGTTAATGAATGTTATTTTTAATGTTTTTCCCAATATAATATCTCTATGCAACTTTTGATTTAAACCTCTGTCTTAAAGGCAGACAACCAATTACTTTCAAATTCTTTGTCCATTTTTACTAATTAACATGTAGGCATCCACATGGTCCAACATAATGCATATTTTACCGTGTGTTGTAGAGTTTGTGGAAAAGAAAATTGAAAACAAAATTTATTGTCTTTCACAGTAAGACAATTGCAGCTGAACACATAGCTGCTCAAGTAGAGACATTTTCAGCAACTTTTACCTTTAAATGTGGCCATGGGATGAGGCCTTGCTAGCAGAATAAAGGAACATGGCAGGTACCACTTCTGTCCGGGGCCTTAAAACATTGCAATGCCCTCCCCCATGTCCTCCTTCTTCCTCCTGTACACAGGAAAGTGAATATGCTTATGTGTCATTCATATGAGGTCAACAACTTAGGAAAAGACAGAACAACCGAAAGAAAACACATTCCCAAATGACCAGGTGGAACAAAGCCATTCACCAACCATGACTGTCACTATAGATTTGTTACATGATAAGTTACACGTTACATGGTAAATATATGTTTTCTTTAAGACACTAAATTTGGAATCTCTGTTAAATCAGTTTAGCCTTCACCTTAACTAATATAAGTAGTTTGCACACACTTGGAAAAAAACAAATATTATAAATTTCTTGGTATTTTGCTGACATGTCGTACATCCATACAACAGCTTGTGAAGTAATCTCGTAGAAGATGGGGTGTAATTACAGCAAAAAACTGTCATTTTTATCTTGCAAAGAAAAGGTTAGATGTTCGGCCTCAGTTAGCAGGTAAGTAAACTTTGCTTAAATAAATGTAAATTCTTGTTTTTCACTATAGCATATAGATTATAAGGATAATATTCCGATAAGAAAATCAGGCAAATGATTCTTTGCTTATAGATTCTATTACAGAGGCTTCAAAAAAATCCTAACTAAATGGGGTAATTTTTCTTTTGTGTCACCTCCGTGAATTCATATATTGTAATATAAGTATGCTTATTTGTATCTATAAGGCATAATATGTTTGCATATTCTGATATCCTAATTAAGAATATAATAAATGAAAATATGTGGTAGACTGAATAATGACTCCCCCCCCCCAAAGAAATTCATGTCTTGATTTCTTCTGGACCCTGTGTTATCTTTGACAACAACAACAAAAAAGGGCTTCACAGTGTGATTAGATGTAAGATCTTGAGATAGAAGATCATTCTGGATTACCTGGGTGTACCTTAAATGCACACATAGAAAGGGAGAGGCAGTGGGACCACAGACATGAAGACTGAAGTTAATGTGTCCACAAGCCAAGGTATATGGGCAGTCACCAGGAGCTGGTGAGGCAAGGGACTCATTCTTCTTAGGGCCTTTAGAGATACTGTGGCTCTGCCTATACCTTGACCTCAGCCCAATGAAACTGATTTCAGATTTCTTGCCCCCACATAGTTATATATGATACATTTTTATAGTTATATTTTATATATACTTATCCTATAAATTTAGTAGATACATAAAAGTACTAACAACAATTATAAACTTAGAGATAAAATGCCAGCAAATGTAGTCCTGCTGAAACTAATTTTATTTTATATTATTTTTATAAAGTTTATACATTTATTTTGAGAGGGGGGTGGCTAGGGGTAGAGAGAAGGAAAGAGAATCCCAAGCATGCTCCGCTCTATCAGTACAGAGCCTGACGTGGGGCTTGAACTCATGAACCATGAGATCATGACATGAGCTGAAATCAAGAGTCAGATGCTCAACCAACCAAGCCACCCAGGTACCCCTAAAATTAATTTTGGAAGTTATAATGTATGTAGGTGTCTATAATTTTCTCATATCTTAGAATATTCTTCATGTTAGAAACATAAAGGTATTATCCTGATTTTGGTCAGACTTAAAGTGGTGTGGTATTGAAAAAACCCTTTTGACAACCCCAGCAAAATTTACAACTAGTTTTAAATCATAGGCATTACCATTTTGATCTGGGAGCAGTAATTTACTAATCAATAAAACAGGAAAACTCTTGCTAGAGATAATATTCATGTCAATCTCAATAAGTACAAAAAAAAAACACTAAGCTTTATCTTCTCAAACAAGCATAATCCTTTTTATATATTGTTTTAATTTTCTTCTCAAGAAACTACACTGCAATTTTTTTTTGTTTTTGCTTTGCTTTACTTGCTTAATTAGATAAGAAGTATAAAAAGGAATCATTATAGGTTTGTGCCACCATAAATCTTATCCAGAGAGAGGTGTTACCTAAAGTAGAACGAAGGTAATATAATTTTTTTTTTCCACAAATAATGGGTAGTGTGCCTACAGGGCTTAGAGTATCAGTAATTAAGATGTTTTTCTCAATTTATTTTGGTTCATCACAAATTTTAATGTGATCTGCATAAAATATATATGTAGTGTTTCTAGGGTAATGAAAAACAAGCACAAGTGTATTGATCGTTAACTTCAAGTAATAAATTATTGCCATTATAGCAGGAGCCTCACAAGTATCCCTTTCTGAATGTGAATCCCCACATTTCCCAAAGGAACTATTCTGCTGATTTCTATTGCAACCCATGCCATGCTTTCAATTCTAGGTGTATACATTTATAAAGTACGTAAAGTATAAAGTACATTTATAAAGTATTGTTTCTTTTCAAACTTTGTATAAATGTAATCATAGTGCATATATTTTCACTAAATATTATTTGAGCTTCATGTATATTGTCTACAGCTGTATCTCGTTTAATTGTTATATTTTATTTTTATGTACTCTACCATGATCTATTTATCAATGTTTTTTTTATAATTTGTGTCAGATTTGGACAATAATAAACAATGCGTCTGTGAATATTTTTGTATATAACACTGGCACACATGTGTGAGTAGCTCAGTCCGTTTCAGCATCTGACTTTAGCTGGAGCATCTGACTTCGGGTCAGGTAATGATCTCGGGGTTTGTGAGTTTGAGCCCCACAAAGGGCTCGCTGCTGTCTGCACAGACCCAGCTTTGGATCCTATGTCCTCTTCTCACTGACCCCCCCTGACTTGTACTCTCTCCAGAGTAAATGAACATTAAAAAAATTGTTTAAAAAAATTTATCTAGGTGTGTATCTAGTAGTGGAATCACTGATCTGTAGAGTTTGTGTACTTTTCATTTTACTAGACAAAACTTAATAGTTTTTTAAAGACCTTGGACTAATCACACTCCCAGACAGTATGTTAACGTGCTTGTGCCACACTCCACTCCCCTGCTTAGCAATGCCATATGTGTTTTTGATAGTTGTTTCCTGCCAATATAGTCTCCCATTCTGTGGTTTGTCTTTTCATTTTCATTGTAGTGTCATTTGATCAACAGAACTTGTTTTTTAAATACAGTGGAATTTATGAGTCTATTTTAATATTTATGTGTTTAGTGTCTTGTTTAATATATTGTTCTCTCTCTCAAGATTAAAAAAATACATACATTTTGTCTGAAAATTCAGTAATTTTTCTTTCACATTCCTTAATCTACTTGCATCTTTTGTATTATGGGAAGTAGTAGTACTATTTTACATTTTTCTATATGGATGCTCAATTTTCCCAGCCCTGTTATTAAAATAAAGCCTTTTAATTCACTTATCTGAAAAATACAGTATCTGTTCTATATCAAATTGACATAATAAGGCCTTCTGGGGTTTTTATTTTGTCAATTTATCTGTATGTTGATGCTTGCAATGCAAGCCCAACCTTTTTTTTTTTTTTTTTGTCTTCTTTTCATCCCAAGACACATACACACATACATCTGGTGAGCCTTTGTTTTTTTGTTTGTTTGTTTGTTTGTTTGTTTTTCAACGTTTATTTATTTTTGGGACAGAGAGAGACAGAGCATGAACAGGGGAGGGGCAGAGAGAGAGGGAGACACAGAATGGGAAACAGGCTCCAGGCTCTGAGCCATCAGCCCAGAGCCTGACGCGGGGCTCGAACTCACGGAGCGCGAGATCGTGACCTGGCTGAAGTCGGACGCTTAACCGACTGCGCCACTCAGGCGCCCCCATCTGGTGAGCCTTTGATTTGAACTGTGCTCAAAGATAAATTGGAAATACTGGACATCTCTGTTATAATTGCAACCTATGAATATGGCGGTGTATCTTGTCAGTTAGTCTTCTTTAATGTCTCTGAATAAAGTTGTACAATTCTCTTAATAGAAAATCCTACATTATATGTTAGATTTATTACTAGTTATTTGACAGCTTTAGCTGTTTCTTGGTTGTTTCTGGAATCTTGAAATAAAAATAAATTACGTTAGGATTAAAATGATAATTGAAGCCTTACTAACCCCCTTTATTAATTATGATAATTTATACACAGATGTTTGAATTTTTCATATTTTATATAATCTGTATGTAATTTTATTTGTACATTTTATATATGTACAATTTTAAATTATATGTATGTATGTAAAATCATAAATATATTTATAATATTTGTCATATATATAATCATTATATAATATAAACAAAATTGTATTGTATATATTAAAATATGCTGTACTTACACATTTTTATATATTTAAAATTATATACTATAATATCTATTTTATTTATCATATAATATATTTTACTTAATATATAATATATATTATATATAATCATAGCCAACAGTAAGAACTTTGAAACTTTTTGAGAGAGAGAAAGAGAGAGAGAGAGAGGGAGCATGACTGGGGGAGAGGAGCAGAAGGAGGAGCAGAGAGAATCTTAAGCAGGCTCTGTGTCTGAGGAGCCCACCTGGAGCTCTATCTCATGACCATGAGATCATGACACTCAACTGACTGAGCCTACCAAGCGTACCTTTTTCATATTTTTAATGCTGACACTATATATTATTTTTCCCTTTTTTTAGACTGAGCTAGAATTGCCACATCATACACAGAAGTCGTGTTAGTGAGCATTAATATCTTGCTCTTGTTATGAAAAGGTAAGATTGGAATGATCTTTTCCATGCTTATCAGCATGATTTCTTTACTTTTTCGAAGGTACTTTTGTAAGATAAAGGAGCTTCTCCATATCAATACTTTGCTTGGAGACGTGTTTTAAATCAAGATGAGATTATGACTTTTATTATACATATTTTCTACATCTATTACAATAGATATATACATTTTTCCCTCTTTTGAGCTATATGGTAGTTTAGATAAATTGATATTCTTTTAATGTGATTCAATCTTGAATCCTATGGCCAAATCCTATTAGTTGATAATATATTATCCTCTTTACATATTGCTGAGATTTGATGATATTTGTTGAGAATTTTTGTTCCTTTGCTCATAAGCAAGAATGGTCTATAATTTCCCTTTCTCAAGCTGTCCAAGATGTTGGTATCAAAATTTTCCTACTCTGATTAAATGGGAAGTTTTCCCTCATTAGTATTTTATTTAAGGAACTGTGTTATATTGCTATTAATTTTCTTTGAATGTTTGGTTGAATTCATTTGTGAAATTATATGTTTCTGTAATTTTCTATGTGAGATGAATTTTTATCATTGTTGTATAATTTGGTATGTTTTATAAAATATTTTTCTAATATATATATTCTAATATATATCTAATCCTCAAATTAGTTATTCTTGTCCTTTTTCTTTTCTTTTTCCTTTATCATTCTTCCCAGAGGTTTGTCAACATACTAGTATTTTTAAAACTCTTTGGGTTTTGTTCATCCTTCTAGTACTTGATCTCTTCTTATTATATTAATTTTGATTCATACTTGTGTTCCTTCCTTTCTTCTTCTCCCTTCAAATTTACTACACTGCATTTCATGCATCTTCATTGGATAGATGTTAAGCTCATTATTATACCCTAAAATCTGCTTTTGAAGGTAGATATTTCTTTCTGATAATATTTAGATATAAACCACATTTTCAAATATGTATCATTTGCCATAAGAGACAGGAACAAACGTTTTAATGTCCAATATTATTTCTTCTTTGCCCCTGTATATTTTTGTCTGGCTTTCCAGAAGAAAATGGTAGGCCTCCTGAAAGGCTCCAAACCAAATAGCTACGGTTTAGGTTAATGCAAATCAGTTTAGGTCAACTACAAGAGTGGGACCAGAACCTTCTATCATTCCAGGGTAAGATTTGTAAACTCCCATAGAAAATGAACAAACACTTCTACTAACTTATCACAGTATGCAGTTGCAACTGGGAGCTTAGACTCCACCTGACTATGGCAGGGGTGGGGCTGATGCTCCCAACCATAAATGAGGAGCTGGCTGGACAAGCCTGCAGTTAAGTTTATAACATGTCTTATTGTTATCATATATCAGCCTGGATTCCACCACCAAAGGCACCACCAAAGGAGGTGCTTGTAGTTCTCTAATTTTATACCTTAAAAGCCCCACTACTCAGTGATCAGATTTTCTCTCTTGGGATCTAACACATAGTTCTACCAGATTGCTCTATATTGCTCTTAAATGGGCAAGAGGTGGAGAGGGGTCCATGTACTCATTACTATTACTGTTCTTGTGATTATCCCCAATAAGCATTGTTATAGCAGGTCCGGTGTATGATTTGCTGAAGCAATCACCTTTGGTATTTGTGTGTGTGTGTGTGTGTGTGTGTGTGTGTGTGTGTGTGTGTGTATATATATATATATATATATATATATATATATATATATATATAATTTTTGCCTTAAATACTGACTTGTTAATATCTCTCTAACAAATTTTTAATATTCATGGTTTGTTTACTTCCAAACTTTCTTCAATATTACATTTTAGATAGAGTTCTTGTGAATCACCTATTGACATTCTTTTCATTGAAAGATTCAATCAAATTACATTTAATTAACATAAAAAGCACTGTGCTTTAAAATGAGTATTCAAGGGGTGCCTGGGTGACTCAGTCAGTTGAGAGTCTGACTTCGGCTCAGGTGATGATCTCACGGTCCGTGGGTTTGAGCCCCGCATCAGGCTCTGTGCTGACAGCTCAGAGCCTGGAGCCTGCTTCAGATTCTGTGTCTCTGTCTCTGTCTCTCTGTCTCTCTCTCTCTCTCTCTCTCTCTCTCTCTCTCCCCCTGCCCCTCCCCCGCTCACTCTCTCGAGTTTCTCTTTGTCTCTCTCTCTTAAAAATAAATAAGCATAAATTTATTTTTTTTTAAATTTTTTTTCAACATTTATTTATTTTTGGGACAGAGAGAGACAGAGCATGAACGGGGGAGGGGCAGAGAGAGAGGGACACACAGAATCGGGAACAGGCTCCAGGCTCTGAGCCATCAGCCCAGAACCTGATGCGGGGCTTGAACTCACGGACCGCGAGATCGTGACCTGGCTGAAGTCGGATGCTTAACCGACTGCACCACCCAGGCGCCCTAAATAAGCATAAATTTAAAAAAAATATTTAAAAAACTACATTTATTTGAATATCCGCAGTGTATGAATAATATTCTTTTTGTTTGTTTTTTCAAAGCTCACACTCTTAGTTGATACACTACCATATGCTAGAATATGTTACTTCTTTTATACATATTAGAGTGGAAGTAAAAAGAAACCTATACTTAGCTACTAACTCAGAAATAAAATTTTGTTTCTTCTTCTAAGAAAGAAAAGTGACCTATTGAAGTTGAATTGTTCTATTCGAAAACTTTCTAGTGAATTGTTATCTTTAGAAGTATATTTTTATCTGTATCCATTTATAGTTTCAAGTCACTGACTACACCATTTTCCTGAAGATATTGATTTCAGAAACAAAGACAAAATAAAGATAATAATAAAAATCAATGAATTTGATATACTATCTTAGCAACTAGAGCAAATTGGGGAATGAAATGAGCAGTTAATATGTATAGTTTGCTGCCTAACAGAAGCAGAGGGATGACCATTTGTCAGAAATTTTATAAGAAGAATTCCATCACACAGTGATAAACTGGGCTACATAATATCCAGGGATCTAGGGTCATTTCTAGGATTTGCATTTTGTGATATCTGTATAGGGTCAATGTTTTGAAACTAAAATAAGTTAAGGGAAAGTTCCTATTGATGGATACACACACACATATATACATATGTACACACATATATACATATATACATACATATATATACATACATACATATACATATATATGTCCTTTAGTGATAGTTATCATCCTGGTAACCCCATAACTTCAGTTTTAGTATCTATATGAAGGTAGTAGATCAAATCCCTGGGCTCTTGTGAGGCAGTGCCTTGGAATGAAATTCTACTGAAAACTGAACACTTGAAAGACTATACCCAGGATGAAACATTAAACTAAGCAAAATATTCCTTATCATTGTAAAGAGACAATTTAAAATCATTACTGATCTCTGTTTGAGCTGTAGGTTGAAAATGTTTGTCTCAGAACTAAACGTAATCAGACCCTGTGCTTCATTTGAGATTTGGTTTGAATTCCCATTGCCTCATAGTCCAGAAGCTTCAAAGTTGTCTTAGTTATATAATACAATGAGGAAATATAAATAAGAAAGATTCTTAAAAGGCCTTATTTATCTTGTACTGTTGGTGGGAATGCAAACTGGTACAACCACTCTGGAAATACACACACACACACACACACACACACAAACACACACACACACATACACATGCATACAGTGGACTAGTATATCTTGCCATTTGCAATGACATGATTAGCCAGAATGTATTATACCAAACAAAATAAGTCAGAGAAAGACAAATACCATACAATTTCATTCATATGTGAGATTTCAGAAATGAAACAGATGAACATGGGGAAAAAAAGAGATGAGAAACCATAAAACAGACTCTTAACTATAGAGAACAAACTGAGCTGGAGGGAAGGTGGGGTGAGGGATAGGTTCAATGGGTGAGGGGTATTAAGAAGGGTACTTATTGTGATGAGCCACGGGTTTTGTATGTAGGTGATGAATCACAAAATTCTATTACTGAAACTAATACTATACTACATATTAACTAACTGGAATTTAAATAAAAACTTAAAAAAGAAAAAAAGAAAATCCCAGCCCAATTTTTAATGACACTTTAAATTCCCTCCTATTTACCAATTTCATAAGAGTGTGTGATCATATGTCTGGGATTTTATGAAAGTGATTTTTCTATCAAATAGAAATATCACAGTAGAAATAAATAGCTTTTATTTTTTAAAATTCCTTTTTAATGTTTATTTATTTTTGAGAGAGAGAGAGAGTGCAATCAGGGGAGGGGCAGAGAGAGAGGAAGACACAGACTCCAAAGTAGGCTCCAGGCTCAGAGCTGTCAGCACAGACCTGACCCAGGGCTTGAATTCATGAATTGTAAGATCATGACCTCAGCCAAAGTTGAACACTTAACTGATGAGCCACCCAGGTCCCCCCAGAAATAACTAACTTTTAAAAGCTTCTAGCACTCCTAGCTGGAGTCTAAATTTTGTAGTATGGACAACTAAATTTACAACATAAATTGCAAAATTATTTTCAAAAATAGCTCAAATTTTCAAGTAAAGACATGATATACAGATGGTCCCACACTTACGATGATTCCATTTTATTATGGTGTGAAAGTGACACTCATTCAGTAGAAATAATACTTTCAGTGATCTTTTCTCAGGCTAGCAATATGTGGTGTAATATTCTCTCGTGATGCTGGGCAGTGGCAACATACAGCTCCCAGTCAGCCACAGAGTCACAGAGGTAAACAAGTGATACACTTGCAACCATTCTGTATTCACAGATCCTTTGTGTTTTTCACTTTCTGTACAGTATTCAACAAATCGCATTAGCTATTCAACACTTTGTTTATAAAATAGGCTTTGCGTTAGGTGATTTTGCTTACAAAACTGTTTTGAGTACAGTTAAAGTACGCTAGGCTAAGCTGTGATGTTTGGTGGGGTAGGTGTATTAAATGCATTTTTGACACGATATATTTTTTTTAAATGTTTATTTTTTGAGGGAGAGAGAGAGAGCATGAGTGGCAGAAGGGCAGGGAGAGAGGGAGACAAAGAATTGGAAGCAGGCTCCTGGCTCTGAACTGTCAGCGCAGAGTCCTACGCGGAGCTCAAACGCCCGGACCAGGAGATCATGACCCAAGCCAAAGTTGGACGCTTAACCGACTGAACCACCCAGGTGCCCCTTGACACAATATTTATAACTTACCGTGGAGTTATGGGAACATAACTCCATTGTAAGTTAAGGGTTATCTGTATTGTTTATATGAAATCACAGTTGTTGAAATGCTTTTATTTGGGAGGTTCTCTTTGTAAAGGACTCGAGAGCCATCAATGCCTCTCATGTTATAACTATTTGGAAAAAATGAAGCACTTAGCATCACACTCTCCAGTGATGCTAAGTGAAATAAGCCATACAGAGAGAGACAGATACCATATGTTTTCACTCTTATGTGGATCCTGAGAAACTTAACAGAAACCCATGGGGGAGAGGAAGGAAAAAAAAAAAAAAAAAGAGGTTAGAGTGGGAGAGAGCCAAAGCATAAGAGACTCAAAAACTGAGAACAAACTGAGGGTTGATGGGGGTTGGGAGGGAGGGGAGGGTGGGTGATGGGTATTGAGGAGGGCACCTTTGGGGATGAGCACTGGGTGTTGTATGGAAACCAATTTGACAATAAATTTCATATATTGAAAAAAAATGAAGCAAAAATTTCATCTCTTTATTACAGAAAAAAAACTTAGATGAACACAATATTTGTATTTAAAAATTTAATATATAAATATACAAGTGACAAAAAATATATGCATGAATATTTTTAAATTCTAAACACAGGAAATGTTTGGTGGAATTTGAAATAATATTAAAAAGCCACAAAGGTAAAGATTGATGTATATGAATACATAGGATTTGTCAACTTCTGTTAAAATCTAAGAAAAAATAAATCAAGTCTAAAGATAAAATAAAAATTGTAAAAATATGGGGCACGTGGGTGGCTCAGTTGGTTAAGCATCCGACTTAGTTGGTTAAGCATCGGCTCAGGTTATGATCTCATGGTTCATGGGTTTGAGTCCTGCATCAGGCTCTGCGCTGACAGCTCAGAGCCTGGAGCCTGCTTTGGATTCTGTGTCTCCCTCTGTCTCTGCTGCTCCCCCACTTGACTGACTCTCTCTCTCTCTCTCTCTCTCTCTCTCTCTCTCTCTCTTTAAAAATAAATAAACATTCTCTTGATGGGATCCCAATAGTTCATTTTTGCTTGCCTCTGAAGACATGTCAAGTAAGAAGTTGCTGCAGCCAAGGTCGAAGAGGTTGTTGCCTATTTTCTCCTCTAGGATTTTAATGGCTTCCTGTGTTACAGTGAGGTCTTTCATCCATTTTGAGTTTATTTCTGTGTATGGTGTAAGAAAGTGGTCCAGGTTCATTCTTCTGCATGTTTCTGTCCAGTTTCCCAACACCATTTGCTGAAGAGACTTTTTTCCATTGGATATTCTTTCCTGCTTTGTCAAAGATTAGTTCGCCATACATTTGTGGGTACATTTCTGGGTTTTCCATTCTGTTCCATTGATGTACATATTTGTTTTTGTGCCAGTACCACACAGTCTTAATGATTACAGCTTTGTAATACAGATTGAAGTTGGAATTGTAATGCCTCCAGCTTTGATTTTCTTTTTCAGGATTGCTTTGGCTTTTCAGGGACTTTTCTGCTTCCATACAAATTTTAGGATTGTTTGTTCTAGCTCTGTGAAAAATGCTGGTGTTATTTTGATAGGGATTGCACTGAATACGTACATTGCTTTGGGTAGTATTGACATTTTAACATTATTTGTTCTTCCAATTCATGAGCATTGAATGTTTTTTTTTTCCATTTTTGTGTGTGCCTTTTAAAATTTCTATCATAAGCTTTCTACCATTTTCAGTGTATAGATTTTTCACCTCCTTGGTTAGGTTTATTCCTAGGTATTTTATAGTTTTTGGTGCAGTTGTAAATGGGATCGATTCCTTGATTTCTCTTTTTGTTGCTTCATTATTGGTGTATAGAAATGCACCTGATTTCTGTACATAAATTTTATATCCTGTGACTTTGCTGAATTCCTGTATCAGTTCTAGAAGTTTCTTGGTGGTCTTTTGGGTTTTCCACATACAGTATCATGTCATCTGCGAAGAGTGAGAATTTGACTTCCTCCTTGCAGATTTGGATGCCTCTTATTTCTTTGTGTTGTCTGATAGCTGAGGCTAGGACTTCCAACACTATTATGAATAACAGTGGTGAGAGTGGACATCCTAGTTGTGTTCCTGACCTTATGGGGAAAGCTCTCAGTTTTGCTTTCATATATTGCTTGTAAGATCTTGAGGTATGATCCTTTTATCACTACTTTCTTGAGGGTTTTTATCAAGAAAAATGTTGTATTTTGTCAAATCTATTGAGAGATCAAAATCTTAGGCACAGTGAAGGAAACAATCACCAAAACTAAAAGGCAACCAATGGATTGGAAGAAGATATTCTCCCAATATGACATAATCAGATAAAGGGTTCGTATCCAAGATCTATGAAGATCTTGTCAAACTCAAAACCCAAAAATCAAATAATCCAGTGAAGAAATGGGCAAAAGACATGAATAGACACTTTTCCAAAGAAGACATCTAGATGGGTAACAGACATGTGAAAAAATGCTCAACATCACTCATCATCAGGGAAATAAAATCAAAACAACAATGAGATACCACCTCACACCTCTCAGAATGGCTAAAATTAACCACTCAGACAACAGATGTTGGCAAGAATGAGGAGAAAGAGGAATCTTTTTTCACTGCTGGTGGGAATGCAAACCTGTCCAACCACTCTGGAAAACAGTGTGGAAGTTCCTCAAAAAATTAAAAATAGACTTACCCTATGACCCAGCAATTGTACTACTAGGTACTTATCTAAAGGATACAGGAGTGCTATTTTGAAGGGGCACATGCACGCCAATGTTTACAGCAGCATTATCAACAATAGCCAAAGTATGGAAAGAAACCAAATGTCCATCGACTGATGAATGGATAAAGAAGATATGGTGTGTATACATATATATATGGATATATAATGGAATATTATCTGGCAATCAAAAAGAATGAAATCTTGCCATTTGCAACAACGTGGATGGAACTGGAATTATTATACTAAGTAAAATCAGTCAAAGAAAGACAAATATATGACTTCACTCATATGTGGAATTTAAGATACAAAACAGGTGAACATTAGGGAAGGGAAGCTAAAATAATATATAAAAAAAGAAAGGGGGACAAACCATAGAGACTCTTAAATACAGAGAACTGAGGGTTTCAGGAGGGGTTATGGGTAGGGGGAATGGGCTAAATGGTCAAGGGGCATTAAGGGGAACACTTGTTGGGATGAGCACTAGGTGTTATATGTAAGTGATGAATCAGTAAATTCCACTCCTGAAATCATTATTACACTACACGTTAACTAACTTGGATGTAAATTTAAAAAATAAAATGATTAATTAGAAAAAGAAAAAAAAGGAACATTAAAATTTTTAATTGGAAAAATATTATCAACAGTTTACCAATAAGTTATTTTATTTATATAGAAAGACTTTCTAAAGATCAATAAAAAATAAAAGAAAAACCCAAAAGAAAAGTAGATAAAAAAATATTCAGAGGTAGAGAAATCCTTATAGACAAGGAATACTTAATGAGCTATTGCATAATCATTAATCAGAAAGAAATTGTTAGGAAGCCTAGGAGATGTGCTTTCAGAAATAAAACTGCTTTTATTATATTTATGTATTTAATTTTGAACCAGGGGTGTGTGTGTGGCTTTTATAATGTTAAAATTAATAAGAATAAATATTAATACACTGCAAACATATATGGTATAATATAAATTCTTAAAATCTGGATTTATTATCATTTTAAAACAGAGAATTTTATACAATACTGATAAAAGCGATTATCTCTATTGGAATTAACAAAAATTTTGGGAGGAATGCTCTTTTATTTTGTAAACTTTATGTTTAAAACAAGTACATATCAATTTTGAAATGTGAAATATATGTATATAGATTCAAATTCACGTGTTACCACTAAAAACTGTTATCAACATAACTATAATCACTCTTTCCCAATCAAATATAAGTTCTTGAGCTACTGTCATAAATATTCATATTCAAAATATGTGCCTTCCAGTAAAAATGCACAAGTGTCTTTTGTTCTCCCCCTTACACGGAAAGCATATAGATAACATTTTAATTAGAAAAAAATGATTGGCTATATTAATTAACTCCAGTAAATAATTATAAAGTCTCCTGAATGTGGTTCTGGAAAAAAATAAGTTTGAAATGTAATTTCCTTGGTCTTACTCATTTTTATAACTAATATAAATAATGCCCATGACAGAAGAAAATCATGCTATAAAAGCAAAAGAAATATTTTTATATTTGAAGTACTCATGGGGCCTTCTAAATCTTGATGACATTTGCACTTCCCTTACCTAATTCTCTTACTCTGCCATGCTAACACTGTCTTTGTTTCTCTATGTCCTACCACACCTCATGGCATTCTTCAAGATTTTTCATAAAGTTTCTCAATTCTGAAAGGGTATGAGGAACTGTTAACTTATTTATTTTCCTGGTAGTAACTGCTACAATAAAATCTAGTTCATGGATTCAATAGTTAAATGAATATGATTGGTTTTCCTCTACAAAATTGGCCTAAAAGCTTTTAGAGGAAGCATATACACAAATCTATAAATTAGATCTATTCAAAAAATCTCACATTTTAAGATATATATACAAATATGTGTATATAAATTAAAATAAATATAAGAAAATCATCAGTGTATTTTTTCAAAAAGTCTATGCTTTTGAATAAATTATATATAATTATTAGTTATATATAAAAATTTATGGAAATTATTTATTAAAACATCAATATTTTAAAAAATAGTTTATATCTTTTATTTATGTTTATATAATTATATATTTATAAAATATATAAATATTTTCTTTTTATATATATTATGCTATATTATCATTTCTACACATAACAACTTCTTGATATAGTCCATACAAATAATTGAATCTCTGCATAGATAGTATCATATCTCTTTATACCTGAACAGATTCCCTTTAAATGAAATGGTAACTCCTCCATCTGCTATGAATAAAACAATCTCTTGAACATATACCAGATTGGGCTAGCACTGCATCCTCTGGATAGGCTTATCAAATTCATAATGCTTGGCAATACATGTGAAAAGTATTTACACTTGAAATTGAAGGAAATCATGTAATATCTTACATTTGTTGATATTCACATATCTAGAATTCCTTCTCAATTAATAAAGAATTAAAATAAAAACTATGTACATTAATTTCTTTTTTATGTTTATTTATTTTTGAGAGAGAAAGAAAGAGAGAGAGAGAGAATGAGCAGGAGAGGGGAAGAGAGAGGGAGAGAGAGAGACAGAAGATCTAAATCAGGCTCTGCTCTAACAGCAGAAAGCCCGATGCAGGGATCAAACTCACAAACTGCATGGTCATGACATGAGCTGAAGTCAGGTGCTTAACCAACTGAGTCACCCATGTGCTTCCATATCAGGTACTTTAATTTCTAAGAGATAAAGAGATACCACGGTAGAGAGGTCTGCCAACGAATAAAATCCAAACTGTTTTAGAAACTGGACAACAGTGACATCTGACTCACAGCAACATAATGATGGGTATTCACCTTCTTTCTTACTTCAATGAATCTGAGATTTATGAACAATAAATAAAAATATGGTGAAACCCACATTACTACTTCAAACTTGGAAGGGTATCTTAACAGACATCACCAGGGATTTCTGTTAAGTGCACTTAACAGGTGACAGACATCTGTCAGAGAAGAAGACACCTGATTTCATTTTGAATGTTCTATTCAAACACAGAATGCTTTATTTGAAAAAGAAGGCTATGCACTCATGAAGTAATCCTGATAAGCCCAAAGGAGGAGGACTGTGTATGGTCATGTTCTTAGCTCCAGGAGGGCTGAGAACATCTCCTTCCAAACACTATTTTCTAGCTATAGTTATGTTTCTCACATGATACAGGACATCACTAAATCTTCAAGGAATGAAAGATGTGACCCTAACACACAGAACATTTGGGTAGTAGGAATTCCTCTTAGACTAAGTAGCCACAACAAATTGAAAGCTCCTTGATCTTTGGCTGTTATAAACATGGAGAACATCAGTGGAGGTCTTTATCCAGAGTCAGCAGTTACTATAAGCAAAGAATTATTTATAGGGCTTTTATTAAATGACTACAAAAATGAAAACTATCACAATTATGTAAATACATAATAGGTGAAAAGTCAGATTCTTCTACTGTTAATCAAAGATACTACCATGAAAACGTTTTGCTGCCATAACAAAACTTCAGAACATTTTTTATTTTGTCCCCCAGATTCAAGAGAATATATGTTGCCCAAAAAGCTAGACCATAAAAAGAAAATAGTGTAAAAATATGAAAACTTTTCTTTTTTAAAAAATTTGATAAACATGATCTTATCAGGGAAGTATCAAACAACTTATTGGAAATTGTGGAAAAATAAATTCATGATAATTGATAAATAATGAAAAAAGATAATTACAGGAAAATGTGAAAATTTGAAAGATGAAGAAAATCCAATCTATGAACAAGATGCAACAGAAAATTAAAATTATTTATTACTCAAATTAATAGAAGACTAATACGAGGTGTGCCTGGGTGGCTCAGTCGGTTGAACATCTGACTCTTAATATCATCTCAGATCATGATCTCATGGTTTGTGAGATTGAACCCTTTATTGGGCTCTGAGCTGACAGTGTGAGTCTGCTTGGGAATCTCTATCTTCCTCTCTTTCTGCCTCTCCCCTGCTCTCTTTCTCTCTCTCTCAAAATAAATAAACTTTAAAAAAAAATAGAAGACTGACGAATCTATGAGCAAACCCAAACTATTCTAATATCAACTGTTATTTCATTGAAATATTTTAATTTCAAGTATTCAAAAATTCCATAAGCATACAAGTTATACAGAAAGGAAATGAGGGAAAAACACAGGGGGAAAAAAACGGGCTGGAAACATTAAAGGACTTTGATAATAAAGCTACAACCAAATAACTTTCTGGGGGATGGTAGGTAGGGAGTTACACAAAGAACGCTAACAATTCAAAATTTTCAACACTGCCATACTTTTTATGCACTAAGCAAATAAATGGTCTTCTCTGATCTATAGTAGGTGCTTACAAATTATTCTTCAATTAAAGTCATTGGAGCAAGGCTTCAGTAATTACATCACTAATGTACCTTCCTGAGTAAATTATACAAGAATAATTTGGGTTTTTTTTGTTTTTTTTTAATTTTTTTTTCAACATTTATTTATTTTTGGGACAGAGAGAGACAGAGCATGAACGGGGGAGGGGCAGAGAGAGAGGGAGACACAGAATCGGAAACAGGCTCCAGGCTCTGAGCCATCAGCCCAGAGCCCGACGCGGGGCTCGAACTCCCGGACCGCGAGATCGTGACCTGGCTGAAGTCGGACGCTTAACCGACTGCGCTACCCAGGCGCCCCTAATTTGTCTTTTAATAAAAAATAAAAGAAAATACAAACTTAAGAAAGAGAAAGACAATGCAAAAAGCTTAGTGTTGGCAATAAAACAAACTAAATGTAGAGTCAAGTCTACACAAGTATTATATATAGTAAGGCTATAAAATATACTGTAGGGGGCGCCTGGGTGGGTCAGTTGGTAGAATCCCAATGTGAATAGGGTGAGGGCTAGGGGATCATTTATATAGGTGCACCACTACTTTTAAAATCACAGTCTCAGGGTGCCTGGGTGGCTCAGTCAGTTAAGTGTCTGACTTCAACTCAGGTCATGATCTCACAGTTCATAGATTCAAGACCCGTGTTGGGCTCTGTGCTGACAGCTTGGAGCCTGGAGCCTGCTTTGGATTCTGTGTCTCCTTCTCTCTCTCTCTGCCCCTCCGCCACATTCTCTCTCTCTCTCAAAAATAAATAAAATTAACAAAAATTTTAAATCACAATCTAGCATATCACTTTATAATTTTGTATCCAATTTGTTTCAAAAAATATCGACTTTTAGGGGCGCCTGGGTGGCGCAGTCGGTTAAGCGTCTGACTTCAGCCAGGTCATGATCTCGCGGTCCCTGAGTTCGAGCCCCGCGTCGGGCTCTGGGCTGATGGCTCAGAGCCTGGAGCCTGTTTCCGATTCTGTGTCTCCCTCTCTCTCTGCCCCTCCCCCGTTCATGCTCTGTCTCTCTGTCCCAAAAATAAATAAATGTTGAAAAAAAAATTAAAAAAAAATATCGACTTTTAAAATTAAGAATATATACCACTAGACAGAATGCAAAATATACCCACTGTGAGGCCGAATCTTGAAAATACTAGAGTTTTTTAAATTGAATAAATGAATTCCAGCTCACTTGAGCAAAGAAGATAAGAAAACTTAAGTGAGAGTAAAAAACTAAAAAAAAAAAAAAACCCAAAAAACAAAAAACACACATAAAAAATACTGAATTAATAACATAAAACAATAAGTTTTTTTTTCCTTTTCCTTTTCTCCTTTATTTCAGAGAGAGAGAATGTGTGTGCATGTGTGAGTGGAGGAGAGAGACAGTGGAAGATAGAACCTTAAGCAGGCTCTACGCTCAGCGCCAAGCCTGACTCTGGGCTCGATGCCATGCCCAAAAACCTTGAGATCATGACCTGAGCCAAAATCAAGAGTCGGGTGCTCAACCCACTGAGCCACCCAGGCGCCCCTAAATCAGTAAGTTTTTAAAACACAAAAACAAAAAGATGATTGTTGTAGGACCAAGCATGTCATGAATCTCACCTTTCATCTTAGTTTACTCAGTCCACTGCCTCCTTGCTGATCCTCAGATACATCTGCCGTGCTTATTTCATTGTTACTTTGGCTGGAACAAATGAAGCTAAACCTTTTCCTAACCTCTGCTCACATGTTATTTTCCAATGAGGCTTAGTAGCACCCTCTTTGAAATTCCAACCGAACACCATCTCCTACACTCTCAATTCCCTTCACCATGATCTGTTCAATTTATTACCTTTAAAATCTATCCCCTGTAACCAAATGTATAGTTCGCTATTTATGGTAATCATTTAGGGTGTGATTCTTGCCATCAAGACGTAAGAACCATATGGCAGAAATTCTTTTTTTTTTCTTTTCTTTTTTTTTTTTATTTTTTTTTTCCTTCAACGTTTTTATTTATTTTTGGGACACAGAGAGACAGAGCATGAACGGGGGAGGGGCAGAGAGAGAGGGAGACACAGAATCGGAAACAGGCTCCAGGCTCTGAGCCATCAGCCCAGAGCCCGACGCGGGGCTCGAACTCACAGACCGCGAGATCGTGACCTGGCTGAAGTCGGACGCTTAACCGACTGCGCCACCCAGGCGCCCCTGGCAGAAATTCTTTGTAAATTTGCTGATGGATGTTTACACTGCAGTTAAAGTTGTAATTGCCACTTAGTAGACAATGTTTGTTTGTTTGTTTGTTTGTTCATTTTTGAATGGATTTTAAATAGAAAGATGCCTGGCAAAGAACTTGTGTTATTATCCCCTTGCTATATACCATATAAGCAATAATCTGTACTGAACCTTAGAGTATATAAATAACTTTTTTAATAGCCTTCTTTTTTAGATCAGTTTCAGGTTCATAGTAATATCAAGCAGAAGGTACAATGATTTCCCACATACCCCTTGCTTCCACACATGCATAGCCTTCCTCATTATCAAAATCCCTCACCACAGTGGTACATTTGTTACAATTGATGAACCTACACTGACACATCATTAGTACCTAAAATCCACAATTTACATTAGGGTTCACTCTTGGTCTATGGGTTTGGACAAATGTATAATGACATATTTAATGTATTCAGCCTTATAGTGTCATACAGAGTAGTCTCACTGCCTTAAAAGTCCTCTGTGCTCTGCCTATCCATCCCGCTCTCCCTTAAAGCCTGGTAACCACTAATCTTTTTACTGCGACTACAGTTTTGCTTTTTCCAGGATGTTGTATAGTTAGAAACATACAGTATGTAACGCTTTCAGATTGGCTTCTTCTACTTAGTAATATGCATTTAAATTCTCTTCATGGCTTTTCATGGTATGATAGCTCAATTAGTTTTACTACTAAATAATATTCCATTGTCTGATATACCACAGTGATAAAACACGTTTTTATCCAATTGATAGTATCTTTACTATCTACTTTTTGTTCATTCACTAATTAAAACTGATAAAAATATGCTCATAACACCAAAATGTATACATCGCTAATATGTGCACCTGCTACCAAAACCTCTTTTTTTACAATCTTAAAATTTAAAAATAAATCCAAGTGGATTTTCAAATAGTAGTTTAATACATATCTAAAAATTAATGAAAAGTTTTCCACTCTGTGTCAGACCTCTTCCTCTCAATTTCCTAGCTCAAGCAGAGTATATCATATATGCAGTAATCGAAATCACAGGCAAGAGTTTCAGTCATGACCTCTGTGTCCAACACTCCTCTTAACGAAGAATTTACTAAGTTGTGACAATCCTAACTACTTGGTTCTGATCCACTGGCACTTACTCTCTGTCACTATCATCACTAAAATAGACTAATACTCTAGCTTCCAACTAATACTTCTCTCTAATTTATTCACTTCTCTGGAGCTACAACAATCTTGAAAATATATAACACTGATCTTTATGAATTCCAGGAATGGCTTCTTTTTGGCCCTTTAATCTTAATAAAAGATATAAATTTCTTGGCACAGACGATGAGCCACTGCAAGAGCTGACTCCTTACCTGTCCAGCATTGTTTTGGAACATCCTACCACTTCCCATAATACACTCAGGCCACACTTAATGCCTTACAGTTTCTAGCTCTTCTTTCAGAGTTTTTACATGTGATATTTCCAGTGTCTGGAACATTCGCCCTTCTACCCACTGCAACTTAATCTTGTCAAGAACTGCTCACCATTCATGTCTTACCGTGGGGGTCATTTTCTACCAAGAACTTCCTCTGGTTTTTCTTTGATTATACTGGATGGTAATTAGCAGCATGCCAGTACTTTACATATATTAACTTACTTGATCTTCCTAAATGAAATTCCCAGTGAGGGAGTGTGGCAGGTTGCTTTCATCTACAAGGAAGCCGACTTTGAGGTGCAGATTAGGATGGAGAAGATTTATTAATGTTTACTCCTGTGAACGCATCTGTGGAAGGAAAAGAAGGAAGTGAGATTAGGCAGAGGGAGAAATCAAGCTGTGAGGTAATCCCAAGAGACCCCTTAGCCTACCATATGGGGAGTTCTGAAACTAGGACAACTGTGAGAACTGTCTGAGTAGAGGTGACAGAGACAAGGGACTTAATTCCCTTGTGCTAATCAACCATGGGATGCCAGACTCCTCAGGGGAGGGGGATCGAGTGAAGCAGCTCTCTAAAGCTGAACCCCTCCCTGAACAGGCTGACAGATGAAGCAATCTGTTGACAATGGCCTCAGCAGTTGATAGAATAAGTGTTAGATAGTATTATTATCCCAACTTCACAGGTAAAGAACCTGAGGGCCAAGTGTGCTGAGTAATTCACCCTGTTTATACAACAAATTTATTGGTTTAAGGATTAAAACCACAGAGTCTGGTCCTCTACTTCACAACATACACCAAATCAGTTCCAATGTATTAGAGGTAAATACAAAATGTAAAACCATGTTTTAAAATAACATACAGTAAAACCTTGGTTTGCAAGCATGATTCATTCTGGAAACATGCTTGTAATACAAAGTACCTGTACATCAAAGTGAATTTCAATAACCATTGGGGGGAGGAGCCAAGATGGCAGAACAGCATAGAAGTTTTTGTTTGTTTGTTTGTTTGTTTGTTTTTTTGCATCAGGCATCCATGAAGTACACCCAGATCAACACTAAACTATGCTGCACACCTAGAAAACTGATTTGAGGATTAGCAAAACAATCGACACAACCTGAACCACAGAACTCAGCAGGTACACCCAGATCAACACTAAACTATGCTGCATACCTAGAAAACTGATTTGAGGATTAGCAAAACAATCTACACAACCTGAACCACAGAACTCAGCAGGTACACAGCGTGGAGAGGTGAACTGTGGGAGAAAGCTGCAGAGGGCAAAGAGCTGTTTTTTACTTGCAGAGAGATGACAGAGACAAGGGAAGAGTACAGAAAAGCACCTCCCCCAAAAGCATGTGGAGAGAAAGTGGCAAATGAAAACAGCCACAGGGACTGAAAAAAGGGGGAGAAAGGTGAGGGTTGAAATTCCATTAAGACTATAAAACAGGCGGAGCACAGAGTCTGAAACTCTGCAGCTTGCTACATGGTGGTTCTCTGGCAAGAAGGACGAATCCCGAGGAGCAGAGTGAAGTCTGGGGGTGGTTCTCGGGCCACACAGGGAGAGGCAGTTCCCCTGCTAGGACAACATCTGGTAGAGGCTGTGAGATTACCTGGTCCCAGCAGACCCCAGAGAACAACTGCATTCACTGGTGCTGGAACAAGATCATTAAGGGTGAAGCCTGGTGCCTGATATGTGTTGTGATTTTCCATAATCCCTGAAACACTGCTGCTACACGATCGTGTGAACTTTTTCTGGGGCGAGCTGGCACCTAGCCACAGTCTTTGGGCATCAGCAGCATCATGGTTCTGCGAACGTTCCTGGGTGCAGTCAGCACCCAGCCATTGCTCAGTGAGACCCTCTCCCAGAGGATCTGAGCCTGTAAAGCCACAGTCCCTCAGAGTGAGGGGTCATGAAACACAGCTGCATCTGAGATAAAACTCAGGAGGGAGGTACTGCCCGGGGCTGGGTCATGGAAAGTGTAAAAGCAGGGAGTGGACAGAAGCCAGAGACAAAGGAGGGGTGCATGATTGCTGGTCAGCAAGAACAGAGCTCTGATACTAAATACTGGGTAGCTGGTGACGCCATTTTCATTCCTCCCATGCATGCGCATACACACCTACAAGTCCCACAACAATCCAACCCAGTAAGCTAAGCAGTGCCATCCAGTGGAGAATGGAGGCAACACTGAGCCCAGTCCAACCAAGCCAACCTCACTCTACAGGAACACCACAACTCTCTCTGACTTCTTAGTTTATAGATGATAAAGTACTTCATAGTTTGACTTATAAGGGAAAAAACTAATTTCAATCATATTTCAGTCTGTTCGCTGGTCCCTCTATTTAATTTACCTTTTCGTTTCTTTTTCGGTTCTTTTTCTTGAATACAGAAAGAGAAAAAAAATTTATTTTCAATTTTTATTAAAAATATTTTCCTTTAAATTTTTTCTACTGTATTTTACTTTTTTTGTAAATTTTTCAAATTCTATTTTACTTCCATCACTTCATTTTATTCTATTTCATTGTATTCACTCTTTCAAATTTACAAATGTTGTCCTTTTCCCACCCATTTTTCTCTAATCTATCCAAGTCTTTTCAACACCCAGACCAAACACACCTAGGATCTAGAATCATTTATTTGATTTGTGTGTGTATATGTGTGTGTGTGTGTGTGTGTGTGTGTGTGTGTGTTGTTTTTAATTTTTTAATTTAATTTTTTTACCTTATTAATTCCTTTTCTTCCTTGAAAATGACAAAATGAAGGAATTCACTCCAAAAGAAAGAGCAGGAAGAAATGATAGCCAGGGATTTAATCAACACAGATAGAAGCAAGATGTCTGAACCAGAATTTAGAATCACGATAATAAGAATACTAGCTGGGGTCAAAAATAGATCAGAATCCCTTTCTGTGGAGATAAAAGAAGTAAAAGCTAGTTGAATGAAATAACAAATTCTATAACTGAGCTGCAATCACGGATGGATGCCATGGTGGCAAAGATGGATGAGGCAAGAAGGGACTCAGGGATATAGAGGACAAACTTGTGGAGACTAACGAAGCAGAAAAAAACACAGAGACTAAGGAAAAAGAGCACGATTTAAGAATTAGAGAAATCAGTGACTGATTAAAAAGGAACATCATCAGAATCATAGGGATCCCAGGAGATGAAGAGAGAGAAAAATACATAGAGGTTATCTAAGCAAATCATAGCAGAAAATTTTCCTAACCTGGGGAAAGACACAGACATCAAAATCCAGGAAGCACAGAGGACTCCCATTAGATTCAACAAAAACCAACCATCAACAAGGCACATCACAGTCAAATTCACAAATTACTCAGGTAAGTAGAGAATCATGAAAGCAGCAAAGGAAAAGAGTTCTAAACCTACAAGGGAAGACAGATCAGGTTTTCAGCAGACCTATCCACAGAAACTTGGCAGGCCAGAAAGGAGTGGCAGGATATATAAAATGTGCTGAATCAGAAAAATATGCAGCCAAGAATTCTTTATCCAGCAAGGCTGTCATTCAAAATAGAAGGAGAGATAAAAAGTTTCCTAGACAAACAAAAATTAAAGGAGTTCATGACCACTAAAGCAGCCCTGCAAGAAATTCTAAGGGAGACTCCCTGAGGGGAGAAAGAAAAAAACAAAAAACAAAACAAAACAAAACAAAACAAAACAAAGGTAACAAAGACTAGAAAGGACCAGAGAACACCGGAAACTCCAACTCTACAGGCAACAAAATGGCAACAAAGTCATATCTTTCAGCACTCACTCTAAACGTCAGTGGATTAAATGCTCCAATCAAAAGACAAGGTACCAGAATAGATAAAAAAAGAAGATCCATCTATATGCTGTTTACAAGAGATCCACTTTAGACCTAAAAACACCTTCATATTGAAAGAAGGGATGGAGAACGATCTATCATGCCAATGGTCAACAAAAGAAAGCCAGAATAGCCATACTTATATTAGACAATCTAGAGTTTAAAATAAAGGTTGTAACTAGAGATGAAGAAGGGCATCATATCATAATTAAGGGGGCTATCCACCAAGAAGATCTAACAACTATAAATATTTATGTTATGCTCCAAATGTGGTAGTATCCAAATATATAAATAAATTAATCACATACATAAAGAAACTCATTGCTAATACTACCATAATAGTAGCGGATTGTAACACCACATTTACAGCAATCAACAGATCATCTAAAAAGAAAATCAACAAGCAAACATTGGCTTTAAATAATACACTGGACCGTATGGACTTAACAGATATATTCAGAGCATTTCATCCTAAAGCAGTGGAATACACATTCTTCTCCAGAGCACACGGTTAATTCTCCAGAATAGATCACATACTGGGACACAAATCAGTCCTCAACAAGTACAAAAGATTGAGATCATACCGTGCATATGTTCAGACCACAACACTATAAAACTCGAAATCAACCACAAGAAAAAATGTGGAAAGATAATAAATACTTAGAGACTAAAGACCATCCTAGTAAAGAATGAATGGGATAACCAAAAAGTTAAAGAGGAAATTAAAAGTACATAGAAGCCAATGAAAATGATAACACCACAGGCCAAAACCTTTGGGACACAGCAAAGGTGGTTATAAGAAGGCAGTATGTAGCATTCCGGGCCTTCCTAAAGAAGGAAGAAAGGTCACAGACACACAACCCTACCTAACACCTTAAAGAGCTGGAAAAGGAACAACAAATAAAACCCCAAACCAGAAGACAGGAAATAATAAAGATTAGAGCAGAAATCAATGCTATCCAAACCAAAACAACAGTAGAACAGATCAATGATACCAGAAGTGGTTCTTTGAAAGAATTAACAAAACTGATAAATCCCTAGCCATTTTGATGAAAAAGAAAAAGGAAAATAAAATCAATAATGAAAGAGGAGAGATCACAACCAACAAAGCAGAAATAAAAACAATAATAAGAAAATATTATGAACAATCATATGCCAATAAAATCGGCAATCTGGAAGGAATTAACAAATTCCTAGAAACATATAAACTACCAAAACTGAAACAGAAAGAAACAGAAAATTTGAACAGACCCAAAACCAGTAAAGAAATTGAATTAGTAATCAAAAATTTGCCAAAAAACCAGAGTCCAGGGCCAGATGGCTTTCCAGGGGAATTCTACCAAACATTTAAGAAAGAGTTAACACCTATTCTCTTGAAGCTATTCCAAAAAAAATAGAAATGGAAAGAAAACTTCCAAACTCTTTCTATGAAGCCAGCATTACCTTAATTCCAAAAACAAACAGAGATCCCACTAAAAAGGAGATATAGATCAATTCCCCTGATGAACAAGGATGCAAAATTACTCAACAAGATATTAGCCAAACCAGATCCAACAATGCATTAAAAAAAATTCTTCACCACGGCCAAGGTAGGATTTATACCTGGGATGCAGGGCTGGTTCAATATCCACAAAACAATTAACGTGATTCATCACATCAATAAAAGAAAGGACAAGAACCACATCATCCTCTCAATAGATGTAGAGAAAGCATTTGACAAAATACAGGATCCTTTCTTGATAAAAACCTTCAAAAAATAGGGATAGAAGGATCATACCTTGAGATCATAAAAGCCATATATGAAAAACCCAATGCTAATATCATCCTCATGGGTAAAAAACTGAGAGCTTTCCCCCTAAGGTGAGAAACAAGACAGGGATGTCCACTCTCACCACTGTTATTCAACATAGTATTGGAAGTCTGATCCTCAGCAATCAGACAACACAAAGGAAGTTATCCATATTGGCCAAGAGGAGGTCAAACTATCACTCTTCACAGATAACATGAAACTCTTTATGGAAAACCCAAAAGATCACACCAAAAAATGTCTACAACTGATCAATGAATTCAGCAAAATTGCAAGATATAAAATCAATGCACAGAAATCAGTTGCATTCCTACACACCAACAATGAAGCAACAGAAAGAGAAATCAAGGAATTGATCCCATTTATAATTGCACCAAAAACCATAAAACCCTAGGAATAAATCTAAACAAAGAGGTGAAAAATCTATACACTGAAAAGTATAGAAACCTTATGAAACAAATTGAAGAAAACACACACACACAAAAATAGAAACATATTCCATTATCCTGGGTATGAAGAACAAATATTGTTAAAATGTGAATACTACCCAAAGCAATCTACATATTCAGTGCAATCCCTATCAAAATAACACCAGCATTCTTCACAGAGCTAGGACAAACAATCCTAAAATTTGTATGGAACCAGAAAAGACCCCGAATAGCCAAAGCAATCTTGAAAAAGAAAAACAAAGCTGGAGACATCATAATCCTGGACTTCAGCTGTATTACAAAGCTGTAATCATCAAGATAGTATGGTACTGGCACAAGAACAGACACTCAGATCAATGGAACAGAATAGAGAACCCAGAAATGGACCTAAAAATGTATGGCAAACTAATCTTTGACAAAGCAGGAAAGAATATCCAATGGAAAAAATACATCTCTTCAGCAAGTGGTGCTGGGAAAACTGGACAGTGACATGGAGAAGAATGAATCTGGACCAGTTTCTTACACCATACACAAAAATAAACTCAAAATGGATAAAAGACCTAAATGTAAGACAGGAAGCCATCAAAATCCTCGAGAAGAAATCAGGCTAAAACCTCTTTGACCTTGGCCGCAGCAAGTTCTTACTCAACACATCTCCAGAGGCAAGGGAAACCAAGCAAAAATGAACTATTGAAACCTCATCAAAATAAATAGCTTCTGCACAGTGAAGGAAACAATCAGCAAAACTAAAAGGCAACCGATAGAATGAAAGAAGAAATTTGCAAACTACATATCAGATAAAGATTATCCAAAATCTATAAAGAGCTTATCAAACTCAACACCCAAAAAACAAATAATCCAGTGAAGAAATGGGCAAAAGACATGAATAGACACTTCTCCAAAGAAGACATCCAGATGGCCAACTGACACATGAAAAAATGCTCAATATCACTCATCATCATGGAAATACAAATCAAAACCACAATGAGATGCTACCTTACACCTGTCAGAATGGCTAACATTAACAACTCAGGAACCAACAGATGTTGGCAAGGATGAAGAAAAAGAGTACTTCTTTTGCACTCCTGGTGGGAATGCAAACTGGTGCAGCCACTCTGGAAAGCACTATGGAGGTTCCTAAAAAATTAAAAATAGAACTACCTTACGACCCAGCAATTGCACTACTAGGTATTTATCCAAGAGATACAGGTATGCTGTTCCAAAGGGGTACATGCACCCCAATGTTTATAGCAGCACTATCAACAAGAGCCAAAGTATGGAAACAGCCCAAATGTCCATCAATGGATGAATGGATAAAGGGGATGTTGTATATATACACAATGGAGTATTACTCGGCAATCAAAAAGAATGAAATCCTGCCATTTGCAACTAGGTGGATGGAACTGGAGGGTATTATGTAAGTGAAATTAGTCAGTCAGAGAAAGACAAATATCATATGACTTCACTCATACGAGGACTTTAAGATTCAAAACAGATGAACATAAGGGAACACAAGCAAAAATCACATAAAAACAGGGGAGTGGACAAAACCTAAGAGACTCTTAAATTGGAGAACAACAGAAGGTTACTGGAGGGGTTGTGGGAGGGGGGATCGGCTAAATGGGTAAGGGGCACTAAGGAATCTACTCCTGAAATCACTGTTGCACTATGTGCTAACTAACGTGCATGCAATTTTTTTTTTAATTTTTTTTTCAACGTTTATTTATTTTTGGGACAGAGAGAGACAGAGCATGAACGGGGGAGGGGCAGAGAGAGAGGGAGACACAGAATGGTAAACAGGCTCCAGGCTCTGAGCCATCAGCCCAGAGCCTGACGCGGGGCTCGAACTCACGGACCGCGAGATCGTGACCTGGCTGAAGTTGGACGCTTAACCGACTGCGCCACCCAGGCGCCCCCATGCATGCAAATTTTAAAAATAAAAAATAAATAAACAAAAAGATATAGGCAAATAAAAAAGAAGAACCATTGGCTAAGTTATGATCATGCGACATTGGGTGAAATACTATTGGTAATTCAAGACATCTCTCATTTATCAAGTTTAAATTTATTAAAAATATTCACTCATCTTGGGGAATGCTCACAGAACAAATTACTTGAAATCCAAGGATTTACTCTATAGGGAAACAACTTAATGCACTTGATGTATTGCAATATTTTTAAACACATGATGCTAAAGCAATAATCCGAAGGAAATACTTGATAATTTGGTCTCTATTATGTAAAAATCATCAGAAGAAAGAGAGATTGACAAGACAAGCCACAGGTTGGGGCCTAATATTTAAAATAAATAGCTGAACAAAGTCTTTGCATGCAGAATACTGGTCAGAAAAATACTGAAATATCAATTTTTGAAAACTGTCAAAGATTTGAACAGGCTCTTCACAAAAAGGATATCCAAATGGTCTATAAACATCTGAAAATGCTTCCACCTTCATAGGAATCAGAAAATGCAAAATAAAACCGGTCTGAAATGCTATACCCTAAGATGCTCCCCTTCCAAGGATTAAAAAGGAAACAAAACAACTAAAAGAAAACAAAGCAGAAATGCAGAAATAAAACAAATAAATTGTGGTAAGGATGTGGAGCAAGTGCAAGTCTCATCCACTGCTGGGAGAGAGTGGAAATTAGTGCAGATGCTTGGGCAAATTATTCAGCAGTGTCTACTGAAGACGGATGTAGAAAAATCAGCACTTCCATTTTTGTATAACCCAACAGAAATGCAGGTATGTTCACCAAAACAGTACAAGAATGTTTACAGGCAGCATTATTAAAAATGGAGCCAAACTGAAACCTATCCAGTTGCTAATAAACAGAATGGATGCATAATTATTCATGGTGTATTTGCACAAGGACACACTATTTGTCTATGAGAAAGAATGGGATACCATTATACTCAACAATATGGACTGAACAGCAAATCCAAGCACAAATATATGTCCAATGATTCCAATATTATAAAATTTATAAACAGACAAGACTAATCTATGAGATTAGAAATAAAGATAACAGTTGCTCTGGAGGTGTGGTGACTTCATACTGGAAAAGAAGAGAAAACCCCTGTAGTTGCCAGTGATTTTCAGTTTCTCAATCTAGGTACTGGATACAAAGGTAGGTTCAATTTATGAGAATTCATCAAGCTGTACACTTATGATCTGCACACTTTTCTGAATGCACTTCAATTATGCACTTTAATTCAAAGGAAAAACTATCCTAGGCAGTCTGGCTACAATGTTCAGAATCTTAAGGAAAATGTTCATTTGTCATTTTATATATGTTGCTGCTGGGAAGGTAAATTATTATAACCACTTCATTTAAAAAAATACCTTTTTTCTTGGGCTTGTATTTTTTTTAAGTTTATTTATTTATTTAGAAAGAGAGAGAGAGAGAGTGAGAACATGCAAGGGAGGGGCAGAGAGAGAGAGGGAGAGAGAGAATCCCAAGTAGGTTCTGTGCTGTTAGCATGGAGCCTAACACAGGGCTCGTCACAAACAGTGAGATCATGAACTGAGCTGAAATCAAAAGTCAGATGCTTAACCCACTGTGCCACCCAGGTGCCCCTGTTATAACCACTTTAGATCACAAAGTGAAATCATACAATGAAGTTGAAGGTTCAAATATGATGCATTACTTCTGTTCCTACATAGGCATCTCAGAGAAATTCTTGTACCTGTGCAATGAAGACATATACAAGAATGCCCAGATCTACATTATTTCTTTAAAAAAGAAGATAAAGAAAGATAGAAAATATGGTAACTATTGATCAACAAGTCAACAAGTAAATAAATTGTAGTTATTAACACAGTAGAATATTATACATCAGTGAGGAACAAATGAACTACAATCACCCACAACAAAGTAGAATAATTTTAGAAATCAAAGGTGATTTAAAAAAACAAGTTCCAGAAGTGTAACAAAGCATAATGAAACTTTAACAACCTTCAAACAGTAACAACTAAACACTATTATATTTAAGATTATACAAGAATGCAATGTAATTAATTTTCAAAACTGTAAGCTACTGATAAACACCAAAACCAGAGGGAGGCTGTTCTTGCAAGGGAGGTAAGGATATAGAATGTAAAAGGATTACATGGTAGATGGAAAATATTAGTAATGTCCTAGTTCATGAGTTATGATTTCAGTTTACATTTGTCCATTTTACATTATGTTTATATCTCACATGTTTCATACATTTATATATGCATATATATTTGATATTATATTTGGAAGATGTTGAAGTAGAAAACAATGTAGAATATTCTCCAAATACCTTGGCTGCGATGGGAAGGAGAAAGGTAAAATGTGAAAAGTTGGAAAATGGAGTTTAAAGAGACTTGTCTTTATATGGTTAAATAA
Source organism: Felis catus (assembly GCF_018350175.1). NCBI lineage: Eukaryota > Metazoa > Chordata > Mammalia > Carnivora > Felidae > Felis > Felis catus. Next base: position 99,487,488 of record NC_058376.1, read on the forward strand.
AAGAGCCAACAGAAAGATAAAATAACAAAAGATGTTTTTATAGGTTCTTAGTGAGAGTTTCCTGGGTTCATCCAAGTGGATTGCTGAGGTAAGAACCAGACAAGCACATTAGATTTCTTCTCCTCTGAGCCCTACTTGCAGAGTCCTCTGATTCAATTACATCCATTTCCTTTTTGGTGCTAGATCTGAATGTGTAGATGGTTATAAAGAGACTAAAGATAAAAGTAAACTTAAAACTTTTTTGCATTGTAACTTTGTTCATAGGACCATGTTCTCTTATCTGACCATGCTTTCAGATGTGTTTTTAGATGTATGTTTTAGATACTCCTAATAGCTAACATAATTCTTTACACACACAACATGCTTTTACAAATCTGGTAAACTGGGGCACCTGGGTGGCTCAGTCGGTTAACTGTCCGACTTTGGCTCAGGTCATGATCTCATGGTTCATGAGTTCGAGCCCCTAGTCGGGCTCTTTGCTGACAGCTAAGAGCCTCGAGCCTGCTTCAGATTCTGTGTCTCCCTCTCTCTCTGCCCCTCCCCCACTCTCACTCCATCTGTCTCTCAAAAATAAACAATAAAAAAATTTTAAAAATAAAGCTAAAAAATCAAACTGATATCAGTTTAACTGATAAATTCCATGTTTATTATAGGTTGAACCATAAGAAATTGTCGTGTTTAATAACTGATCTACTTAATGGCAAATTTATATGAATCATCCTATTATTAAGAGAATATTATCTCTTTCTAAAAGTTGCTTTAGTTTCCAATGCAATTACTTCAAGTTCTATTACAATGAAGACAGGGAGAACTGATGATAATAGTGAGTTAATACTGGAAGAGTGTCTGAGGATGAAAATATAAGCTCTAAGGCTATATTACAGTTTGGAATATTACAAATTAATCCTTCCAACACAATCTTGAACTTCTAACACTCTGCTAATATTGATACTCCTTAGAGGGGAATTTCTTGGTGTAAGCTATGAATAGATTACTCAAAGAAGTCAAGATCTGACCAGAAGTTAAATTATACACACACACACACACACACACACACACACACACACACAGAAGTTAAATTACACACTGTGTGTGTGTGTGTGTGTGTAATTTAACTTCTGTGTGTGTGTGTGTGTGTGTGTGTGTGTGTGTGTGTAATGGGAGATAGTATTTGAAATGTAATTTATTTCAAAAATATATAGAACTATGAGATTACTTTATTAATGCGTAGGCATAATTTCAGCATGGAGAATTCTTAGTTTTGGGTTCAAACTTCCAGATCACTACTATTAAACTTTGTGTAGATAGATCAATTGACCAATAAACCAATTGACAGATAACATAATGGATCTTTTATTCCAAAAATGTTAAATAATACAGGCACTAAAACTAAAATCTCCATATATAATGGCATCTTTCTTTCTTAATCTCTATAGCATTAACTCATAAGTTATTGGTATAACAGAGAGAATTAAACACAACTTAATGGGTGTCTTCTTTGTTTTAATAAATACAAGTTATAAAATAGAGTGACTTTATTAATTCTTTTTCTCTTCTTCAGATGCCATTGAATATTTTAATTTCTATTTTATGTAGAATTCAAATCATGATCCAGGTTTTGTGAAAGGAAATTGAAATCTTTTCACAAGGATGTATAGTTAGTATACCAAATTCTTATAAACATCCAACTACTCAGCTAAGCAAGGGACTCCAGCTGCACATCAATTCTGATGCTTTTAATTGCAAGGTTTATACTTAAATAGCTGCTTAATGATCTGTGACCCTGGCTTGAAAACAGAAAACATTTCAGTGGTATCTGACTTCTTGATATTCATGAAATTTTCATGAATTCATGAATTACAACACCTTAAATCAAACTTTGCTTATTCTTCTATTCTTTGAGATTGATGCTGCATCTGAGGCTTATTCAGAAAGTGTACATAGTGCTAGGCATTCATATTCAGTAAACTGATCATTTGTCTCTGTGCTAGCTTGATTTCTGACTATAACTTTGGGTACTTCACTTTAACTCAGGACAGTTGGTAGTATGATACTCTGTGGTGTGTGTGTGTGTGTGTGTGTGTGTGTGTGTGTGTGTGTGTGTGTTTACCCTTTTATTCAAGAGATCTTTTCACCCATTCCTTCTTAAATAAAGATCTACTCCCTCACAACCCAGTGTTTGAGTGATTGATTTTTTTTCCATGCCTGTTTTATCTGGTGTTCATATCAATGATCTATGATGAGGAAATCTTGTTGGGAGTTCTTTTCAAATTTTAGGAACTACATCAAGATCTCCATGGAAATGTGATACACGCCAACAAAAACTAGATTCCTCTTTTTCTTACATTTCTCATATCGATGGATCATTATTAAAGTAGAAACAGCATGGAATTAATTTAAATTTCATTGAATCTATTCTTGTCCATGGGATACAGTTAATTAAATGTAATTCAATAAACAATTATATGTCATTTAACATGCAAAACACTAGCGATTCATTCAATATCTATTCAGTGATCAGCAGCAATGTACCTGCCAAATTGCTAAATGGCACACGAAGAATGAGAAGAAGAAGGAGGAGGAGGAGGAGGAAGAGGAGGAAGGGAGAAAGGGAGAAAGAAAGAAAGGAAAGCAAGCAAGCAAGCAAGCAAGAAAGAGACACAGGGAGAAAGAAAGAAAGAAAGAAAGAAAGAAAGAAAGAAAGAAAGAAAGAAAGAAAGAAAGAAAGAAAGAAAGAAAGAGAGGGAAGGAAGGAAGGAAGGAAGGAAGGAAGGAAGGAAGGAAGGAAGGAAGGAAGGAAGGGAAAGAAAGAGGAAGAAAGAAAGAAAGAAAGAAAGAAAGAAAGAAAGAAAGAAAGAAAGAAAGAAGAAAGGAAAGAAAGAGAAGAGGGGAGAGAAGGAGGGAGGGAGGGAGAAAAGAAAGAAAAAAAGAAAGAAAAATACAGGCAGGGTGTTTGTATACAGATTTGTTTTATATCCTTGGATCTTAAAATTTAGCATGCATCAGAATTACTTGGAGGGCTTATTAAAACACAGATGGTTAGGGACGCAGTCCCTTGAGTTTCAGATTCTTGATTTCAGCTCAGGTCTCTCCCTCTGCCCTTCCTCTGCTTGCATATGTGCTTTCTAAATAAATAAATAAATAAATAAATAAATAAATAAATAAATAAATAAATAAATAAATAAATAAATAAATAAATGATTTAAAAAATGCAGATGGCTCGGACCTTTCCCCAGAGTTTAAGATTCAGTTTTTCTGGGTGTATTACCCCCTGATGTTGATGCTGCTGGCCTAGGAGCCACACTTGGAAAAGCACTAATTTAGATAAATGACTATATTCTAAATAACTTTTCACTTATGGAATACAGTGGCAACATTGTCTGTCAAAGTATTCATTTCCTTTTCACTTTTATAGCTCTGTTACCTGTATTCACCCCAGTTATCACGTTGTTCACTTGCTGAAACAGTAAGTAGGTGAGACAATTCTTTCTGGGTTGGAATGTTTGACACTTTCTTGGAGCATCACTTGTGATTATTTAAGATTATTAAAAGTGCTTGCAAATTTTAATACTGCTAACCACTTATTGTATAATGTCAGGTGTACTGCATTTTTTAATAAACTCTTTTGAAGTATAACATGCACACAGAACGATGCAAAAATCACTAGTATACAGCTTGATAAAGTTTCATAAATTTAGCACACACATTGTAACCACCATCCACATCAAGAAACAGAACATTATCAGCACCCCCCAGAAAACTCCTTATGGACCCTTCTCACCAGCGTCCCTTCTGAGTCATAATCATGCTTACTCCTGTTACCGGGTTGCTTGGTTCTTGTCCCAGACACACGGAAGTATTAGAGCCTGGGCACCAGAGTGGGGAAATAGTTTTATCGAGCAGACCAGTATATAGGACACTTTCAAGAGTATAAGCTGGCCACTGCCAGAGCAAGAGTGGTAATAGCCCCTTTTAAGCCTGCTTTCTGCATATGTAAATTTGGCTTTGATTGACATTTTTTATTGAGAGCTGGGGGGTTGTATAACATTTTGGCTTTTGCACATGTGTCTACCCATGATGCAGTCTGTAATCATTCATTTATGCATTGTATATTTATGCCTCATGCACTTTGTTATGATGTTTGAGGTATGTTAAGGGCAAGTTGCACCTTTTGTGGGCATGTTCAGCTCTTGGAACCCCCCTTGTGGTTTTTGAGCGACTTGGTGGCTAAGCTTTTCTTGTTTTGTTAGCCCTTGAACATGGCTCTGAAGGTGTGGCTGTTAATTCTCCCTCAAGGGTGGCACCCAGGGTGTGGACAGCACCTGCTTTATCTCTTCTCCTCATGCCTAACTGCCTAACGCTTTTAACACTATCAATGAAGTAGACCTGCTTCCACACATAGATAAGTATTATCACAAATGTACTTTTTGTGGCTGCTGGCATTTGGTGTTTGCTTCTGGATATCATTTTGGCAAGATTTATCCTATTATGCATTGGTAATAGTTTTGTGGGTCTTGGGTGTGTCTTCCATTGCCCTATGTAAATATGCCACAATATATGCGTTCTTTTGTTGCACAGTTGTTTCCAATGTTTGGCTAGAGCTGTTATGGACATAATCGCTCATAATTTTTGATAATAATATGAATGCAATTTGATAAGTTATGTACCCAGAAGTGTGATGCTAGATAATAGGGAATGTACATTTTCAACTTTAACAGCTACTGCCTAGCAATTTTCCAGAAGGATTTTAACAATTAATACTTTCACCAGCAGTAAGTCAGGTTTGTAGTCAACATTTTGCTTATGTGTTTTGTTTTGCTTTGTCTGTTTTTTATTTTAGCCATTCTGGTGGGTTTGTATGGAGTTCAGCCCCTTCCACATGTGTCCTGCAATGTAGGTAATAGGTATCCTCCTCTGTACAAAGCTTTTCAGTCTTTTGTTGTTGTTAGTGGTTTCCCTGCCTTCTTTTCTTACTGATTTATCAAAAAAAAATACTTTGAAATATAAAAAGATGTCTTCTTCCATTTTGTGCCTTGCTTCTCTCCCTCATTTCTGTCTTGTGAAATACAAATTTCTTAATTTTAACATACTCTGTATTGTCATTTTTTTCATTTTGGTTTTGGTTTACTGCTGTTGACACTAGTAGATGGTAGCGGCCCCTCCTCAGTCCAGGGTCCAACCCTCCAGAGTTTCTAGTTTGGAGCATGGCACACTTACAAATTTCCATCTCTCTTGGAGTCCTGAATCCTGGTCCTTATATTCTCAGCACCACAAGGCTGCCAGAAAGGTATCCTCTCCTTTTTATTGACTTTCTGATTCATTTTTTTCAACCTCTACTTTGCACAGCTTTATAATTCAGCAAATTTGTTTCTTTAAAGGAAAAATATGCCTGTGGCCTTTAGACTCCTAAATTTCTCATTTGCCTCAACAGATTTTATAGCAAGATAAACCTATTTTAAAAGGAGGAGGAGGAGGAATAGGAAGAAGAGGGGAAAGAGAAAGAGGAGGGGGAGGAGGAGGAAGGAGAGAGGGATAAAATCAAGAACAAGAGCCAGCAGAAGCAGCATCTGGTTTCTGTCCAGCAGCAGCAAAGCAAATATTCTTGGACTCTTGCCTGTCCTAAGAATCAGCAAATGCTCAGAGGGAAAGTGGTTTACCTTGTCAGCACCCATCTCTGCTTTCCAAAACCTTGGACTCCTTTGTCCATCTTCCAGCAGTACACTAATGTCTTTAAACTGATGATTTTTAGCTTTTATAAAACTTTTCTCATTGCTTTTGGTGGGAGGGTTGGTTTGCTGCAATCTCAGACCTATATATTTCTCCCACAGGATTTTTCTTTTTACAAACAAATGTTCTGCACTCGGTAAAACTATAAAGAAAAGGATGAATAAGAAATATTTGAGTCTCTTAGAATTATATTTATGTCATGGTATTAAAATAAATAAAAATAGTATTTTAATATTAATACAGACTATATTCGTAAGTCACGTAATTTTTCTGTCAGGTTAAGTTGGCAATGAACTAAATCAAAAACAGCACACAAAATACTGAAAAGCAGTAATAATAAGTAAATAGCAAGGAACTATTTCACATGGTAAACAAATATAGATAAATAATACCAGCAATCTACAAAGTAATTCCAATTATAAAGTACATAGGTACATTTAAACTTTTCTATATTAGCTGAGAAGATCATGGGGCCATTGTTTACATAATCTCTGGGAGTAGTTTTTAAAAGCTTCAAGAGACAAAATACTTTTTTTTTTTTTTTGGTTAATAGGATTGTACCATTTTCACACCTCTGATTTTATGTAACTATTGTCAATTATATAAAATTGGAAACAGAAGAAAATATATTTTAAGGATAAGTGTATGAATTCAAAGGGAATATGTAAATGTTTCAATATACTTGCTCAGATTAATGTCATTTTTGGAAGATTCACAAGAGGTCTCAGTATACATTCTGAATTATATATTACTTCTTTTTGCTCAATATTATTTTTATAATATCTAACAAAATATTGGGCTTAGTATATAGTACTCAGAAATACTATACTTTCTGTATTTAATCTAAACAATTGCTAAAATGAAGCTTTTTTTTTTCTTAATAATTCTTAAATTGTAGCTCTTTATTGGGTCCATGATTGGGTTCTTTATTGTAAAGAAGAGTCATTGAATTTTTCCTGTCATACAGTTTTATGGCCCAGTTTTGAAAATTAAAATGTACCATTATTGAACCATAGTAGAAAAGAAGACTTTATAAGATAAGTTACCTGTGACTTGGTGTTGCTTTATCTTTCTCCAAATAAGTTTTTGGCCTTCAATTTAAAATAATTATATACTACAAAGGCAACTACAGAAAACTTACTTTAAAAAAATGGGGAACTTTGTACAAAAATGGAGAGTTTTCCAAATTTTCTAAGATCATTCCATTAATTGTTAAATATTCAAAATTAACCCCATCTCCTGAATTAGTTATGGTTTCCTTTCTATAATTTAATTGCCTTAATATGTATGTTTTAATATTTAGTAATTAGCTTTCAACTTTCATTAATCACTAATATTTAAGAGAAAATTAAAAATAACTTAAAAGACATTGATTTTTAAAAATTATTTATGATAAAAATTATTAAAGCAAAATTATTGTACCATGTTATGCAAAATGAAGATAAAGTTACATTTCTGGAATCAGGTGTTCCAAAAAAATTATGAGAGAAGTTATTATTCAATTCTACTCTACTGAATAGTAGGTACCAAAAAATAAGGTAGAGTAATTTTCTGTTATCTTTACCACTCAGATGTTTCTTATTTTCTTTCAATGGCTTATCTAGTTCTACAAAAGAATCATATTATCTGATATGTTTTTATAAGAGTGGCTACTGTGCAGACTAAAGTGACAGACATTATATTATTCAGGATGACAACTTACACTATGATAGCAGAAATGAACTATGGATGTTTAAATGTAAACCTGAACATACTAGGTTTTTAAATACTTGAGTACACAGAGAGAATTAGTAACAGTCTCTGATGTGTTATGCAAAAAAAAAATAATAATAATTTGTAAGTAGAAATATATTTATTCAGTTTTCTTTATATTTTAAGTATATTTAGTGTAAGAATGTAAGTACGTGGGAGGGGAACTGTATCCCGGTATGGAGTTGAGTTGATTCACCAGTTTTTTCACTGTTGTTTAAAAAAAATTAAATAGTTGTAACCATGAAGTATGTATAATAAATTCATAGCTTAATCAAATATCATCAGATGAAAAAGAAGCCAGGAAAACCTTGCTCTCATAGTTTAAAAAAAAAAAAAAGTGCCATGATCGAGAATCCACTTTCCATTATTTTCTACTTATTGTTATACATAGGGTGCTTTAATATTTAAAGCTCCAGTTTTCTGCAATTTCCTATGGCAATTCCTTCTAGGTCTCTCTTTCTTTTGATTGGAAGACAATGCTGAATTTGAAAGTCAAAAAAGCTTATTCTATCAAAAACCATATTGTTTCCTAAAATGTATGTTTGGTTTTGGTTTCAGTTAATAAATATACTTCCTATTTTGCTCTAAATTCCACTGAAACCCCATTCAAATTAGAAGAGCCCAATATTAACCATTTTAGTACTCCTGGAAAAATATTTGGGTATAAATATAAAGTCATATGTTGGGAGAAGAAATGATAATGTGTTCTTTTGTCTTTATTCCAAGTGCTTCCTGTGAAATACTTAATAACAAAATATATTAGTCAGGATTCTTCAGAGAAGCAGAACCAATAGGATATACAGATATACCTCGGAGATAGTGCAGGTTCACTTCCAGACCACAACAATAAAATGAATATTTCAATAAAGCCATTACAATTAATTTTTGGTGTCCCAGCACATATAAAAGTTGTTTTTACACTATACTGTAGTCTATTAAGTGTGCAATAGTATTAGGTCTGAAAAAAGTACACATCTAATTGAAAATACTTTATTGCTCTGAAAAGGCTCAACATCATTTGAGCTTTCAGCTGGTGGAAGGTTTTGCCTGGATGTTGATGTCTGCTGACTAATCACGTTGTTGAAGATTGGGGTGGCTGTGGCAATTTCCTAAAATAAGATAATAATAAAGTTTGTTGTATCCATTGGCTCTTCTTTTCACCAGTGATTTCTCTGTAGTATGTGATGCCATTTGATAGCAATTTACCCAAAGTAGAATTTATTTCAAAATTGGAGTCAAGAGGCGCCAGGGTGGCTCAGTAGATTTAGCTTTGGACTCTTGATTTCCCCTCAGGTGATGATCTCACAGTTCATGAGCTCTGCACTGACAGTAAGGGGCCTGCTCGGGATTCTCTCTCTGCCTCTCTCTCTGCCCCTCCCCTGCTTACACGTGCTCTCTTTCTCTCTCTCTCTCTAAAAAAAAAAAAAAAATTTTTTTAAATTGAAGTCAGTCCTCTCAATTGGGTATAACTGCCATTGTTTTATCACCTAAGTGTATGCAATATTCTAAATCATTTGTTGTCATTTCAATAGTATTCTCAGCACCTTCACCAGGAGTAGATTTTATCTCAAGAAACTCAGGAACTTTCTTTGCTCACCCATAAGAAGCAACTCTGTATTCATTAAACTTTTATCATGAGATTGCAGCCATTCAGTCATATCTTCAGTCTCCACTTCTAATTCTAGCTCTCACTATTTTCACCACATCTGCAGTTACTTCCTCCACTGAAGTCTTGAACCCCTCAAAGTCATCCATGAGGATTGGAATCAACTTCTTCCAAACTCCTGTTAATGTTGGCATTTTTCCTCTTTCCAGTTTGTAAAACACACTGTATTTGTGAAGTGCAATAAAACAAAGCACAATAAAATAAGGTATGTTTGCATATTACAGGACTTGGCTCACACCATTACAGAGGCCAAAAAGTCCCGTGATCTGTTGTCTGAAAGCTAAAGGAGAAGGAAAGCCAGTGGTATAATTCAGTCTAAGTTTTGAGGCCAGAGAACCAGGAAATCTGATGGTGCACATTCCAGTCCTAAGCTCCAAGAATGGGGCATGAGGGTGATGATGTAATCCCAGGCTGAGACGAAAAGCCTGAGAACCAGGAGTGCCAATGTTGAGGGTAGGAGATGATGGACATCTCAGCTCCAGCAGAGAGAGTCAATTCACTCTTCTTTCACCATTTGTTTTACTCACGCCCTCAGTAGATTGGATGATGCCCACTTAACACTGGTGATTGTAATCAGCTCTACTCAGAGTACTGATTCAAATGAAACTCTTTCATAGACACCCTCATGAACACACCCAGCAATAATATTTCACCAGCTATCTGGGCATCCCTAACCTCAGTTAAGTTGACACCTAAAATTAACCATTACACCATATAAAATCTTTTAAAAAATTAAGCCCACTTTATACTAAATACATTTACAAAGAAGCATGTAGGATTTGTATAACGAGTTAGAAAAACTTACACTAGTCACATCAGAACTTTGAAAGTTTAAATAAAATTAAATTCTTTTGTCACCTTTTGCCCCACAGTTATGTGTGAAGAGAGTTTCTACATGACTTGCAAACTCTAAGAGTTTCCGTTGGATATCAGGTATATGCATGTACTACTTTATCCTGAGCACCATAATCCAGTGACAGTGCTTCCTCTGTGTCATTTCACAGGCAAGTATGGCTTTTCTCTGTTCTTGTGTAGTTTATACTTTTTCCTTTGGGTTTTATTTTAACTTACAGATTAATGGTCCCCCCCCCCATTTTTATCCTAGCTAGGTTAATGACTTCTTGTAAATGTCAAACGTCTTCTGATTCCCTTTTTCCCTATTCTTCTGAACACAGGGATCAACAGGACAAACAACCACTGTGACCCATGTCGTGCTCTTCTGACTTCTACTTTGAGCCTTAACATGCCTTGGTGATGGAAGAACCCTGCTACAGATAGTGAGACAGTCCTTGTTCCTGTCTCATTTACTCTCAAAGGATCTGGGATCAGATGATACATCCTATGGTCACCTTACCTATGGTCACCTTACCTTACCTACTTGTGCCCAGCATATTTCTCCAATTCCTGGTAAGTGCATGAAATAAATGGTGTATCCTTTTTGTGTTTTGTAGCCAATCACTTTCCAACTTCAGGCTGAAACACATTCCAGAAATTATAAAATCAAGTTAGTGGGTCACAATTAGATACTATTTCTATTTATTTATTTATTTATTTATTTTTTATTTATTTATTATTAATTTTGATAGAGTCAGAAAAGCTAGATACAAAAGGATTATTGTTTCAAGAGCCAGATAGCCAGATTAAGTGTCCTATAATCTCTACCTGCCTTATTGAACCTATCTTTTCTCCATACTTTAGACTCTCATCTTGGAAAAATGTTAATGTTTGGTATTAAATATCACCAATGCTGAATAAGAGGTAATTACATTACAAAGTGTTTTGAATATTTATAAGGGAGGGGAGAATGTAGTAAATGAAAATTATCTCTTTAAGACCTTTCCTAAAATCATCTTTTATAACTAATATTATGACATCCTAACTCCTTCTTCAGGAATTATCCTAGCCAGAAAGATCGTGCCTTGAACAAGGTGACACATCCACTCCTCGGGCGGCCTATATCCAATGACTGTCTGCTAAAGGGGTATAAAATCCTACCAATTTCGTCTCAATTATGACAATTTTTAAGATACATTCCAACTTCTGGGGCGCCTGGGTGGCGCAGTCGGTTAAGCGTCCGACTTCAGCCAGGTCACGATCTCGCGGTCCGTGAGTTCGAGCCCCGCGTCAGGCGCTGGGCTGATGGCTCAGAGCCTGGAGCCTGTTTCCGATTCTGTGTCTCCCTCTCTCTCTGCCCCTCCCCCGTTCATGCTCTGTCTCTCTCTGTCCCAAAAATAAATAAACGTTGAAAAAAAAATTAAAGATACATTCCAACTCCCTATAAGATTAATCGAGTCCCTTATTGGAACTACATCACAATTTGACTGCCCCCATTCCCAATTCTGAAATATTTTGCAATAAACCTCTTTTATGCAGATCTCAGAGTCTGTTTCCCAGGTACTTAAAGTAGATCTTTTTCTCTCCATGATTAGTGCAAATATGGGGCTTAAGAAGACAAAATAAGTAGAAAATCAAACATGCAAAGGTCATTTCTATACTATATATTCAGTACCTTTTAAGGATATTTCAAGCATTTTTTTCATTTATTCATCAGATCTTTAATAGTGACTTCCTACGTGCCATATATCTCGCTAGACTTTGGGGAATGTGCAAACTGATGTCACTTTAAATTCATGTCCACAAACTTTAAGCAGATACTTGGTTCTGCCCTGCAATTAGTATAGTATATTACAGTATATTTTATGGGCTCACTCATTCCTTTACTCTCTTAGTCTATTTCACATTATATCCTCTGATATCAAATCTACAACATATCCCTTCCACTTTATCACTCTTCACTTATGCCCATTTGTTGACCATTTCTCTTCTTTCTGACTCAGTCAGTAGAGCATACAACTCTTGGTCTCTGGGTTGTGAGTTCAAGCCCCACATTAGGCATGGAGCCTACTTAAACATACACACACATACAACACGCATGCCCTTTTTTTTTTTTTTTTTTTTGCTCTTCTTTCCCTCCTATTGCTATAAACAAACTCCTAGGACTCTTGCCTGAGACTCATCCCTTCATTTATGCATTGAATTCCATTGATTCTCATCTTGTTGAAATCTCCAGTCTGAATATCTTACCCAGTCCTATATCATTTTTTCTCACACATTTCCTATCAGCATGCAAATATGATGTCACTGCTTTTCCCTTTAAAAATGAGGGGTGCCTGGGTGGCTCAGTAGGTTGAGCATCCAACTTTGGCTCATGGTTCATGAGTTCGAGCCCCGAGTTGGCTTGGAGCCTGGAGCCTGCTTCAGATTCTGTGTCTCCCTCTCTCTCTGCCCCTCCCCCACTCACGCTCTGACTCTCTCTTTCAAAAATAAACATTTTTAAAAAATTAAAAATGAAATCCCACTTGCATTGTATCCCCTGTCTCCAAATACTTTTCTACCATCTTTTCTCAAACTCATTCCAGGCAGGTTTTCACCCACCAAAGCAGTCTGTTAAAGTCATCAATATATTCCATGTTGCTAAATCAAGTACTCAGTTCTCAGTCATTCTGAAACTATCACTTATGTTTGCATACCTTTACACCTTTTCCACTCCTTTCTACTGGAAATATAATATAAGCTAAATACGGTACAGTACAGTACAATAAATAAAATAATTCACTTGGCTCCCAGGACACCATACCCATTCTCTTTGTTTTATTCCTACCTTGGTCACTCTCTCAATCTCGTATGTTAGTTCTTCATCTCTCTAACTTTTCAAAGTTGGAGTTCTAAGGCTTAGGTTTTGCCTCCACATAGAGATTTTTAAAAATCTTTAACATTGCACTCATTTCTTTGGGAAATGTATACTCTCTTATGGTTGTAAACACCATTGATAATCTAAATGGCTCCCAAATTTATACCTCCAGCTCAGATGTATCACCCAAACTCCAGACTAGGATACCAGTTTTTGTGACTTTCTACTTACATATTTAAAAGATATCTTAAACTAATCATGTACACAATTAAATTTCTGACCCCCTTTTCAGATCTGTTTTAGCTGAAGTTTACTTCATCTCCATTGATGGCAAGTCCATACTTCCACTGTATCAGACCAAAATGCTTATACTCATTCTTGACTTCTCTTTCGCCTCACATACAATTAATAAAGAAGTTCCTACTTTCAAAACATATACTAAGAGTCCTACTACTTCTCAATGGCAGCACTTTACCAACTGGATCTGAGCTTTCATCACCGCTCTCCTGAATTATTGCAATTCTAAGTGTAGTTCGTTATCAAAAGTAACAGCCAAAATAATCTTGTTAAAAATAACTCAGACGGGGGTAACTCAGTTGGTTGAGCATCCCACTTCAGCTCAGGTCATAAGCTCATGGTTCATGAGTTCAAGCCCACACAGGGCTCTCTGCTGTCAGTGTAGAGCCTGCTTTCACATCCCCCTCTCTCTCTGCACCTTCCCCGCTTGGGGTCTCTCTCTTTCTAAATAAAGGAACATTAAAAAAAAATAACTCAGACAACTCTGGCACCTGGGTGACTCAGTCAGTTAAGTTTCGACTGTTGATATCAGGTAAGGTGGAGATTTCACTGTTGTGAGATTGAGCCCTATGTAGGTCTCTGTGCTGAGCATGGAGCCTGCTTGGGATTCTCTCTCCCTCTTTGCCCCTCCTCCACTCACACTCTCTCTCTCTCCTTGTATCTCTCTCAAAATAAATAAACATTAAAAAAAAATAACTCAGACAAGTCATTCCTTTGCTCCAAAAATTCCATTAAATCGATACTTTTAGTAAAAAAAAATTGATATTTAGTAAAATGCATGCTGGCCCTATGTGATCTTCTCCCATCTCCCCCGTCTCACCATTAATACAAATCCCTCCAGCTTCATTTCTTGCCACCATTTCTCATTTCACTCTACAATGTTCTTTTTTTTTCCCCATGAACAGGCCTGGTAATTCCAACCCTAGGACCTTTGATACAGTTGTCCCCACAATGTACATTCCCTAGAAATCTGCAAGGTAACTCCCTCCCAGATGGAACTCTCCAGCCTATTGGATTTTCTCCTGGTATTCATTATCTTCTAACATATTACAACATTTCAGAATTACGTTTATTGTCTATAGACTGTTTCCCTTACTAGATATTTACTTCTGTGCAAGTTTTGTAATTTTTACTCACAGATGCATCCCAAGAAACTAGAATAGAGGCTATAACTTAGTAGGCACTCCCTAAATGCTGTGGAATAAATTATTGAAATAAATAAATCATCTTATAAAAAGTAAGGTTTCCATAGAGTCCCTCCATTCTCAAGATTCTCACATAATAAGTTAATATATTGCATATGACATAGGGGATATGTTATTTATTAATATGTTATGTAACATATTAGAATATTCTTGATTATTTTAACCTATTACATTGTACTTTACATCTAAAGGTGTCACAGCGTTTCATTATAATACATTCTTGTTAATGTCTTGAGATTAAAGGTCAATGTGTGGAATAATTGAGAGATAACTTCTAAATTCAGAATAAACATGAGTAAGAGCAATCTTCAAAGATTCATGCAATTTAAGGTTATAGAATAAAGAAAAGCATTCTTAACATATGTTAACAAATTAAAGGACTTTTTCCTGAGTGGAGGACAGTGTTCACTCAAAATTTTAAAATTCACTTTTATTTGAATGCTGTTTAAGAAAGAACAATTTTCCTATGAAGGGTTCTTATAAGACATACAGATTATTTAAATTGAGTTTCCATTTCCTATGTAAATCTGTTTTCCAGGAGGTCTAATGAAGCCACTAAGGCTAAGACCCCCAAAAGATGTTAAGCCAGCTGGGCAAATGTAAACTTTCAGTAAGAACAGATCTCATGCATATTTCATATGTAGAAGAAAACTATGCGAGGTAATCACTTGCCCTTTCCCTGATATTCAGGCAGTAGAATATAAAAAAAGGGAAAAGCATAAAAGAAGGGCCCCAAACAGCCCTTTGAAAGCACATCTGGTAAGGCTGGAAGAATGCTGTGGTTGTTGAATCTTGTTTACATATTTATAAGCTTAATGTTTCTCAAGATGGTTCAAGTTACAAGATTCCACTTTTTTGTTATTCAGATATTCAGTCTTTGGGTCTAAACATTTCATACCTTGTAATATCAGTAAATTCTAAAACAAAACCCAAACACCCCACATTCTCTTCAAACAAGCTGTGAATGTTTTCATGGCAAACTGTGATTACTGCCATTCTTGGTACACATGTACCCCGACCTTCAAATACCATTATCCAAAATATATGCAGGATTAAGGAAAATATTAAGAATCATTATGGTGACCCAAGTACATATCACAACATTTATTTTTCCTTTTGGGAGCATGGTAGGGGACTCTAGATAAAACATCTAGATGAATGCTGTGCACTTAAGAAATATGTGTTTAATTGAATAAAAATGGAAAAATTGTATATTTGGTATATGATGACTAAAACAGAACAATAATCTGTGAAGGACTACTGAAAGTGAATCACTTTGTCCCTAAATATAAGACTGGTAAGCTCAGTTTCACCCAGAGTTGTAGTGCTAATTGCCATAAGCCTAGGAAGCACAAATTTTCCATTTTGTAATACCTTTAGACCCAATTTCATTTCTTAAGAAGAGGGTCAATTTTGATTGAAAGTCTCAGAAGCCAAGGACAGAAGTAGAATGTTGTCTTTCAACTACCATGTCAATGAGAACCCTTAAAATTAGACCAGCAATGAAGGTTCTAAGAATTTTGAACAATTTGTAATTTTTTAGTTATCTCTTGTCTGATTTCCAAAAGTAAAACCCTCTCAATGGGTGTTTCTCTTAATTATTTACAGAAGCTGCCATGGGAGTGGAGAGTTGGGGAAACACCATCTTGCACAAATTCGGGTTGGTATTGGAGAAGAGAGAGGAATCTCAAGGCATAAAATGATCAGTGACAAACACTTAAAAAAAGGAAAAAAAAAAGAAAAGTAGACTGGGATTTATGGTCTTGCTATTAA
This sequence comes from Felis catus, assembly GCF_018350175.1. Lineage (NCBI taxonomy): Eukaryota > Metazoa > Chordata > Mammalia > Carnivora > Felidae > Felis > Felis catus. The sequence goes on from NC_058376.1 coordinate 99,503,599, forward strand.
CAAACAAACAGAAACAAATTAACAAATGTATCTGAGCATGAAAAAGGGTAATGGAACTGAACAGTGGAAAGAGCTACTAGTATTTCTCCCAAAACGTCTAAGCCCGTTATCACATATATTACAAGGTCAATCAACAGCAGTGGCCTGCCCTGAAGACACGGCAGCAAAGTGAGGTTACTTGGTCTTGCAGCACTTCTCTTTAGGTAACTGTATTTGTCTCCTACTGTTGCTACAAACTACCACACACTTAGTGGCTTAACACAACACAGATGTATATGATCTTATTTCTCCTGGAGGTCAGAAGTCTAAAATGGGTTGGCAAGGTTGTATTCCTCTAGATCCTCTAGGGATGAAACTATTTCCCTGCCTTTTCTGGCTTCTAGAGGCCACTACATCCTTTGGCTTTTGTCCCTGTGTCACTCCAAACTTTGCCACCATGATACATCTCCTTAGTTGATTCTGACTCCCCTGCAACTCTTTTATAAGGACTTTTGTGATTTCACTTAATCCACCTGGGTAATCTAGAATAAACCCTCCATTTCAAGATCCTTCACTCAATTACATCTCTAATGCCCCTTTTGAAAGGTAAGTAACATATTCACAATTTTCAGGTATTATGGTGTGTCATCTATGAGAGGCCATCATTCTACCTATCAGCCATTATGTTCATTATCCTCTTCTTTTCCTCCTTCATCAATCCCTTACTTATTTCCAATATGTTACTACAAATGTCATCCTTTATGCATTAAACTCCAGCAGTGGAGAGGAGGGGATCTTTGTCTCATTTTGTTTCTTAATTGGCCACGGACATGGAACTGTGCCTGAAACACAGAAATGCTTTCATTTGTTAGGATATAATGCTTTCAGTGAAACCCCAATCTTAGTGGTTCAATACAATAAAAGTTTATCTTTTGCTCATGCAACAGGTTCTAAAAATGTGCTCACGTCCGGGTTTATGGGGTACCCTGCTCTACACAGTGACCTGTAGTTGTACCAGCTGAAGCTCATGGTCTCCCCCACTCCTGAAGTAAAGAACAGAGGATCCTGTATAATTGTAAAGCATGTTTTTATGGTCACAGAATAAAAATAGCATTTTCATTTTATTTCATATTTGATTGACCAGAACTAGTCACATGATCCTGATTGATTTCAAAGAAGGTGCAAAATGTATTTTCCTGCTAGCTCAGTAAGGAAAGAATAACAGGATGTTGTAAACACTAGCACATACGATAAATATTTGTTGAATACTGAATGTGATGAGAATAGGGAACAGGAAGAGAACATAGTTATGCCATAAAAACTTCTTCCCTAAACAGACAAACCCCAGATACATAAGAAAACATTCTGTTTCTCAGACTAGAACTTTAGGGAGCTGGGGAGCTAAGGTAATATTTTTTTGTTATCACAAGATTTGTCTTAAAATGTATTACGGTGTTTTTAAGTCCTACTCTATAATGTATTTATGTCTGATTCAGTATAAAACCATGGCTCTTTTTTTTTTTTATTCAAGTTCCCAGGAAATGCATTATACTTATTCTACTCCTTGCATGAGTACCTAGTTTAAGAAGTGCAGATGAGCAGAAAGGGAAAACGGGCAATTAATTAATCATTATAGACAGTGAATTTCCAGTTTGGACAATTTAGGACTCAGGGTTCAGAAGGGATATATAAATTTAATGTAGAATGAGTTTAATTCACCAGCTTAAACTAAATAAAAACACCAGTTTAAATAAAATGCATTTTTTTTAACTTGACCTGTCTCTATAGGTAACAACCTACAGGTATTTCATCACTGAATCTTACTGATCCTTATTTACACATTCACTTATACATGTCTCTTCTCTCAAATATGACTACTATGACCACCACTACCAAAATGAATTGTTCAAATTCATTTCCAGGAGTCAGAATACTAGGATGAGATTATAGTGAATAATTCATACATTCTAGCTTTGTTCGTGAGGCTAGATCTAATTTCTATGTATTTCAGTCAAATTAGTCTAATAGTATCAATCTGTTTGTGACTGCTTTTACAATGTCTTATACTCTTGATAAAATTTTAAAGTGAAATTTACCTATACATATTTAATTCAGTTCAGTCTTACATTCCTCCTAAATAGATTTCCTTCTTCTTTTCTAGGATAATTGAAGCCATTCTCTTTCCAGCTCCAAACCACTCCCTATACTCTCATATATTCACTCTGTATTTCTAAATCAAATCTTCTTGGGGCATCATGTTCCATCTTTCATCTCCTCAGAGACATCTCTCCACATGATAAGATTAGGTGTCATGCAAAGAGAAAATGGTCATTGATGCAACTAGGCTGAGATGGATTTTAGCATATTTCCTGTCTTAGAAAAAGATAGTAAACTGGCTCTCAATTTGAAATGAGAAGACAAACATTCAACATGATGCCCAATTTGGCAATGGAGCAACTGTCAGCACAGAATTCTTGCTGTATTTCCATAAGCTGAAGACAGCAGCAATTCATATCAATTTAATTTGTGTCACTAAGCTATAGGTGTAAATGTGTACACATATATGCTTATGACTGAGGGAACACATGAACACAGAAGTCAAATACGTAAACACATATGGTTTAAGATTTTTGTCATGCTTATGGGTACCTGGGTGGCTCAGTCAGTTGAGCATCCAACTTCAGCGCAGGTCATGAACTTGTGAGCTTGTGAACTTGTGAGCTTGAGAACTGGAACTCCTGAGTTCCAGTTCTGCATGGGTCTCTGTGCTGACAGCTCAGAACCTGGAGCGTGCTTCAGATTCTGTCTCCCTCTCTGTTTCTGTTCCTTCCCCACTTGCGCTCTCTCTCTCTCTCTCTCTCTCTCAAAAATAAAGATTAAAAAATTAATCATGCTTATCTAAATTTAATAAACTAATTAAAATGTATATGTATACATATGTATTTTAATCATCAAATTTTTAATATATAAACATGCTAAGGATGTATAGTATGAGTCGCTTGAATATATATGTGTGAATATTCCATTTTAAAAATTAAATATTAGAAAAGGAAAGTAGAAAAGTTATCATTAATTCACATATAATGTTTAGTAATTAAGTTGACATACTAAAAGGAGAATGCCAATAGTATATCTTCTCTGAATCCATATAATACATAATTTACCTCAATTTATATTTTATTTTCAACTGATTCAATTAAGAAACTCATCACTAAGATAATTTATCTCTGTTTCTAATTGCTATCTCTGGGCTTCTAAAGATTTTTCCAAAAAATAAGTCCAAAATAACAACTAAGACCTGAAATCTGTGTACTTAACCACAAAAAGTTAGTAAATGCAATTTCTTACCTTTTAATAGTAAAAAACATGTACTGAAATATGGTAAATGGATGTACCTATTTAGGATATATTTTGGTATGCAAAAACTTGTCAATTAGATATTTTTTCATGCGGGTTATTAATATATCCTCAGTAATGCTAAAGGGAAGATGAATCTCTTTAGGTTATACATCTAAATAATATGTTCCTCCATCATATTATTGGATCAGTGGTTCCTTAGCTTCATATTAAACCTTCCTTATCCCTTTTCCCCTTTACTTACAACTACTTCTCTGTAAATACATTAAACCTGCAGCAAAGTTGAATGTTATCAACCTTAAATTTCTCTTGTCCTTAGATTGTCCTGAAAGCCAGGATTGTCTGGAAGTAGGTGTTTCTTACAACGGGTTTCAGTTATGAAGTGATTGGTTCTAATTTTTATATGATCTACCACATTCAATATTTCACATTTATGAGCAAATCACTTAAAATTACTTTAAAAATTGTATCTAGTGTTCCTCTTGCTCATCTGTTTCTTGGTAAAAAAAATTCAAATATTCAAAATGTAAGTGCTCAAAAATTTGGCTCTCCTTGTTATGCGCCCTTTCTATACAAGTAAGCTCCCAATGTTCAGCTATATGGCATGAATGCTTTCAGATTTTAATACAATCTAGAATCTGAGATCTCATTGTAGTAACTCTGATTTATCATTTGGCATTAAATATGGTCTGTAGAGAAATGCAGAGAGACTTGGAATTTATTATGAAATAATACTTGATATCCTTGGTAAGTCAGCATCTCAAAGCCATATATTAACTTTCATCATTATACAGGATGATACATGGTGCTCACTTCTTCCCATTCATGTACCATTTTCAGTGTTGCACAAGTTAATGACCACTTTCATTTCTATCTCATCAATAAAAAGTACCCTGGAGATTCTCAGGAGATCAAGAAATCACCTAAATCTTCAGGGCAAAATTCATAGTTTTGCACTATTTCTGAAATATAATTAAAACTTATTTACATATGTAAAGCTCTTTATGTATGTATGGAAAGGTCCACTCCTATGTAGCAACCTGTGGTTTATACTTTTTTGCTCAAATTCTGGTACTACTCTTTCTACAGGGAGTGAACTCTGACCACAAAGCTTTACTTCATGATCCAGACCCTACAGAAACGAGAAAAGCAGAGCTATAAATGAAGAAATCATTATACCTTACTTACTAAATTGAAATGACTGATTTTTTTTTCCATTTTTTTTCTCATTCTGTAAGAAATATTGATATATGAGTGAGGCAATGGTATCTTAGAAATTAAACTGACCATATCTGGATGCAAACAGATTGTGTTATGGACCCGGAACTCTTCAGTCTCTCCAAATCACATCCAGTTGTGTTTCTTTTTTGTGAAAGTAATTGAAGATAATTGTAATCTTATAGTTCATTCACCATTACAAATAAACTGCAGGAAGATACAGGGGCATTTTTGAAAGTATTTGAATTGATACTGTATAAGCAATTCAGAACAGCAGCATATTAGATATGAATCAGTAAAAAGAGTTCAAATTTTCCTCTCCACACATTCTTCAGAAGTGATATTTATTGTAAAAGAATGTCCTAAGTCTAAAGAAGTTATGTATTTATTTATCTAGCTTTGGATCAAGTTGAGCAATCAAAAGGTTACACACTTGAAGTGCATGATTTTGGCTGCTAAAAAATTGTTTTTGTTTAATTTTTGATACCTCATAAGTATAGTGAGAGTTACCCAAAATGATTTGGAAAGAACACTTGCAGAGGAGAAATTCCATGACATGTGAAAATCTGTAGTAATGAAAACAGCATACATTGAATATTGGCTTTTTGATGTTTACGCTTTCAAGTTGTTTTCATATAATATTGACTTTTTTTTCAATTAAGGATACAAGCTCAGAAATCTTATGTGAATGTACTAAGGACACACAATATTTGAATCAAGTCTTGAGCCATAATACAAGATTGCACCCATCTGACCCCAGAGACAAATCTCTTATCTCTTATAATATACTGCTTGTCATCTTGAACATGTATTTTCTCTAGTTAAGAGTGGTTCCAAATCATTGTGCAAGCACTATCTTGATGAACTAGGCAGTGCTTCATACAAAAGGTAAGACTTTCTCTCTTTTTCCTTCTTCTGAGCTCCATCATGATTCTCAATATTTTAAGTAGGGAGAGGGGAAGGAGGAAGAAATGGTATGTGACTCTTTCCAAATAGTAGGAGATCACAATTCTTTTATCATATCTTCCACATGGAAAGTTAAATTCAAGGACAATTTTGTTTTTCAAAAAAAAGGAAAAGAGGGCCACCTAGGTGGCGCAGTTGGTTGAGTGTCTGACTTTGGCTGAAATCATGATCTTAAGGTTCATGAGTTCAAGTCCTGCATCGGGCTGCTGGCTGCTGTCAGGGCAGAGCCCCCTTTGGATCCTCTGTCCCCTTTTCTCTCTGTCCCTCCCCCAATTATGCTCTCTCTCCCAAAAATAAACATTAAAAAAAAGAAAAAATTGCTTCAGAATATCATTTTAATAATTTTTGATCATTTCTACTTCCTTAGTAGACATTACAGACCCTAGTTTTACACACACAAGCAAACAAACACAGACACACACACACACACACTTTAGCCAAAAGCAATTTAGTTGAAATAAGTTGCAATAAATATAAACATATTCTTAGTAGCTAATACTTAGTTTAAGTCAACCACCCACATATTAACTAGTGATGTTAAAATAAAGTACTCAATTAGGTGTACCAATGGTAGGATAGTAGCAGCAAAAATCCCCTTATGCCAGCAATAAAAGAGTGTATGATCAGTTGAGAATATAAAAGCAATAATAAAACCAAATAAAGATGGTTTGCATTGTATGATCACCACACACTGGCCATTGTAAACAAAATCAATGAGAACTTCTCCTGGCAGAAGCAAACTTCGTACTGCCACCCAACTTATCCTTCACATGCACCATCTTAAAAACAAAGAAACTAGAGAGAAGTGACCTCAGTATTATGGCGGCATAAGACAGCCTTCATTTTTATGCCCCCTTGACATCTAAAATATACTTGTATTTGACATTCCTCACAACTTCTGTCAAATGCTACTACTCTACTTAAATTAATAGCTGATTGACTTGGGTCAAAGCTGTTGTGTGTAAGTACTTTTGGAGACAGTCATTGGAGTACAGGCACATGGTATGGATTCTCAAAAGATGTATTATCACTTTTTTACCTGTTATTTTGAAAAAAAAGATTATTAAAATGGAATGCAACAGCTGTTTCCAAGTTATGTTGTTATACTTAAAGTATATATACAAGAAAGATTGCATCTATGGCAAAGTCTAGTTTACTGTTCACAAGAATTGTAAACGTGGGTTATCACCACAATTATTTTTCTGATGGTAGATTGAGGTCATTTTTCAAATTGTACTGACTAAACCTATTTAACATTTGGGTATATTTTAATGCCTCAAACACATTCAGCTCACTTACTCAACCGCATCAAGAGTGATCTTCCTGTAGATCTTCACTGGTTTGCTTCTCTTCATTCAGCTCTCAGTTCCAATGTCACCGCCTAAGAAATACCTTCCCTTGAGAAGTTCCATAGACTGGTAATACCCCTACTGCAGCCTCTCTGTATTCAAACAGCTGGTTTTATTTACTCTATAACATTTATTAACATCTGAAATCATCTCATCCAGTTGCCCATCACCACATCTCTATCATAAGCTCCTTGAGGACAAGGAGTTCACTGCTGTATTTGCATCACTTAGAAAAAAGCTTGCCATATAGTAGGTGTTGTACAAATATGTGTGAATAAGTTAATAAACTAAGGAGAATTATCCATAAGCATCACCTCTGTAGTAACACATATTGTTTCACATTTGCAATCTTCAAATTTGTGGCTATAAACATAGCCAAAATATTCTATTTGAGAGAATACTAGAAGAGTTCATATTACCAAAAGGTATGTTTAATATATAGAAGAATATTAGATTAAGTTAGCCCCTAAAACATAAGTCTTCTTACTCTATAAAGCAATGTTCATAAAATTCTATTGAGAAAATTTAAAATTTTACATTAACATTCACTTTAAGCATAACAAAATAAAGATCAGTTTTCTCATATCTCTATCTAGAAACTTTCTTTGCTTAACTTAACAATAATACCAAAGAAACTTAAAATAGTCTTACACATTTTTTTTTCTTTTTGTCACTATATTTTGTTCATTCCTAGACAATTCCATTTATTCTCTTGTAGTTCATCTTGCTTCTAAGGTGTCAATTAAATTCCTAGAACAATCTCTTATTTACTCTGAAAGCATTTGGTAAATTATATACTTCTATTTGCAATGGGGTCTGCAGATGCTTAAAAAGTATCTTCATATGAAAAGATCTTTCACAGGAAATATCACTAAGATTTCTTCAGTTCACAGTCTTGACCCTCTCTGCTTGCAATGTTTACTCACTGCAAGATACATAATATTAGTGTACAATGGACTGTCATCAGAAGGAGCTATACGAAGCTCAAAACCATGATTCCCTCCTAAGTCTCTGCTGTCACTTTAGAGCACTGCATCACATTACCTGTTTACTTCAACAAGCGGTAATACTGTTCTGCCATTAAACTTTATAAGTGAGGGCCTCCTGGGTGACTCGGTTGAGCGCCCAACTCTTGATTTCGGCTCAAGTCACGATCCCAGGGTCCTGGAATCAAGTCCTCTGTCAGGCTCTGCACTGAGCATGGAGCCTGTTTCAGATTCTTTCTCTCTCTCCTTCTGCCCCTATCCCCTGCTCATGCTCTTTCTCTCTTTCTCTTTATTAAAAAAAAAAAATTACAAGTGTCAAAATATATTTTGTCTCTCAGAGATTCACATATGTGAATGGTGTGACATAATCCCCCGTATCTAAATAACACTTTCCAATGCCAATGCAATATGGCAGCTTCTGTATTATGAATATTTAAGAATCATTAAACTGTGCAATTAGCCAAATATAAATAGGAAAACTAAATATATATAAATTAAATTAGAAACTAATGTTTAAAATCATTGAAGATTTTATTTTAATCACTAATTAGTATCTGAATTAAATCTATAAAGAGAAGAGTTTGTGTTTCGATATAGCAAAAATGGTGGGAATATAAATCACTTCTGATGTAAACTGAGTAATACAGGTTTTTGGCTTTATGTTTTTTATTTAAGCGAAATTTTGTTGAAAGTAAGGATATGAAATAGGAATTATTTTAGCCATTGTTGAGTGGAAGCTTTCCTAAGACACTCTACTTTAATTAAATTGATAACACATGACAGGTAGTACTCCAAAAAATAACTTAAAGATGACCTTCTGAGGTGGAGTAAATAATAAAGGCAGTGCCACATCCACCAACACTGTAGAGCAAATTCAAAGTCATATTTCTTTTCCAACAAGATTACTTGATCTTTTCTCTAGAATATATTCAGCAATGATTAGCTTCATAGCTTCTTTGAACAGAGGAAGAAAAATCTTGGTTCTGACAACTTTTTATTGCCAATAATTATGTCTCCAGAACTATAAAAATAAGAACACTTGGCATTTATATAGAGTGTTACAATTTTCCAAAAGAGAAAAGTATAAGCTATTCTAGGATTTTCATAAGAAAACTAAGACAATAAGAGAAATGTGAACTGACTTATGTGGCTACAAACAAGAAATAAAATTTAAAGAAAATTATGACATTTGATGGAAGAATGATTTTCCAAATGGTGGCATTATCCAGAAAAAAGAGAAGAAATAATCTAGAATCAAAGTTAAGAAAATTTGACTTTACTCTGTTAAGCTTTTAATCAAGGTTTAAAGTTTCCCAAGAGAGTTAATCAAGAATTGATCAAGTGGTAAGACAATCACATTTTAAGAATTAAATATATTATTTGTAGAATAATGATTGCTGAAGTAGAGAAATTAATGAGTTTTGTATAATAACTTTTTCTGTGTAGCCCCTGAAGCTTTTATTTGAATTTTAACTAAATTAACAATAAAACTTGGGGCACCTATGTGGCTTAGTTGGTTGGGTCTGATTCTTGATTTCAGCTCAGGTCATGATTTCACGGTTCATGAGATCGAGCACTGCATCAAGTTCCAGGCTGACAGCAAGGAGCCTGTTTTGAATTCTCTCTCTCCCTCTCTCTGCCCCTCTGTTTTGTTCTGTCTTTCAAAATAAACAAGTAAACATATAAAAAAACAACAGCAAAACAAAAAGCACATTTTTACAATATTTTAATTATACAAACATCTGGTACATATTTTGCCAAGAAAATAAAATTATTATTAAAGCTGTATATAATGGAGAAATTATTATAGTAATTCAGATTAATATTTTAACAAGCATTCATTTTATTTGAAAATAGACTTATCGTTAAAGAACAGGTATTTTATTTGATATTTTTATAAGTTTGTTGCCCATATTGGTTCATCTGGAAGTTGAATTTCAGTTACTTTTCAATTCACCTTCCTAATTCATTTTTATAGTTAATTACAGCAATAATATTAGGAAACCACACATTGTTATTAAATCAAATTGAAACATTTGTATAGTAAATCTGATAACTTGTAATAAACTCTACTAACTAATGTAATTATAAAATACTGTATTGAATTTAAATTTAGTAATCTTCTGTAGTTCAAGTTTGTATTAGTAAATAATGTATGCTACAGAAACCAAGACTTACACCTGGAAAGTTGAAGTAAAATTCAAAGATTATATAATCCTGGGGTAGCTTTATAAAAAATTATCTCCCAAGAGAATGAAATACCAGTCCAAAGACAGAGTCCTTAAGATCAAGAGATCTGGCATTTTCAGATACTGGCAGTATTCTGATTTGTGCTAAAATTTGAGATAATTAAATAAGATCCTAGTTAGTTCAGCTAGTCTTTTTTTTTTAAGTCTATTCATTTATTTTGAGGGGGGGAGAGAGAGAGAGGGAGCAAGGGGCTTGATTTCACAAACTGAACTCTGAGATCATGAACTGAGACAAAATCAAGAGTCCGATGCTTAACCAACTGAGCCACCCATGTGCCCCAACTAGTCTTTTTACTACAAATGTTAATATTTTACTTGAGTCTGCTAATTTAGATACTAAAAGTTAGTGTTCCAGACTTCTGCTTTTGGATATAGTAGAGTAACTGTTAGCAAACCATTGACTTTTGTGTACTAGAAAAACTGTATATTATATTTTTAAAAAATCACTATAAGAGCATCTGCAAGCTTCCAAGCCCACCACTTCTTAAGGAGTCAAGATCTCCTTGAGGAGGGAAGGGAGCCTCACTGAAACTGAGCCAATAGTATGGACCTCACTTTTGCCCTTGGGTTATTATAAAGTACTAAAAATTTGAACTACACCCCCAAAATTTTATGTGGTATTCTTATTAACATTCAGTTCAAACTATTTTCTAATTGTTTTTGAGATTCTTCTTTGATTCCTAGTTTATTTAGAAGTATGTTGTTATTTCTAGACAGTTGAGATTTTTCTTGATAAAATATTGTTATTGCTCTATCATCTATCTATCTATCTATCTATCTATCTATCTATCTATCTAACTGATTTCTAGTGGATAGATGTTATGGTTCTAATTCAATGTGCTGCAGTTCTGAGGTCTTATTTGGTATGATGTAAATTATTTTAAATATACTGAGACTTGTTTTTATGATCCAGTATATGGTCTATCCTGGTGAATATACCATGTGGATTTGAAAATAATGTGTTTTCTGTAGTTTGGGGGTAAAGTGCTCTAAAATATCTATTAAGTAAAAGTGGTTGATAGAATTTTTCAGATCATCTAAGATGACTGACTTTTTTTCCTCAAGTTTTATCAATTGCTGAGAGATGCATTTAACTTAACAGTTGACGTTTTTGTCTGTTTAGTACTGATATATCTCACATTTATGTCCATAATAAGCTTGAGTATTATGGGTTAAGAGAAAGGAAAGCAAGGAGATACAGAGAAATATGTTGGCAAACACAAACACTTCAGATTAATAGTGATCACAATCGCCACCAGTAGAAGAAATGCCAGAATCCTCCAGATTCAATTCATTCTATGTAAAATGCCTGCAGGTTACAGCACAATGAGAATCATACTTTATATAAAATTAGAAAAATGGAAGCTTGGGAGATATATTTTTAAATTCAATTGTAAAAGAGATTAAAAACAGGCTCAACAGTTTATAGAGATTTGGTGTGGTATTTTACTTCTGTTGAGGGACAGAAAAGATGTTAGGGAAAATAAGAGATTGGTTACTTAAGCCTGTATATCAGTTCAAGGTTTTGGAGTAACCCCCTTGACACTGAATTATGACAAACTCAACTATATGATAAAGTCTTTTATATTTGGTAAACATCCTTTTCTTTAAGAGAATTCAAACTCCTTAAGGTACTCTTGTTATTTTTACTGTGATTTAGAGTGCTCAGAGTTAACCAAATAGTGCTTTTTAAATGAGTACTTTTTAAATGAGTACTTTTTAAATATAAGTGCCTAATATTTTTTAAAACTCATTAGTGAAGGACTCAGCAATATGGTGGAGTGGAGTCAAAGAGAACTTGAAAAAGAATTCTAAAGTAAAATTTTTAGGTTAAATGTTGAACTGAAAAGAAAAGTAGTGACTGTTGATGGGCCATTGGACATCTTTAATTTTGGAGAATAAAAACATTCTCATTTACATTTATTTCTGTTATTTAACTTGCTACCCCATGATGACAATTTCCTTCATAGGAAACTGCTTCTTCCTGTCAGATTTTGTGTAGTTGGAGCAAAGTATTACCAATGGTGTTTACTCCCTTCTAGGGAAGAGAGCATTCTAGTCTTCTATAACTTGCATCTATTCTTATTTAGGACTTTTATTGAAAGGCTTTAATAGGCTGTTTCATAACATGAGGTACATAGGTCTCAATGGTGCTAAGTTCTGTCCTTAGTAGAATTTTAAAAATTTATAAAATTTCAGCCTTATTATCTACATATAAGATATTCTATTAGCAATAATTAATTTCTTAATTATGAAGACGATAGTAATATAGATGAGGACTTATGAATTATTACTGTCACACAAATTATATGTGTGTATATAAATACACACACACTTTCACAAACACACATATAAACTTTCTCAATAGCTAAAAATTGCAAAGATCACACACCTAAAACTATTTAAATTATATAAGTTTAATTATATTAAACTTAATATAAGTTTAATTACATTTAAACTATATAAATTATATAATTAAGTTATCTTATCCAAGAGAATAAGTTATCTCATTCCAAGTAGACACAACAATTGGCTTAAATGATGAAAATAATGGTATCAATACTGACTAGGTTTTCTGAGTTAAACTATTGAGCTATGTGCCATTATTATTCTCAGAGGCATTTTGTTTTCAATAAAACATCACGCAAACACACAATTTATGAAGTTTTATGAGTGCCACTTAAGACGACCTCTCCCATATTAAAGTCCTAATCCAGGACTAAATTTTTGTAATCAGTATCATCTGTGTTTCATCACGAGCGTGCTCAGCAGCAGACTTTAAGCTGTCATGATGCAAGATATAAAGCAAAAGCTCATATGCTAGGAACTAAAAGTAGAAGAACACATTTAAAGTCATCCTTAGCTTCTTTGCAGGGAAACTGATAACAGAATATCTGCTTTTATCCAACTTTCTTTTAACACATTTTTGGGCGTGATGATTCCATCTGCTAAAGGCATAGTATTTTCAAAATTACCTTCTAGTTTAAACTTACTTTGTGGCTATTTTTATGATAGTAAGCTTCCAACCTATTCTTTTATAACAGTGTATTCACACTGAAATAGCTGATCACACATGATATGAATGTTCATAATGACGATCTGTCCAAGGAGAGAGTTGAATGACCTCACCGCCATCTTTGGCAGCACATCTGATAGCAGGATGTGGACTATTTTGCCCTGTAATCCTCCACAGATGTTCATTCAAATAGGGATTTTTCCAAAAGTGGGTAATAGCTGGAAAATAGAAGATACAAGGAAAACGATAGTTCTTGAAACATCATTCAGTGTGAGCAAATATTGTGGCCCTGGAGAATCAAACTAGGGATTATGGGTTAGAAATTACTGTGAAGCAGATTCAGTTCTAAATTAACAGAATTTACTGGCAATCAGATTAGTCAACAACTGTGAAATAGGATGTTTACAATGGCTGGTGCAGGAGGAGGCCCTGCCCTGGCTGGTGCATGCTGCATTGCTGATGCAAAGACGAAATCTGAAGCCTGACATTTAGATAAAAGCTTCTGTGAGTTGTACAGTTTTTGGCAAGTTTCTTAACAACGCTTAGACATAATGTCCTTGATTGGTAAACGAGTATTGGAAAATACATGCCTCCCACATCAAAGAGATTGACATATAATAATTTATTAAAAAGATTGTGGGGCGCCTGTGTGGCGCAGTCGGTTAAGCGTCCGACTTCAGGCAGGTCACGATCTCACGGTCCGTGAGTTCGAGCCCCGTGTCAGGCTCTGGGCTGATGGCTCAGAGCCTGGAGCCTGTTTCCGATTCTGTGTCTCCCTCTCTCTCTCTGCCCCTCCCCCGTTCATGCTCTGTCTCTCTCTGTCCCAAAAATAAATGAACGTCGAAAAAAAATTTTTTTTTTAAATTAAAAAAATTAAGATTGTGAAAATGGAATTTTATTATTAGATTCTTAAGTCGTATTTCAAATCTTAGACACTAGGCCTCTAAGATGCTTACGTGTAAGTAATTGGAAAAAAGCTGTGTACCAACGGATTCTCCTAAGATACCTTAAATTAGTCTCTCTATGACACTGTAACCAATTCATTGCCATATTTGTTTGGATATTTGGAAAGAGAAGGCTCATAGACATTTCACCATTTGCCCCACATTACTTAGCCAGCAAGTGGTTGAAAGGGAATTTAAATCTTGTCCTGTTGGAGATTAAAGCTCATGACCTTTTCATATGATGTTTCTTTATGAGATGATTCTTCTAAAGTTAAAAACGGAGGATAGAAGAGGGCCCATTCTTGTTTGTTAAGAAAATGTGTTTATTTCTTTGAAAAATCTATGCCCATTAGAGATGGGGAATTCACAGTAAAGTTTGAAATTTCAGTGTGTTTATAATGAAACTATTGTAATGGCCAATACAGCTCTTTCAGCCACCTTCTCACCAAAACAGAAGCCAGGACTATGGCCATTAATTTCATAGTTTTAGCAAAAACTAGGGTTTTCAATCATTACATAGTTCAGTTAATTATGGCACAGAAAGAGGGTGGATTTACATCAGTGACATTTGTAAGTCACACAGAGAAATCAGAATTATACTGCAACTAAGTATGTTTTCTTTTTTTACCTCAAATAAAATTAACTCTTATTCACCAGTTAATACTATTTTACTGCTTCCAGAATTTAAACCCGTACCTAAGTATCTCCATTTTGCAAATGACTTTACACATCAAGATTCATGGAATATGCATATAAAGGACAATGGAAACATTGAGAAAGTTGAATTAGGCATAAACAAGTGTTGGACTTTAAAAAACAGTGAAAACTATTGCAGCTGTTTAGACAAGAGAGAATACAGGCTTGACCTGAAACATGGGTAGTGAGAGGAAAAGAGGAAAAGATACCTAAGGGCAGAAACCACAGAAATTGGTCATCTACTGGGCTAAAAAAGGAACATGTTAATAATAAATATTACATTTGAGAGTCCGATGTTTGGCAAAAAAGGAGTTTTATGCCATTAGCAAAACAATAAAAAAAGAACATTGGGAAAGAAGAAATTCATATGTGTATGTGAATTCTGAGAAGATGAAATGATAAGTTCAGATTTTCAGCTGGTATATGTGAGATATTTAGAAGAAATCCAGATAAAAATTTTAAAAAATTGTGTGTGCGTATGCTCAAGGAACCAGGAAATAAGCATTGATTAAAAATATTTTTTTAAATGATAGAGAGTCTAAACTAGCTTCAAGTTATTTTTTTTTTTTAGGTTCATGTATTTATTTTGAGAGAGAGAGACACAGGAGGGGAAGAGACAGAGGGAAAGAGAGAAAATCCCAAGCAAGCTCTGCACCGTCAGCGCAGAGATGGATGTGGGGTTGAAATTCATGAACTGTGAGATCATGACCTGAGCCAAAAACAAGAGTTGGATGCTTAACAAGCCACCCCAACTTCAAGGTATTTTAATTAATAAATGCCACATTCAAATTAGGAAATAATCTGATAAGGTCACTATTTTAAATTGGTAGCAAACATTTGGTTTGAGGGCTATGGCTTCTCTGTTAAAATATGATTCTGATGACATTAAAATCTTATGTAATATTTGAGAGGAAGTTTTATATTTTATATTTTCTCTGCAACTCCAAAATGTTTTCTTCTTCTCTTACTGAACAGTTATTTTATTTTTATATTTCAATATGTTTGTAAAAGATAATAAAAAGGGAAATCACTTTATATTAATATCAAAGAGTAACCAAAAATAAATATATCACAAGATAATTCAAAAATCTCCATAGGAAAAAATTAAAGTTTTTTAATGAGGTATAAAGGAAACATATAAAAGGAGATTAATTGCATGATGAAATATAGGAAAACTAATCATGGCATGTCATTTTCCCCCAAATTAGGCTACGGACTCAAAGAATTACAATCAAAATGCCAATAGAAAGTTATGGGAATTGATAAAATGATTTTATTTTGTGCCTGTGGAGGGTGAAGGAGATTAAATTATCAAGAAGAGATTATCACAAAGCTCATGAAAGAATGGGAACAATAAGGGAAGACATGCCCTCCCGGGTATCAAAACTTATTACACCTATAATATGCATGACTATGAAGGACTCAACCAAATGACCAATTAACAGGATAAGGGAGACCAAAAATAGAATCATATATGTTTGGAACTTTGATGCATGACAGGTGTGATGGGATGGATCAGTGGCTAAAAAGAAAAAAACCTAAATAAATGAAGAAGTAGAAATGGTTCTCCATAAAGTAGAGGATGAAGTGAAGTCCTGTTTTACAATGCATGTTAAAAACAGACATCAAACAGATTACCCTAACACAGAAATATAAACATTCATAGAAAATACAGCTAAATGTCTTTAATTCTTGGAGGAGAGAAAAATTTCCTATGTAAAATACTAAAAATATTGACTCTAAAAGAAAACAATTATTGGGGTGCCTGGGTGGCTAAGTTGATTAAGCATCTGACTCTTGATTTCAGCTCAGGCCATGATCTCCCGGTTCGTGAGATCCAGCCTGGAATCAGGATCTGCATTGACCGTGTGGGACCTGCTTGGGATTCTGTCTCCCTCCCTCCCTCTCTCTCTCTCTCTCTGCTTCCCTCCCCAACTTGTACTGTCTCTATCTCTCTCTCTCAGAATAAATAAACTTTAAAAAATTAAAATAATAATGTAACTATTACAATTAAGAAAGTTGGATATCAAAAGTCACAGTAAAAGAAGTGAAAAGACAGTAAAAACTGGAAGAAGATATCGGCACCATACAAAACTGACACATCATTTATAGCAAGAATATATAAAGAACTCTGGAAAATTAGTATCAGAAAACAGCCCAATGGAAAAATGGGCAAGGGACACAAACACGAATTTAATTAAAAAAAAGAACATACATGGACAATACATATTTGAAAAATATTTGACTTTAATAGTGACCATGGAAATGCAAATCAAGACCGAAATTAAATGCCATTTTAAACACAAGTGATTGGCAAATACTACTACTACCACTATTCTGACAATACCAACATTGGAGATGTTAGAGTCTCAGGATCTTGAATACATTGTTGGAAGCAGTACAGACTGTTTACAATCCCCTTGAAATATTGTTAGACATTATTATGGACTGAATATTTGTGTCACCCCAAATTCATATGTTGAAATCTAATGCCCATGTGATGATATTAGGAGATAGGACCTTGGGAGATAATTAGGTCATGAGAATAGATGGAGCCCTCATGAATGGGACTCGTGTCCTTAGAGAAGAAACCAGAGAGCTAGCTTGCCCTCTTTCTGTCATATGAGGATATAATGACAAGTCAGCAGTCTGCAACCTAGGAAACAGCCCTCACCGCAACCTGACTGTGCTGGCACCCTGATCTTGGACTTCCAGCCTCCAGAGCTGTGAGAAATAAATTTCTGTTGTTTATAAGCCACACCAGCTATAGTGCTTTGTTATAGTTGCTTAAACTGACAAAGATGGGGATTTTCCTTATAGTCGAACATATATGTCTTTTATGACACTTAACTTCTGCCCTAAATATATATCCAAGAAAAACCTCTTGTACTTTTTTCAGAAATAACATGTACGATAGTAGTTGCAGCCAACATTTATCAATTAGCAAAAGAATAGAAAATAACACAAACACCTACCAACCTTAGATGCAAACACATGTTATATTTACAAAATAAATATTGAATAACAATCAAAATAAATGAATTTTACTGTTATGCAACAATATATTATGCAACCTGGGGTCAGGTTGCAACAGCTTGGCAATATAAAATTATTCTTTAAAAGAATATACATAATGGGGTGCCTGGATGACTCATTGGGTTAAGCATCTGCCTTCAGCTCAGGTCATGATCTTGCAGTCCATGAGTTGGAGCCCTGCACTGGGCTCTGTGCTGACAACTCAGAGGCTGGAGCCTGCTTTGGATTCTGTGTCTCCTTCTCTCTCTGCCCCTCCCCTGCTCTCACTCTGCATCCCTCTATATATAAGAAATAAATAAACATCAAAAAAAAAAGAGTATACATAAGTGGAATTAAATTATGTGAAAAAGGAAACCAAGAAAAATGACAAATATTATTCAAGGATGATGGTTAACTCTGGACAAAGAAGGCAGGTGTTAATTGGTGGATAAATCATATCCTGAGGCAAGGTTATCGTTATATAACTCAATGGTAGATGGCATATATGGATCAATGATTAGAACTAATGATTAGGCATAAGCTTGTTCTATGCACCTGAGATCTAAAAATCAAACTTTGGAACCACCTCTTTATGTGAAAATATAAACAAGCTCAAACATTAATGTAAATATTTTGAAATACTTGAGTATCCATGGGCACAGTGACTTCTAGTAGAATGCTTAACTATATTAGAAGTTTTAGTCAGAGTTATGTAAGAAAAGTGCTGTTAGCTAAAATACTATACTTTCAGGTAAGTGTAGGCATACATTCTACTTGATTTGTTATAGTCAAATTCACAGTTCTTGCATTTTCCTCCATAGTATCGCTTTGTATTTCTGAATAGATTCATTAATACAAAAAATGTTTCATGCTTCATGAAAATTTCTAGCAAAGGCTCAACCGGTTAAGCGTCCATCTTTGGCTCAGGTCATGATCTCATGGTTTGTGAGTGCAAGCTCCACAATGGGCTGTCTACTATCAGCACAGAGCCTGCTTCAGATCCTCTGTCCCCCTCTTTCTCTGTCCCTCCTGAGTTTGTGCTCTCAATCTCTCTCAAAAATAAACATGTTTTAAAAAATTTTTAAAGTTTTTTAAAAAAGAAAAGATTTCCAGAATTAGTCAATTGAAAGGTAGTATTTAAAATGATCTGGTTCCTGAAAAATTTCAAAATCAACTGATTAGGACAATGGGGTCAGAAAAGGGAATGCAGAACCATCATCGGAGGTAGGTAAAATGGGGGCAAAGTGCAAACAAATTGTGAGAATTTGATGGTCATAGTTTGACTTGAAGTTGGACTGTGTATGCAAGTTGAGGTAAGAGGACAGAAAACACTATGTATAGGTGAGGTGGGAAAGATCAAATCTGGAGACATAGTATGAAGAGCCTTGAATGTCACACCACAGAGGATGTACTTTATTGTACTGCCAGTGAAAACCCAGCGAAATTTATTGACCATAGGAGTGACATAATCAGATTTGAATCTGAAAATTTCCTCTAGATAATACTTATTTATCTTTTAAATATAATGAACTATGGATTTAGACAGTAAGTTGAATGTAAAGACCGTTTTAATGAATATGTATCACTTTGGAGAAGAATATTTTATTTTTTTTAAAAGGTTTCTTATTGAATGGATATAAATGATTTTCTTTTGTCTTCACTGACAACAAATATATAACCTATATAGAAAGAAGTTGCTATAAGATACCATATTAGTTTCCCTTCTACTCAAAAATTACCTAAATGGCACCCAAAGGTAACTAAAAGTACATAAAATCCTCATTTCAGAGTAGTAGTTGCTATGGTATACCATCAGATCACCTCTTCATGATTGAAGCACTCATTTCTCCAGGAGCCAAGAGTGTTGGCTGCTGACAGCTCTCAGACAAGTTCTTCTGGGAATTGCCACCTGTCAAAAGAAACTGCCTTGCCCAAGGTTATGTCTCATACTTGGGTGAAACCAACATCTAATGACTGGTCATGGCAAGAATATAAAAGCCTGCCCCATCTCAGGAGGTTCAGGCTGCTATAACAGAAGTCAACTGAGTGGCTTAAGCAACAAATATTTATTTCTAACAGTTTTAGAGGCTTGGAAGTCCAAGATCAAGGTGCAAGTAGACCCAGTATCTGGTGAAGGCATGACTCCTAGCTTGCAGACAACATCCTTTTCCCTGTATCCTCACGTGACTGAGACAGCAAACTATTTTTGTTCTTGTAAGAGTACAAAATCCCATCACTAGGGCTTTGCACTCATGATGCATCTAAACCTAATTATCTCTCAAAGGCTCCATCTCCTCCATTGGGGGTTAGAGTTACAATATGAAATTTGGAGAGACACAAACATGCAGTTCATAAGACCCTTTAAATTCTATTCAGAATAACTCAGAAGGACCACCTCCTCCAGCTCCAGAGTTTCCTGTTGATTAGATGAGATGTTTGTTACAATTACAACATATTTTAATGTCTTTCTAGTGTTTGTGTGGGAGAGATCCAAGTGAAGTCTGATGCCTCCCCAGTGTTCCCAAGAAGAACCTTGTGCTCAGTACAGGGCATGCTGTCAAGCTTGCAATCACAATGCATGCAAAGAGCTCAGAGCACAGTCAGCATGTCACTGTTCCCTCTGTATAGGGAACATGTAAACTTTTCTTGGAACTGCTTAGCCATGCCTATATCAATGACTACCAGGCATGCTTCCAGCTTTCTATATTTCAGACCCCACGGAGCAAGGTTGGGCTCCTTTTACTGGAGCATGAGGTAGGGTACATGCAGGCACCATGCCTGTGCTTGAGCTGCAGGACAGATTTGATAACCACAAGACACCGACACATTGTGAGGAGCTAGAACTTGTACACTCTCTCTCCTCTTATAAGTAAATGCCTGTATCCCTTGAGCCTGGGATACATATTTTCTATTCTCAGTCACCTCAAATCATGCTCTGGTCTCTGCCTTGGGTGGTACTTCTCTGCCTTCTGACCTTGACTGAACTCACGTTATATTCTATCCTATCTCACAGCCCAACTACCTCATGAGACAAGTTTAGCACAGTGAACAGAATCACTTTGACAACCCTCAACCTTGGCATAAAGGAAGAGTAAGGGTTCATTCCCTAAACCGCATCCCAGGGTTGTGTTGGCTCTTTGGAGGGCGGTGAGACTCACTGGGAGGACTTCAGTTCACTTTGGACTACTGCAGGGGACAAATGGGACACCACTGATGGCAGGAGAGACTCCAGTGAGGTTCACTACTGGCCATGCCGGGACACTACTGCGGGGCTTCACTCCAGATTCAAGGGCAGCAGACTCAGTCGCTTGTCAGATTGCCACCCTGGGGTACACAGATGCACCCCCTCAGTCCACACCTAGCACTGCATTGTGTCACCCTTATTATCAGCTGACAGAAGAGGAAAAGGGCTGAGTTTGTTTCAAGGATGAGTTAATTTGGTATGTAGGTACATGCTAAAAGTGAGTCCCTGCTGCAGTAGAGCTCCAAATTCACCATGGCTGTGGTCATGAGGGGACATTGTCCCAAAGGCAGATCTTCAAGTGGGAAACCAAATTACGCACTTTTATTGTGCAAAGGGAGGTGATATCAAGTGAACTAGTGAATTGGTCAGCAGCTTGAAAATAAAAAAAAATAAATGAATAAATACATTAATTAATTAATTAATTAATTAATAATAAAAAAGGAAGCTGGGGAACAAAGAAGTCATTGGAGTAAGCTTGTAGATGGGCCTAGGGGAGTGGGTACAAAGTATAAAGAACTTTTTTTGTAAGACCATGCCAAGAAGAGGCCGTCCAGTATTACCTGACCTAAACAAGAATGCAAAATGGCTGAGCCAACTGATGTCATGTAGTCATTGTTACCAGACATCACAGTATTACCATAGTGGGCTTGGTGGGAGGGACAGTGACTATTCATGGGCCCAACAACATGGGCTGCTGCTCACCACAGCTGAACCAGCTACTGTAACAAGAGTCCATTCTACTAGCTAGCAATTGCCATGCTGAGGCTCTGCTACGGCATCTTCCGTTGTAGAGAGCAACCATTCACATGGTGGGATATTGATTACATTGGACCCTTCCCATCTTGGCATGGCAGTGACACATCTGGAACTGAATTGATAATATTTTGGGTATGATTATGCCTTTCTTGCTCATAGCACTTTGCCCCTCACTACTGTCTGAGGATGTAGAATATTTGACTCATCAGGACATGATTCCAAATAATATCACGCTATAACAGGCAACCCACTTTACCACAAAGGAGGGAGGCAGTGCATACCTGTATATGGGACCCATGGCTTGTATCACATACTGTAATATACAAAAGCTGCTGGCCCCTTAGAGTATATGAGTTAAAATACAAGAGGTGAATGTACGAATGGGCCCAACAGTGACCCACTTGGAAACTTTGGTTTCTCTTATACAAAGTTTTAGGTGCTCTGTATACAGAGATCCTGGTTTCCAGAGTGGATCATTTCCCCTGGGAATTCAGTGACTGTCCCATTCAGCTTTACACTATGGCAAATCACCTAGCAACTTCTAGGCTTCTCTTGGCAAGAAACGAAAAGGCAATGGAAAGTGAAATAATTTGATCACCAGGATGAAGCTGGGTAGGTGTTATTCATTGGGAGCAGGAAGTAATATGTTTGAAACACAGATGATCTGCTGGTATATCACCTGGTACCTCTCTGCTCAATGTTAATAACAACTATGACAAAAGTGTTGCTCACTAACTTACAGATATAATTCATCACATACTGCAAGTTAAAAAAAAAAAAAAAACAACTCCATTGGTCTGCATAAATTCATTCCTTACCCTGTTCACACATGCACAAAATCTATATAGCAACCCACTGTTCAGCAAAAAAATAATCTTAAGGCACTGAGTAGGGATGCAAAATTGTAGGAGAAAAAAAGCTATTATGCTCATATATAATTTCCCCTTTCACAAAAACATTAGTATGTATCTGAAACAATGTAAGTTTTCCCATTTTGATATCTGAAGAAATCTAAGCAGGGATAGCAATGATTTTGTGTACCAGCACTGTCCAGACACTTGATATGTCTTCTGTGTCAGCCCTGAGGTCTGACAAGGTGTCTGGCAGCTTCACCTAAAGCTCAGTAAGTAGCTGGCTACTCCCTGTGAGATGATGCCTGCTTCAGCCAACCCTCTGTCAGAGAGCAGTGATGCGGCTGCCAGGGAATTTGGAGTCAGTAACAGCATATGGAGCCATACAAAACAGAATCTGCAAGCAAAGGAATTGCTGAGCATTGATGCTCTAACAGTGGGAAAGGATCAATGTCGCACTGAGTGTGATGGTCTAGTTGTATACGGTGGCATCTGGAGAAGATTTTTAGTGGTCACATTTTAATGTTGAAATCATAGTCTGGTTATTATTCAGTTACTACTGTAAAAATCCTAAAGGAATATTTTACTTAAAAATCAATAGCCCTGTCAAAAAAAATTTTTTTCCTGAGTAAATAACTTCCATGTTAGGAAAGTCAGGTGTGTTTTTTATATATGTAATTTCTACCTGACACAACACATTTGCTATATAGATCCTCCTATCTTGATCTATACATTCTTCAACTTCTCAAGTAAAATAAACATTAAAAAAATAAAAAAGAAATCACTTTTGGGATCTGAGTATACTAATGAAAATCAGTACCTTTTGCTTGATATTTGATCTTCTCCTGTAACTTCACACTCACATATCCTACTTCTACTTTCCTGGTTCGTGCTTAGCATCATGTGAGAAGAGAAAGCATTCTGGCACTTAACAAAGACCCATCCATGTAGAGGGGGGCAGGACTGAGTATAAATTTGTTCAGCAACCATAGAGGTAAAACATAGATATACTGATAGACAGTATAGAATGAGGAAACAGCAAAAATACTTTAGGATAGCTGAAAGAAATTTTACATAATCACAGAGTGTGTGCTCCTGAATAACAAAGAATTAGGTTCAAGCCACTTGACATTTGATGTATCTGATATAGGCAAATTACATAAACCTTCTAAGCCTCCTGATGTGTAAAAGTGGGACCATAATAAAACCTTTCTATGGCTTGTTATGAGGATAAAATGAGATAATACACGCACAACTGTTTGAATTGTGCCTAAAAATAATAAAAAGACAATAAAAGTTATAATGTTATTATATGTCAATATTTCTACTTGAGAATTAAGCATCCTGGAACCGCTTTTCAATTTGACACGAGTGCTTTATCTTGAATGGTCCTAGTTCATCCATAGCACAATTTGCGAGAAGCACAAAAAAGCTGGAAAATAATGCAGGGCACATATGGACATGCAAACCTTTCCCATTTTAATAGGTGTTTTGAGGGTGGTTTCCGAAGAAAACACATTGCTTTAAATGTCCAAAATGAGGGGAGCCTGGGTGGCTCCGTCATGATCTGACAGTTCGTGAGTTCAAGCCCTGCCTCTGACTGCGGTAACGGCGCAGAACCTGCTTGGGATTCTCTCTGCCCCTATCTCTATCTTTCTCTCCCAAAATAAATAAATAACTTAAAAACAATGATCAAAGTGAAAATGAGGTTTAATCCTAGACTTTAGGAGTGTGTGTATTATTTCGCTTTGCATCTATCTTTAATTAGGAAAACGATCAAATGGGAAAGATAGAAACTATTCAACAAAATTGATCATTGAAATTGGTTACACATATGGAAAAAGATATAATGTAGATCTGTTCTTCACTCTGCATGCAGAAATTAACCCACACAGATTAAGGACAAATGATGAAAATAAAACTTTAATATGTTCACTTTAAAAAAAAAAAGTTCCACTGTGAATCATAGAAAGTACCCCGGACTATTTCCTCTTCCTTCATCCTGGATTCAGCATGGAAATTATCACTTTTTTTAATGGTTTTTATAATTCATATTTGAAATAATTTAAAATTAAATTATATCAATGACTCATACATGAAATCTATATTATTTTTAAGCAAATGATGATTGCTGGGTCAAAGGATATATGCATTTGATATGCATATATGTTCCAAATTATGCTCCATACTATTTCATCAACTTACAGTCCCAGCAACAATTTGTGGGTGTATTTTCATCTCAAAAACTATTATCAACATTATGCAATTGTATGCCATCATATGTGACACATTTCCTCATTTAATTTGCATTCTTTTTATTGTGAAAAATGAATCAACTTGGATGTTTGTAAGTTCTCATTTTTGTTTTATTTTGTTTTGTTTTCTCCTGTGAATTATCTTTTGGCAATAGAATCATTTGTCTTTTAGATTTTAGGAATTCTTTATATATTGGGGCACCTCAGTGGCTCAGTTGGTTGAACGTCCAGACTCTTGACTTCGGCCCAGGTCATGATCTCATGGTTCATGAGATGGAGCCCATCATCAGGTTCTGCACTAACAGCATGGGGCCTGCTTGGGATTCTCTTGGTCTCTCCCTCTCTCCCTACCCCACCCCACCCCACCCCCAAAATAAATAAATAAATAAACTTTGGGGAAAAAATTATTTGCATATTAAGAGAATTAGTTCTTTGCCTTTTGTATGTGATCTAAAATAATTTTCTACCTTGTCATTACTTTTTGAATTTTAATATTTTTTTCTGTGCTTTAATTTTCTATCTAATAGAATGTAACAAAATATAGTCAAATCTCTGAATCTTTTGTGAGATGTATCCTCTTCCTGGATATGCTGCCATATCTAAAATTGATGTTTCTGTTCCAAATTTATCATTTTAAAATCCACATTTTTTTTCTTCTAATAACCTTCTCAGCTCATTTTGACATTTAAAAATTTGATTCATCTGGGATTACTTCTGATACAAGTAGTGAGTTCCAAGTTATTTTCTACAAACTGTTAGCCAGTTGTCATAATGAATACTTAATTTTCTACCAAACTATTTGAGATGTTTTTTTGTGCACCTATGGAATTATCACACATATTTGGGTCTATTTTGATCTTCCCATTATATCTAATAATATATTTATGTCTTCATATGTTAGTTTCAAACTAGGTTAATTGCTGTACCATTGTGTTTAAACAAACAAAGATTACTTTGTCTCTTTGATCTACTTTTCAAAAATTTTATAAACACTATTCACACATATTTCAAAATAATTATTTGCATGGTTATTTTTCCACATGAATCTTGCATTATTTGTTAAAAGTGGCTCCTAAAGGAAGGGGCTATAATTGCCACTGAAATGTCATTTGTGTGTAAATATATATTGGCTAAATATTAAACTATATCACAGAGAATCTTCATATGAAAGAAAAAGTAGCATGAGTTTCCACTTATTCAAATATTTTTGTATTTCAGATATTAGTTCATGCTCTAGAAATACAAATAATTTTTGTTAAATATACACCTAAGGGTTTTGCCATGATTACTGTTAATGAGAAATATTCGACATTTTATTTGCTATTTTTGAAATATAGCAAAAGCATTTTTGCCATTTTATTTTAAAATTAGTAAATTTGATAAGTGGCCTGTTTCTAGTACTTTTGCAGTTTATTATTTTATTTTCTAAGTAATCAATCTTGAAACACAATAAATTATTTTTGTCTCCCTTCTATCTTATATTTATAAATCTAACTCTTTCCTTTTGTACAAGTACTCTGAGGCAATGTTAATTTTCTAAATAATTCACACTAAAGATAGTGCCGATTATGTGGCTGAAATTATATATATTTTACTATACACCTGCTACCTATATTATTTTACTTCAATTATGTCAAAAGTTATAAGAAATATTAATTTTATTTGCTAACATTTAAAATGGCAAATTGTAATAGTTAATTTTCTAGCTTGGTATTTCTTACATTCTTAAAATCCATGTCACAGTTTTGGATTATGATATGCATTAATATATTTCTTGATGTTTATTTTCCAATATTTAATTTTTTACATTTAAATTCATTAATGAAGTTAGGAGCTTTTTTTACTACTATTTTTGTCATGTGAAGCAGTCTTAGGTTAGCATCAAAAATGAATATGGAGAACTTTTCTCTACTGTGTATTGTGGCATTTTAAATTGTACCAGAATTATCTCATTCCTTGAATGATAATTCATTGAAATAATTCACTGATGAAAATTCCTTGTCCCAGAACTTGAGGAATATCATTCCTTGTAATTTCTTAGTATTTTCAGACATTTGAATTAAAAATATCCTTTGTTTTTTAAGATACAGTTTGGAAATCTATGTGTTCCTAAAAAATAATCATCATCAGATCATTCAAGTTTCTGTGCATAATATTGAGCACATGATAATTTACATTTATTTTAATTTTATCTGTATCTATATACCTTTATTAATTTTTATGGCTCATTTTTCAATATTCTTGAATCTTACTTTTTTCTTTTTTTTATAGTTTCATTTTTTAAATCTTCTTAATGTTTATTTATTTTTGAGACAGAGACAGAGCATGAGTGGAGGGGGGCAGAGAGAGAGAGGGAGACACAGAAACTGAAGCTGAGCTGTCAGCACAGAGCCTGACGTGGGGCTTTAACGGAGAGATCATGACCTGAGTCGAAGTCAGACACTTAAATGACTGAGTCACCCAGGCACATCAATCTTACTTTTTTCTAGAAGAGAAACACTGGGGTTTATATATCCTTCTTCATCAAATTATTGTTTCATTCATTCATCCATCTATTCATTTAACAAATCTTTTATGCATCTGCTATGATGCTATTATTTGTGCTTGAAATACATCAATAAACCAAATATACAAATGTCCTTGCACAGTGTAAATTCTACTTAAGGAGTTGGAGGGATGAGGACAAAAACATAATAAATACATAATATAGAATGTCTGAATATGATGATTGCTAAGGGGAAAAAAAAAAGAAATATAGCAAGGAAAGGAAGGAGAATGTGGAAGGTGGTGTGAGGGAAGTTTGCAGCATTAATAGGGGGGAAGAGTTGGTCACCTTGAGATGGCGACATTGAGCAAAAACGGGGAGAAACTGAAGGAGGTTGTCATGCAACCATGTCAGAAAAGGCAGAAAGTAGGGGCATCTGGGTGCCCCACTAGGTTAAATGTCTGACTTCAGCTCATGATCTCACAGTTTGTGAGTTCAAGCCTCACATCAGGCTCCATATTGACAGTGTGAAGCCTGCTTGGGATTCTCTGTCTGCTTCTCTCTCTCCCTCAAAATAAATGTTGAAGAAAGAAAGAAAGAAAGAAAGAAAGAAAGAAAGAAAGAAAGAAAGAAAGAAAGAAAGAAAGAAAGAAAGAAAGAAAGAAAGAAAGAAAGAAAGGAAGGAAGGAAGGAAGGAAGGAAGGAAGGAAGGAAGGAAGGAAGGAAGGAAGGAAGGAAGGAAGAAAGAAAGAAAAAAGGAAAGGCAGAAGGAACATGTAGTGTAAGGTCTCAAAGGGAAGGCATAGTGGAATATCAGGGAATATCAGATACCAATGTGGCTAGAGCTGTGATCAAGGGGATGGGGTCAGAGAATTAATAAGGACGGAAAAGATGTGAGGCTTTATAAGTAGTTCCAAAAGTTTTCTTTTTTCCTCTGAGTGAACCGGACAGCCAATGGAATGTTAGAACGGAAGCATGATGTCCATACTCACATGAATTTATAAAAACATAGACAATTATATATTTGCTCTTCTTTTCCATTGAAAAACTTCTCTATTATAGAGGAACATTTTAATTTTTATTTTGTTTTCGATATTTGATACTACTTTTTAAATTTTAGTATTTGGTTTAAGAACCAGACTACTTCCTTATTGCCTGTGATTAATATGTAACAACTTGACTGGGCCAGAGTGCCAAGATACCTGGTCAAACATTATACTGGGCATTTCTGTGAAGGTGTTTTTTTGTATGAGATTAACATTTAAATTGAACTTGGAGTAAAGCCAAAGTCCTCCATAATGTGGGCGGACCCTATCCAATCAGTTGAAGGCCTAACTAGAACAAAGATTGATGCCCCCTAGGCAAGAAGTTCTGCCACCTGACTGCCTTTGGCCTTTGAACCACAATTCATCCCAGCATCTGCAGCCTGCTGGCCAACTCCATCAGATTTTGGATTTACCAAGTCTCCACAATTGACTAAGCCAACTCCTTAAGATAAATCTCTTTATATTTACATCCTATTGGTTCTATTTCTGGGGAGAATCCTCACTACTATACTGCTGTGTTAACTTTTGAATAAGATCAGTTCTAGGTGGTTCAGCAATTTGCTGAAGCATGTTGTGGAGAGGGCAAAGGGCATGATTCACAACAAGGAGCAATTGAGGACAATTGTTTAAAATACTTGCTCACCAATTTTGTCTTGCTCATACATCTGCCCTTGGTTTTCAGCCTTCTTCCCCATTCAGTTCTCTACGAGGTACTTTTAATGATGTTCCATTTGATGCTCTACCATTTACTATTTTAAATCTCTGATCCCCCTGCTCTGGTCAGCAATTACGAAGTCAGAAGTCACATTTCCCTTTTCCTCTACCCTGTCTCATTTCACAACTATTTCTCAACTGAGATTGTTAGGTAATAGAAACTGAAAAGTCGCATCTCCTTGCTGGTTACAGTTAGTGTCTTTTTGGTGCTATGCCTCTCACCGGAGTCTTGAACATTGTAATTCAAAGTAAATAATTGCAGGGGTGCCTGGATGGCTCACTTGGTGAATGGCTGACTTTTGATTTTGGCGCAGGTCATGATTTCACAGTTCATGGGGTCAAGCCCTGTACAGGGCTCTGCACCGAAGATAGAGCTTGCTTGAAATTCCTTCTCTCTCCCTCTGCCCTTCTCCCCCCTCTCATGCTCTGGCTCTCAAATAAATAGATAGATAGATAGATAGATAAATAAATAAATAAAATTGCCAAAAGGTTTTTCCATTTCCTTTACTTTCTTGAGAAGTCTGCAAAGGTGACACATATATGCATGCAATGCTCTTATAAATTTTCAGTTTCATCTAAACTCTACTGCATTCGGCCAAGACGTATCATTATTCTGGTTTTTACTTGTGTGATTATCCTAGTGTCATTAGAAAAATGAGTTAGTCTTTAAGTTGTTTTCAGTCAGTTTTAGAGGATTAAATTTATTCTTTTGTAGGGCTGCCCATGAGAAAATTTCTCCTGGAGATATAGTTCTTGTCACTAAGTAAAAAAATACCTAGTGATCACTTTTCCATAAAAACACAACTTTTAGACATTATTTTTTCAGGAATGAACTCACTGCATATTCAAAATATTTATGAAATATGTTTTATTACTTCTATCACCAGACAACTAAAGATGATAAAATTAAGTAAATGTAACATAATGTACCATAGCTGTGATAAGCAAGATTTGAAACTGGGTATTTAAATTCCAATCCAATGTTTTTTCTATGCTGCCATGATGAATTTCTCAGTTTACTTGTTCCATGTTTGATACTCTTAATCCTGAGCTGATCCAAATTTTCCACTGAACACTCAGTAAAGTCTTACATTTATCATGTAACACTGGTTATCTCTAAGTCTTATTTTTGCTCAAATTGATAAATAGGATAAAAACAGAAGTTAACACAACAATAAAAACAGCACACTAGAACTCACTAACTTGCTAAAAGCATTCTTCTGTTGAAAGCATTGCCTGGGATTTGTTTTTAGTCTAAGCATTGCTTGTAGTTAAAGCACAAGGAAACAGTTTGTGCTTAAAATAAAATTCCGGGCATTTATTATAATTATTCATTGAATTCCTCTTTCTTAGTACCATCGATAATACTAAGAAAAATAGCGAAAATTTTGCAGCACTTACTTTGTACCTGGTATTTTTCTAAGTTTTTTGCATACATTAAGTAATTAAACCTTCAAATAATAGCATGAAGAAGATATTACTATTATTCTTATGTTATTTACAAGGACATTACAGCATGGGGATATTAAACAACCCGTCTAGTTGGTAAGAGTTGGAACCAAAATTCCAACCTTGGCAGTCTGGCTCTAAAATGATAAAATATTAGGAATTCATTTTATTTCTGGGTTTCCTAAATAGGACATCAAATAAATGAAAGATCACATTTAAAATTATAAAATGTTAGTAAAAAGAAAAAACACAGTCATTTAGAAAATTTGGCGTTAGTACCTCAAAATAATTTTGCAAGTTAAATTTAGGTATAAATATACCTTTAACAGATTAATTCTAAAAGCAAAGTCAATCATTGGTTTTCCTGCAGATTTCAGGGGAAAAAAAATGAACCAAATTTGTCACTGCTACTAATGTCCACTGAAATAATACCACCTTATCATCATGGCTCACAATATAAAGGGTGGAAATGAACTAATTAGCTACAAATTTTTAAAATAATATCCTAAATGGGAGAATAGTTTTTATTTATTTTTTTTAATTTTTTTAACGTTTATTTATTTTTGAGACAGACAGAGATAGAGCATGAATGGGGATGGGGCAGAGAGAGAGGGAGACACAGAATCGGAAGCAGGCTCCAGGCTCTGAGCTGTCAGCCCAGAGCCCAACGCGAGGCTTGAGCTCACGGACCGCAAGATCGTGACCTGAACTAAAGTCGGACGCTTAACTGACTGAGCCACCCAGGCACCCCTTGGGAGAATTTTTTTAAAACCTTTTTGTATACAGTTGCAAGGTTTGCTTTAACATTGTTAACCAGTTTTATTCATGCTTTATAATTGGACATTGTATTATACTATCCCCAGGTACAATTTGTCTTTACATCCATCACAGAGGAAAAAAGATAAAGAAATTACCACAAACACCAACTTGCTTTTTTAAAAATTACACCAAATTGCCTTCACTACAAGCTTTAAGCAGTCCGTGTTTTGTTTTGGTTTGTTTTTGACTGTTCGCTTTTCTAACACCATCTTTACAAATGTGAAAATGTCAGTCAGTCTAGGCATTTCCTAAAACATGAAGACTTTATTATTAAATAACACATTTTTATTGAGATACAGAATATACAAATGGACAACGGCCAGATCATATATAAAAATAAAACTCTGATCCCCCAGTCCCCAATCTACAGCAACCAGTCCAGGAAAGCCAAGCTATTTTTTATAGCAACCAACTCAAGAAGCTGGGTCTGCTTTCTGTAAGTCTGACTTTTAGAACGTCAGGCTGCTATGTCTAGCAAGGGACCTAGAAAGCCAAACAATAGCCCTCATAATAATTGACCACAAATGACCAGAAGTTGACAATAACTGACAGCTTTCTTAATTTCTGACCCCAGTTTAAACTTAGGGCAACCAGGGAAAGACAAATACACACTCCTAACCAATCACATATGATGACCCACTTCTAGTTAGTCCACCTTTGGCTTCTCCACACCAATAACCTCCAATCAGGGCATACATCAGCCTGCCCATTTTCTATTATAAAGCTTTCCCACTCCTCTGCCTGGTTTTGAGTCTGCCAAAGCGATGGTGGCTGACTCCCCTATCACAGCAAGCTGTGAGGAATTATCCTTCACTTGTTCTTACCTGGTTGGTCTTCATTTATTTCCACATTATATGTCCAAATTCATGTAATTTCAAACTGTTCTGCTGAACTCAAAATACCCCTGTTTATATAAATACATGTTGAAACATATGAGCCGTTTTTGTTGGTCCAAAAATATGTGGGACCATATAAAGTGTAGAAGTTGCATTCTGAAAGGGTAGTTATAGCCAGTTCACAATTAACATGGGGCTTGAAAGGAAGGGTGGGGGGGAAATAGTGCATACTCCTTAATTAAAGCTTAGTGAGTATGAGAAATTTTTACATGTAAGATTTTTTTTTCTTTTGAAAGAGACAGTTTGAAAGAGTAAAAAACATAAAGAGTAAAAAAATAATTCTAACCAGTATTTATTGAATACTTATGTGTTTGGCAATGTTTCAAGCTCTTTGTTGTATTATTTCTTGTAATCCTTACAGTAACACAGAAAGTTAAACATTTTTATAAGTGTGAAGGCTAAAGTTCAGAAAAAATGATTTTTTCCAAGGTCATATGCTAGAACATGTAAGGAGTGATACATGAACAGAGAACTGTTTGATTCCCCAGCTCTTGCTTTAATCACTCTTTTACAGTGTTACCATTAACTGAGTACTACTATGTGCCATCCACTCAGGGCTGTGACATGTTCAAGGCCGAGAGCAAATATGATATGAAAGCAGAAGCCAAAGTTAGTTCTACTAGAGCTGTGCTCTTTTTACTGTATTATACCACTCTGTACTACATGAAAATATTCACTCATCTCTGAGTTTATTTGTTTTCATGAAATAAATACAGGAAATTTTATACTTCTAGTTGTTAAAATTATCTAATGGAAACAACTAGATTAAGATGTTAGAGAAAAGAATCCTAATTTAGTTTTTCACAAAGTATGTTCCTAGCTTAGCATTATTGGTATTATCTGGAATTTAATAGAAATGAAGTCATGGCACCAAGACTTACCTAATTATAAAATTTGGTAGTGAGGCACAGCAATCTGGGGTTTGATAATGTAAATCTGATGATCACTAAAATATGTGAACCTCTTGCCTAGTATTTAAGCACTAGCCGAAATCACTTCTCAAATACCTTGAGTTAATTATGGGCTCCTAAGTTCTGGTGGTCCTCCACTATTTTTTCTTTAACATCAATTATGTAGTCAAAGATTTAAAACTATATCATGTATTACATATTCCCTTCTTTTTTAATTTATCCATTTATTCAACAAATTTTTATGGAGTGCCATGATCTCTGTCCCCCAAAAGCTTACAATAGAAAGGATGAAATAAGAAAAGTACAATATGCATGTTACTTGATTTTTTCTAAAACTTTGATTATGTCTCACTAGCTACAAACTATACTCCGAAACCCTGATAAGCCAAGCCTAAATAAATCCTCTCTTTCTTTTATCCTACGTAAACTCCAACTTCATTCACTATCCTTGCATACATTCTGCAAATCCTTTACTCTTCTCATCTTCCTCCCAAAAATAATCTCCCAAATTCTCCCTGCTGATTTATTTCCTACCCATTATAATAGGTCCATAATAAATTCAAAAAATGTCTTATTTCCAAGTTCCATGCTCTACATCATTTTCTTTTATTATCTCTGTCACTTCTCCCTCACACTTTGTATTCTGTGGCCTCAGTTATTTTTTTTCTTTTTTTTTAAGTTTTTGTTTAAATTCTGGTTAGTTAACATGCAATGTGGCATTAGTTTCAGGTGTGCAATATAACGATTCAACACTTTCACACATCACCCAGTGCTCATCACAAGTGCACTCTTTAATCCCTATCATCTGTTTCACCCATCACCCCACTCACCTCCCCTCTGGTAACTACCAGTTTGTTCTCTATAGTTAAGAGTTTGTTTTTTGTTTTGTTTTGTTTTCCTCTCCATTTTTATCTTCTTTGTTCATTTGTTATTAATTTCAATTTCAGAATATTTGTTCACACCATTTTCTTAGGTAAGAACGACCTTTATCATAACACAACTTCTAAGTAGCATATTTAATTTTTAAGGCACAATGTAAATCACCTTTTCCATGAAGAATCCTTATCAGAAAGGATACTCCCCCAGAATTTGTCCTAGCACTTATGGCTTCTAATGCACACATAAATCAGTCATATGCTAGGTTTAAAGATTGTGGGAGATTTATGTATAGAACTCATCTCCTTTACTGAATGGTAAACTCTTGGAAGGCCAGCCTGAGTTTTATATATCTTTAAATTCTTTACATAACCTAGCATCATATTTTGCATAGGGGTAAGTTATGAGAACTTTTTGTAATTATTTTATTCTTTGAAAACTTACATATTTCTGTAATTTTTAAAAGGATAATATTGCTTCTGACTTTAAAAATATTTAATTATATATGGAAAGAGCCTAAATGTCCATCAACTGATGAATGGATAAAGAAATTGTGGTTTATATACACAATGGAATGAGAAAGAATGGCAATGAGAAATAATGAAATATGGCCTTTTGTAGCAACATGGATGGAACTGGACAGTGTTATGCTAAGTGAAATAAGTCACACAGAGAAAGACAGATACCATATGTTTTCACTCTTATGTGGAACCTGAGAAACTTAACAGAAGACCATGGGGGAGGGGAAGGAAAAAATAAAGTTAGAGACAGAGAGAGTCAAATGATAAGACTCTTAAAAACTGAGAATAAACTGAGGGTTGATGGTGGGTTGGAGGCAGGGGAGGGTGGGTGATGGGCATTGAGGAAGGCACCTGTTGGGATGAGCACTGGGTGTTGTATGGAAACCAATTTGACAATAAATTTCACATTAAAAAAATAAATAGCAAGTAAAATAAAAAATATGTAATTGTAGAAATACAAATATAAAAAGAATAAAATGATTGCATATAATTCCACCAATAAAAACTGAAAATAGTTAATATTTTTATGTATCTTCTGCTTTTTAATGTTTCTGCTTTTTAATGTTTAATGTTTCTGTTTCTTTCTCTCTTTATTTCTTTATTTCTTATTTATTTATTTTTGTTTTAGAGAGCGAGAGAGAGATCATGGGCATGAGAAGAGGGGCAGAGGGAGAAAGAATCTTTTTTTTTTTTTTTTTTGAGAGAGAGAGGGAAAGAGAGAGCAAGGGAGCATAGGAATAGGCAAGGGGCAGAAAGAGGGAGAGAGGGAACCTTAAGCAGGTTCCATGCTGAGCATGGATCTCACAACTGTGAGATCATGACATTAGCTGAAACCAAGAGTTTGAAGCTGAACCAAATGAGCCACCCAGATGTCCCAGTGCCTATGTATATTTAGATCTATGGATTATCTTATCCATTTTCACCTAAACTTTGGTGTTGAATTTTTTACCATATCAGTAATTTTATTAGGAGCAAAATTGATATACATTTTCTTCAAAGCATTGTTTTCCTCTTACTTCTTGAGATAGTCCCCCTCCTATTTTCATTGGAATTATTGAGTAAAATGGTATGGTCTCCTGCATTATTTTATATCTCTCATTGTGACAAGAAGAGCTTCTTAATTATATTGAGACCTGATTGATTTGACTTATTGACAAAGGTTATCAAAGACTTCAAAAAAATAAGTCAAAATCAAGTTTACTATTGGGGGAGAGGGCCACCATTTTTAAAAATCTTCACTGAGGTATAATGCACATACTGTAAAATGCATGCCTTTGAAGTAATGTTTTGTTGTAGGATATTCACAATGTGCACCCATCACTACAATCTAAGTTTAGAACATTTTCATCACCCCTAAAAAGAAAAAAAAAGTGATTTCCCATCTCCCCTCCATGTATCAATACTTCAATGATTTTTATGCCTGAAAACATTCCATTATATGGGTATACCACATTCCTTGTTTATCCGTTTATCTGTTGATAGACTTTTGGGTGTTTCCACTTATGGACTATTATGAATGATGATGCTATAAATATTTGTGTATGAAATTTTCATGCAGACACATGCTTTCATGATTCCGAGTAGAATCTCTGAGCCACTATCCTAGTGGTGAGTGTGGACAGTGGCTTGCTTTTCTCAAAGTGATCCCTGCTTTAAAAGCAGAGCTGTGGGAGTGGTAGACTCTGGTCTTCCCAGCCTCCCTTGACTTAAAAATCTCTGCTCCATGCATGAGCTTGGGCAAAGGTGATTGGGGGCCCTCACATTATTAGCCTGCCTTACCTGAATAGAACTTCTTCCCTAAGAGTGGGGATGAGTAGATGAAGACAGTTCCAGACCGCTGAGCCTTTCTTGTCTTGAGTAAAACTGCAACATGGAAGACAGGAGACACTGAAGCACTCAAGTGAGAGCTGAGAGAAGATGAAGCTCTGTGTCTTAGGCTGCATCTACCTGGGGTAGAGCCCCCATCATGCTGAGCTCAGGGGTGAGAGAAAGGAGGTTGCCACAGACTCTCACTGCTCTTATGATGATTTATACATTTTTTAAATAAATGTTTCCTCATTTTCTTTATGCTTTTCAGACAATTTCCAGAGACTCTAAATCATTGCTATTTTTCTAATATTCACCAGTGATGGTTATTTCTATGGGGAGAGGGTTTGCAGGGCTCCTCATGCCACTATTCCTGACAAACTTCTACAGGGTCAATATTTTTTTGAGCATTTTCCCTTTTCAGATACTATTTTAAGGTCTGTTGGTAAATAAGTACATTAAACTCTTCTGACATAACAGTAATACACTTATTTTATAGATAGAAAAACTGACACTTTCCCATAACTAGTAAGCATTAACATTGGAATTTAAATCCAATTTGTCTCAGTCCAAAGTTCATGCCTTTAAACACTATGTTAATATACAGAGCACAGAGTGAGGTCTAGAAGATTAGAACCTGGTCAGCTTCCAAACACTGATCTCAGGACTGAGACTGTAGGAGATAAAATATTGGACAAGGGGGAATGGTATAACTAGGCAGAGAGAGAAGAAAGTGATTATTCGTAAGTAACCAAGAATACTCCACTCATCTTCACATTCCTCGTCAGGGTTACCTGCTTCTAGCAATTGCTTTGGGCTTACTGAAATGGAATAAAAAATACGCAAAGGCATGTAACTGATTATATAACAATTTTCATATTCAGCAAAGCTCTTCAAATTGCCTACCTGCCTGAAAATGACGATGAGTGTATTATAATCTGTACAGGAGAAGCTCTTAATATAGCCCAAACTTTTGGCTAGTAATGCAGCACTTAAAACCATCAGCCAATTTGTGTTATTTCTTCATGTTATGTCAAATGATAGGCAAGGATTTAGAGGGAAAAAACTGAGAAACCTATAAACATTTAAGAAGGATTAATTTACAGATTTGGATATCTATTTTTCAGTATCACCTCCAGAGTAAATTAGCATATGAACATTTTGAGGCATGATTTTCACCCAGTGACCACACCAACTCCAATGATAGAGTTGGTGTCTGAGACTAGATCCTGAAATAAAAATTATTTTCCATTGATAGGACAGATTCAACAGTGATTCATATTTTATGCTGTGCTATTACTTTTGGATTCCTTTTAAACCAAATATTGCAATAGACTGTCTTCTAATCACTCCCTCAGAACCCTTTCAGCAACTATTATTTGGGCCTGAAATATTGTATAAAAATATGAGCAATAATTTTGCCTAAAATATAACAATAAAGCATGTGCTGCTATGTTTGTTTGCTTTTGTATGTATATATAGTACAGTTGCTCTTGACCTACATGGGTTTCAACTATGCAGGTCCACTTCTACGCAAATATTTTTAGATATAGTAGAGTACTGTAAGTGTATTTTTTCAAGCTTATGATTCTCTTAATAACTTTTTTCTCTAGCTTACTTTAAGAATACAGTAAAAGTACAGTATACAATACATGTAACATACACAGTGTTTGTTAATTGACCACTTATGTTATGAGTAAGGCTGATCAACAGTAGGCTATTACCAGATTTGGGGGAGTCAAAAGTTATGTGTGGATTTTCAACTATGTGGGTGGGGGGCAGGCAAGTGCCTCTAATTCCCATGTAATTCAAGGGTCAACTGAACAATGCAACATATTTAAACCATACCCCTGGAGAAATTTGTACTCTAGAATACAATCCAAAATGATACTCTGATACAGAATGATGACAGTAAGGAAGGATAACAGTGATCTTTACTTCCTTTTTTATGTGCAAGCTACTGTATTGTGGACACTATGTCTGATCCTCAAAACAATGTCATGAACTTGGTACCTGATATTCTCCTTTTGCAGATGTGAAACTAAGATACCAAAATCAGTAAGCAGCAGAGCCAAGCCTCAGAGCTCCATATCCCAAATCCACTCCTGTTCCCTCTGTCCCAGTCTCCAGATCACAGTAGCAGATGACATACTGGGTTACCTTAATGTGACTTAGAGTACTTATTTATCTTCCTTTTAACAGTGATATTGTTACATTAAACACTCTTTAATAGCAGGTGGTTAAAAGAAAGAGAGGGGTGTCTGGGTGACTCAGTCCATTAAGTATCTGACTTTGGCTCAGGTCATGATCTCATGGTTCATGAGTTTAAGCCCCGCTTTGGGCTCTGTGCTGACAGCTCAGAGCCTGGAGCCTGCTTCAGATTCTGTGTCTCCCTCTCTCTGCCCTTCCCCTGCTCACTCTCTGTCTCTCTGTCTCTCTCTCTCTCTGTCTCTCATTCTCTCAAAAATAAAAATAAAACATTAAAAAAAATAAAGGGAGAGTGATTTATTTTCCATGGACAAGGGGAAGAAAGGACTCTATCCCTACCCCTTTGTGCACAACAAGCATGTGTCTTATTACAAAGGCAATAACAAAAGGCTTTTCCTTGGCTGCCTAAGTCCTCTTACTAACATCCTGCCATAAGCCAGAGGATCAGGGCCAGTTCTAACATTGGATGTAGTAATGCTACAGGGCCAGGCTACTAGGGCTGAGATTGTTTATGGGGCTCCCCTCAATGACTTGTTATAAAAACAACTGGACTCCATTTCCTTAATGCAATTATATCAGAAATTATAAGAGTTCTTGTTGACCCTGCTAGGTTATCTGACTTAAGGAAACAAATTTAATAAATCCGAACTTCTTTTTTTTTTTTTTTTTTTTGGTATTGGGATATTCTATTATTAGTCCAACATTAACTTGGTTTAGAACAGCTTTTTGACAACAACCTATTCATTAATTTATGGTTGGCAAATTGATGGCTATTATGAACTGACTTTTGTCTCCTCAAAATTCATATGTTGAAGCCCTACCACCCAATGTAAGTGCATTTAGTTATAGGGTTTAAGGAGATAATTAAAATTAAATGAGGTCAAAAGGATGGGGCCCTAATATGATAGGACTGAAGGCTTTTCATAAAAAGAGGAAGAGATACCAGAAATCAATCAACCAATCTCTCTCTCTCTTTCTCTCTCTATACGTATGAACAAATAAGAAGGTGGCTCTCTACAAAACAAGAAAAGAAACCTCACCAAAAACCAAACCTGCTGGCCTCCTGATCTTGGACTTCCTGCTCCAGGGAACTGTGAGAAAATAAATTTCTGTTGTTTAAGCCACCCAATCTGTGGTATTTTGTTATGGTCACCCTAGTTGAATAATGCAATCACTGAGGGAAGATTTAACTTTACAGAATTCATTGTTGTTTGTTTGCTAGCATTAATAATAATAATGATGATGATGATGATGATGATGATGATGATAACGCTTTGCATTTAAATACTTTTAGATCCAAGGCTCAATAACAAATTCTACATTTTAAAACACTTCAGCTTCTTCCTACTTTGCCAGTGTAAGAAGTCATATGAATTCACAATCTCTAAATGCAAAATGCTACAACTACTTTCAAAGGGAGAAAAAAGACTACTTAATTTGTCTTGCTATCTGTCTGGTTCCAATGAAGGAAAAATTAAAATTTTGATTACTTGAAAGAAATAATTTTTTTAACGTTTATTTATTTTTGAGACACAGAGAGACAGAGCATGAACAGGGGAGGGTCAGAGAGGGGGAGACACAGAATCTGAAACAGGCTCCAGGCTCTGAGCTGTCAGCACAGAGCCCGACGCGGGGCTCGAACTCACGGACCGCGAGATCATGACCCGAGCCGAAGTCGGCCGCTTAATGAGAGAGAGAGAGAGAGAGAGAGAGAGAGAGAGAGAGAGAGAGAGGGAGAGGCACTAATGTAGGCTTACTCTTCCGAAAAAAAAACTTCATAGAAGTGGTAGCTCTTCAGCTATCAAAGTATTAAAAACAAGAAGTTAGGGGAATTCACAGTCATCCATAAGGCATGATCCTTACCTAAGAAAATTCCCTTTACCTATTAGAAATTCAAACATAATCAAAAATAAAATTGATACAGTTGGAATAAAAAGAAATATTTTACCTGCATGCACAAGCCTTTAAAAAGTGCACTTTTGAACTTCTTTTGCATTGCAATCACCTAAGAATAAAACTCAGACCACTAACTTGGATGTTCTTTAATAGAGGCAATCTACAACCATCAAATCTCCAGACACAGTACAGTATGATTAAAAGAGCCATCTAGGCATTAGAGCTTTTAATTGCCTTCTTAACTTCTACTTGAACTTGGACAGGTTGAACTTTCTCAAGGCATAGTCTGTGACCACTGCAAGCAGACCTGCCTCTCTATATTTGACAAAACTATTATTAATGAGAAATGCATGGATGTGTTCTTTAGTGCTTGTGATTTCCTCTGGAAAGAATCTTGATTACATTTAAGAAATTTAAGTTAGAATTCGATTATAAGTATTTCATGATGAAAAGATGCATGTTCTTTTTGTTCATCCTTCATATTGAACTATCATCAGAACAAATAAATCTACATTGGAATGTCAGGTCAGCCAAGATAAATATGGAAGTATGAATGCTAATACTATAATAAATGCAATCTTACAGCAGTTACCCCATCGCTGCTTGCCAATATCCTATGAGAGAGAACATTCCCATTGATTTTAAAGGGCTGCATGTCTCAAGTTCCCAAGAAATAAAGAAAATAGAAGGAAAACTTATGGGAGGTCAGAGTATATAGTTCAGGGCAAAAACCAATACAGAGAAACTCTTTCCTCAGACATATTTTGATTCTTGGTAGATAGAGTAAACATTCTTCCCAGAGTTGAAAGTTTAGTTATGCTAAATTAAATTATGAGACCAACAGTATTCTAATTATGTTTGCCAATCACGAGGTGGGTCATAACTCAAAGAAAAATTAAAATCAGAGGTGATACTGACAATTTAGACTAGATAAAGCAATATACACAATGTTAAAATTAGTCTGGATAATCTTACAATTGCAATTAAAAATTGAGAAATTAATTCACAGAGAATGAAATGCAATGACTTTGTGTACATATAACTACACAGAAATGCACACTGGAACCTAGACCTGGATTATTCTTTCCTTAAATCTGAATTGACCAATATAAAACAAAAAACCATCATTTTTACACATTGTAATTTCAGTATCAAAAGGAAAATACAGAGACAAAGATTTGTAAATACCTACAATTTCCCCTCCCC
Source organism: Felis catus (assembly GCF_018350175.1). Lineage (NCBI taxonomy): Eukaryota > Metazoa > Chordata > Mammalia > Carnivora > Felidae > Felis > Felis catus. Next base: position 99,545,313 of record NC_058376.1, read on the forward strand.
TTAACTCCCAATTATGAATATTAAAATAAGCATCTCAAAAATAAAAATATTTTTTTCTTAAATATAAAATATAAAATAAGTAAATCTTTAAATAGTAATATAGAGAGGGACACCATGAGTATTTGTCCCCTTTCACTAAATATTTATCCAAAAACTGGATTAAAACGAAGGCAGTAAGAATTTCTATATGTAGTGTGGAAAGAGTGGAAAGAACATGTATCAAAATTAACATTTTGGCTTCCTTCATACACACTGCATAACAACAGATCTTTAGGTATTTAATTATGAAGGTTAGTAGAATTATATTAATGTTTGAAGTGTCTGCCTACATTTCGCCTTATCCTCAATATCACTGTTCATGACTGCTTAGTTCTTATACCCTTTTCTTCCTTGTTCCAGCTTTCTTTCTTTTTCTTCTCTTTCTTTCTTCATTCTCTTTCTTTTCTTTCTTTCTTTCTTTCTTTCTTTCTTTCTTTCTTTCTTTCTTTCTTTCTTTCTTTCTTTCTTCCTTTCTTCTCTCTCTTCCTTTCTTTCTTCTTTCTCCCTTTCTTTCTTCTCTTTCTCCCTTTCTTTCTTCCTTCCTTCTTTCCTACCTTCCTTCCTTTCTTTTTCCAGAAACACTGAACATCACATTCCATCTTTTTAGAAATATCTTTTTAGAAAGGCTTCATAGGTTAAAGAAACAGCATTAAGTTTACATACATGCCTCAAGGACCATGTTATTGGAAACTGGAAATGTCTAATAACTTCTGTTGTATCTTTAAAATATTCAATAAAAATCTAAATAAGCTCACCCCAGGTAAAGAACACCAAAAGAATTGTTTATAATTTGCTGAACAGCAATATGTTTAGACATATCTAATAGTTTCTATTTGACAATTTATGCTACAACAACTACAGGATAGAAACTGCTTTTGTATCCAATTTAAAAACATGAATGTTCCTCTCTTTACCCTAGAGCTTAAAGACAATTTACAGAAGTAGGCCAGTATGAAGTATTGCCACAATAAACTGTTCTTTTACTTCCCTTTTGTAGCAAAAATTAGGAAAACACTGCAATGCTGTTGAATCATAAAATATGTTAGGAATAAAACAAATAAAAGCTATCAAGTTTATTTAATTTCTACTGTTACCATCATTATTCAGAGACCTTTTTAAAGTCTTTCATATATTTTAAAGTAATTTATTTTGAAAAAATATATCAGAGTTGGAGTAATAGATTTTTTCAAAATGTTCACTTATAAGCAAAATCATCTTTTATGAAAACAAAATATAAGAAATTTCCTTTTTTGGTTTCACTGCAGAAAATATTATTTGAAGATAATCTTATTTCTAAAACATAAATCTTAGTGGAAACACTGTGACAATATTCCTGATATTCTTTTTAAAACAATAGCTACTGTTATTTGTCCTTATTAGATCATGACCAATGATATGGAGTAATCCTGAGTTAATGACATGTATACTGTTATGTTTCCTCCATTGAAAATACTCAGTTGTTAGAATGCCAAAACTCAGGCCTTAATTATTTTCATTTTTGTCTGCTATACTATAATTTTCCTATTTTAAACATTAATCTTGCAATAAAGTATATTATAAATAGTTTTTTGTAATTGACCCAAGTTACAGGAATCGTTAGTAAAAATGACACAAAGAGTAAAACTATGAGGGAAAATCTTACAAATTTAAGCAATTATTTTAAAATTGTTAAAATGTCATTTTTAAATTAACAACACACTAAAATTCTATGTAATTTTTTCTAATTAATAAATAAATAAATTTTTATAAATATACCAACAAATATATGGAAAGTCTATAAATGACACTCTGTATTGACTTTATTTTGCAAATTTGTTGTATCAGAAATTATTTTTGAACTTCCCCCAGAGAATTAAATAATTTGACAGAGTTTCTCAAAGCTGTCAACTGGGATTAAAGAGAAGACATATTCTTTTTTGGCACAACTCTCTTAAGAGGTGTGAAAATGATCCAGCACTATGAGAGAAAATGACACCCATTATAAGAAGACAAGGAAGGTTGGTAGGCTTTGAGTAACTTCTAGCTTCCCAGGAAATTCTCAAGTTATAAGCAACAGTCAAGACAGAACACAAACATTAAAAAGTAACATTTTTCTTACTGCAAAAGTCAAGAGAGAATGACTATGAAAAAAAGTATGAGGTTCCTGAAAAAATTAAAAATAGAAATACCATATGGTCCAGCAATTCTGCTACTGGCTATTTACCCAAAGAATATGAAAACACTAATTTGAAAAGATAGATGCACCACTATGTTTATTACAGCATTATTTACAATAGCCAAGTTATGGAAGCAGCCCAAGAGTCTGCCAATAGATAAATGGAGAAAGAAGAAATGGTGTTTCTATACAATGGAAAGTTACTCAGCCATAAAAAAGAATGAAATCTTGCCATTTGCAACAACATGGATGGATCTAGAGAGTATAATGCTAAGTAAAATAAGTAAATCAGAGAAAGACAAATATAATATGATTTCACTCATGTGGAAATTAAGAAATAAAACAAATGAGCAAAGAAAAAAGAGACAAACAAACAAACAAACAAACAAACAAAAAGACTTTTAAGTATAGAGAACAAACAGATGGTTACCAGAGGGGAGGTGGTTGGGGGATGGGTGAAATAGGCAAAGGGGATTAAGAGTACATGTATCATGATGAGCCACTGAGTAATGTATAGAATTGTTTAATTACTATAATATACACCTGATACTAATATAACACTATATGTTTACTATACTGGAATTAAAGAAAGAAGAAGAAAGAAAGAAAGAAAGAAAGAAAGAAAGAAAGAAAGAAAGAAAGAAAGAAAGAAAGAAAGAAAGAAAGAAAGAAAGAAAGAAAGAAGCTAGCTAGCTAGCTGTTTGTAAACCAGGAAAAGGGTCTTAACCAGATAACAAGTTGATCTTGGTCTTCCCGACCTCCAGAACTATGAGAATTAAATTTTGTTTAAGCTATCCAGTTTATGGTATTTATTATACCAGTCCTAACTGACTAAGACAGGTTAAGATTTCAGTTACCTTGAAATATTAACTGTTGGTAATCACATAAAGTACAAATTTCATTCCTAGGTCTTCATTCCATAATCCCTATGTAAATAACAAATACATATTATAATCAGTGACCAATATGTCACTCCTCTCAATGTCTGCTGGTGATAAGCCCCTGTGCAGCTTTCATACACTTCAGGTACAAACAGTAAAGCATGCGATTGTGTTGCCTCCTGGCCTACAGGTAATAAACCACCATGACATTTTCAAAACTGGCTACTCAAAAGAGGGAATTGGCCTACAAAGATGAAAGGCTAACGAAGAGCTAAACAGTGAAAGTGCTACATAGGAAGTTGGCCGTGATCAGAAGACAAGTGTCTGTGGGGATGTTGACAAGGCTACTGTTGAAGAGACTCGCCAGGCAGCCAGAGGCACTTCATGAAGGCAAACATAACAACACGAATGAAGAAAGTGATTGTGTCTAAAAGGACGGTGATGTACTAGAGAAAATAACACCAGAAAATAAGATCACATTAAAGTAATTCTTAGAAATACTTCACAACATCAAAAATACAAAGGACAGACGTTGGAAGCCAGTCCACACTTAGAAAAGAGCATGGCAGCAGATCGGATTGAAGGTGGTGGCATAGGAGGACGCTGGGCTCACCGCGTCCTGCTGATCACTTAGATTCCATCCACACCTGCCTAAATAACCCAGAAAACCACCAGAAGACTAGCAGAACGGATTCTCCAGAGCCAGGCGTAGATGAGAGGGCCATGGAAGAGGATAGGAAGGGCGGAGAAGCGGTGCACGCTCCAGGGACTGGCGGGAGGGAGCCGGGGCGGAGGGGCAGCCTGCCTGCAAAGCAGAGCCCCTGAGTCTGGCTGGCAAAAGCGGAGGGGCCAGACAGAGTGTGTTCAGACAGCAAGCGGGACTTAACATCTGGAAGGTTATAAGCTAACAGCTCTGCTCCGAGAGCGGGAGGGCTGGAGGACAACTGGAGGGAGAGCTGTTGAGCCCCAGACAACAGAGCTCAGCTTGGCGGGGAACAAACGCACTCACCAGCGCCATCTCCCTCGCCCATCTCCCAGCCAAAATCCCAAAGGGAACCAGTTCCTGTCAGAGAACTTGCTTGCACCACCCAAACACCCAAGGCTGTGCTTCTGTGGGTCCATCCCTCTGGCTGCTGGTCTGACTCACTCCTGGTGCCACAGAGCCCCTCCCAAAGCAGATCACCAAAGGAAAAGTGAGCTGAGCCTACCCCTCCCGTGCCTGTGCAAATTGCTGATCCACCCCGGCTAATATGCCAGATCCCCAGCACCACAAGCCTGGCGGTGTGCAAGTAGCCCAGATGGGCCACGCCACCCCACAGTGAATCCGCCCCTAGAAGAGGGGAAGAGAAGGTACACACCACTCTGACTGTGGCCCCAGTGGTGGGCTGGGGGTAGACATCAGGTCTGACTACGGCCCCGCCCACCAATGCAAGTTATTCAAGACAGCTCAGGGGAAGTGCCCCACAGTTCCGCACCACTCCAGGGACTATCCAAAATGACCAGACGGAAGAATTCCCCTCAAAAGAATCTCCAGGAAATAACGACAGCTAATGAACTGATCAAAAAGGATTTAAACAATATAACAGAAAGTGAATTTAGAATAACAGTCATAAAATTCATCGCTGGGCTTGAAAACAGTATACAGGACAGCAGAGAATCTATTGCTACAGAGATCAAGGGACTAAGGAACAGCAGGGAGGAGCTAAAAAATCCTATCAATGAGCTGTAAAATAAAGTGAAGAGGACTTTAGAGGCAGAGGAGAGAATCGGTGAACTGGAAGATAAAATTATGGAAAAAGAGGAAGCTGAGAAAAAGAGAGATAAAAAAAATCTGAAGAGGCAGAGCTCGGACTGAAGAGGCAGAGGAGAGAATCGGTGAACTGGAAGATAAAATTATGGAAAAAGAGGAAGCTGAGAAAAAGAGAGATAAAAAAAATCCAGGAGTATGAGGGGGAAATTAGAGAACTAAGTGATGCACTAAAGAGAAATAATCTACACATAATTGGTATTCCAGAGGAGGAAGAGAGAGGGAAAGGTGCTGAAGGTGTACTTGAAGAAATAATAGCTGAGAACTTCCCAGATCTGGGGAAGGAAAAAGGCATTGAAATCCAAGAGGCACAGAGAACTCCCTTCAGACATAACTTGAATCGATCTTCTGCACGACATCGTAGTGAAACTGGCAAAATACAAGGATAAAGAGAAAATTCTGAAAGCAGCTAGGGATAAACGTGCTGTAACATATAAAGGGAGACCTATATGACTCGTGACGGATCTCTCTACTGAAACTTGGCAGGCCAGAAAGGAATGGCAGGAGATCTTCAATGTGATGAACAGAAAAAATATGCAGCCGAGAATCCTTAATCAGAAAATCTGTCATTTAGAATAGAAGGAGAGATAAAGGTTTTCCCAAACAAACAAAAACTGAAGGAATTCATCACCACTAAACCAGCCCTACAAGAGATCCTAAGGGGGATCCTGTGAGACAAAGTACCAGAGACATCGCTACAAGCATGAAACCTACAGACATTACAATGACTCTAAACTCATATCTTTCTATAATAACACTGAATGTAAATGGACTAAATGCACCAACCAAAAGACATAGGGTATCGGAATGGATAAAAAAACAAGATCCATCTATTTGCTGTCTACAAGAGACTCATTTTAGACCTGAGGACACCTTCAGATTGAAAGTGAGGGGCTGAAGAACTATTTATCATGCTACTGGAAGTCAAAAGAGAGCTGGAGTAGCCATACTTATATCAGACAAACTAGACATTAAATTAAAGGCTGCAATAAGAGATGAAGAAGGGCATCATATAATAATTACAGGGTCTATCCATCAGGAAGAGCTAACAATTATAAACATCTATGCGCCAAATACGGGAGCCCCCAAAATATATAAAACAATTACTCACAAACATAAGCAACCTTATTGATAAGAATGTGGTAATTGCAGGGGACTTTAACACCCCACTTACAGAAATGGATAGATCATCTAGATACACGGTCAATAAAGAAACAAGGGCCTTGAATGAGACATTGGATCAGATGGACTTGACAGATATATTTAGAACTCTGCATCCCAAAGCAACAGAATATACTTTCTTCTCAAGTGCACATGGAACATTCCCCAAGATAGATCACATACTGGGTCACAAAACAGCCCTTCATAAGTACAAAAGAATTGAGATCATACCATGCATACTTTCACACCACAATGCTATGAAGCTTGAAATCAACCACAGGAAAAGTCTGGAAAACCTCCAAAAACATGGAGGTTAAAGAACACCCCACTAAAGAATTAATACATCAACCAGGCAATTAGAGAAGAAATTAAAAAATATATGGAAACAAATGAAAATGAAAATACAACAATCCAAACTCTTTGGGATGCAGCGAAGGCAGTCTTGAGAGGAAAATACATTGCAATCCAATCTATCTCAAGAAACAAGAAAAATCCCAAATACAAAATCTAACAGCACACCTAAAGGAAATAGAAGCAGAACAGCAAAGACAGCCTTAACCCAGCAGAAGAAGAGAAATAATAAAGATTAGAGCAGAAATAATATAGAATCTAAAAAACTGTACAGCAGATCAATGAAACCAAGAGTTGGTTTTTTGAAAAAATAAACAAAATTGATAAACCTCTAGCCAGGCTTCTCAAAAAGAAAAGGGAGATGACCCAAATAGATGAAATCATGAATGAAAATGGAATTATTACAACCAATCCCTCAGAAATACAAGCAATTATCAGGGAATACTATGAAAAACTATATGCCAACAAACTGGACAACCTGGAAGAAATGGACAAATTCCTAAACACCCACACACTTCCAAAACTCAATCAGGAGGAAATAGAAAGCTTGAACAGACCCATAACCAGTGAAGAAATTGAGTCAGTTATCAAAAGTCTCCCAAAAAATAAGAGTCCAGGACCAGATGGCTTCCCAGGGGAGTTCTACCAGACGTTTAAAGCAGAGATAATACCTATCCTTCTCAAGCTATTCCAAGAAATAGAAAGGGAAGGAAAACTTCCAGACTCATTCTATGAAGCCAGTATTACTTTGATTCCTAAACCAGACAGAGACCCAGTAAAAAAAGAACTACAGGCCAATATCCCTGATGAATATGGATGCAAAAATTCTCAATAAGATCCTAGCAAATCAAATTCAACGGCATATAAAAAGAATTATTCACCATGATCAAGTGGGATTCATTCCTGGGATGCAGGGCTGGTTCAACATTCGCAAATCAATCAACGTGATACATCACATTAATAAAAGAAAAGATAAAAACCATATGATCCTATCAATCGATGCAGAAAAAGCATTTGACAAAATTCAGCATGCTTTCTTAATAAAAACCCTCGAGAAAGTCGGGATAGAAGGAACATACTTAAAGATCATAAAAGCCATTTATGAAAAGCCCACAGCTGACATCATCCTCAATGGGGAAAAACTGAGAGCTTTTTCCCTGAGATCAGGAACACGACAGGGATGTCCACTCTTACCACCATTGTTTAACATACTGTTGGAAGGTCTAGCATCAGCAATCAGACAACAAAAGGAAATCAAAGGCATCAAAATTGGCAAAAAAGAAGTTAAGCTTTCACTTTTTGCAGATGACATGATATTATACATGGAAAATCCGATAGACTCCACCAAAAGTCTGCAAGAACTGATACGTGAATTCAGCAAAGTCGCAGGATACAAAATTAATATACAGAAATCAGCTGCATTCTTATACACTAACAACGAAGCAACAGAAAGACAAATAAAGAAACTGATCCCATTCACAATTGCACCAAGAAGCATAAAATACCTAGGAATAAATCTAACCAAAGATGTACAAGATCTGTATGCTGAAAACTATAGAAAGCTTATGAAGGAAATTGAAGAAGATATAAGGAAATGGAAAAACATTCCCTGCTCATAGGTTGGAAGAATAAATATTGTTAAAATGTCAATACTACCCAAGGCTATCTATACATTCAACGCAATCCCAATCAAAATTGCACCAGCATTCTTCTTGAAGCTAGAACAAGCAATCCTAAAATTCATATGGAACCACAAAAGGCCCCGAATAGCCAAAGGAATTTTGAAGAAGAAGACCAAAGCAGGAGGCATCACAATCCCAGACTTTAGCCTCTACTACAAATGCTGTAGTGTAGATTACAAAGTGTAGTGTAGATTACAAAGCTGTAATCATCAAGGCAGCATGGTATTGACACAAAAACAGACACACAGACCAATGGAATAGAATAGAAACCCCAGAACTAGACCCACAAAAGTATGTCCAACTCATCTTTGACAAAGCAGGAAAGAATATCCAATGGAAAAAAAGAGAGTCTCTTTAACAAATGGTGCTGGGAGAACTGGAAAGCAACATGCAGAAGGTTGAAACTAGACCATTTTCTCACACCATTCACAAAAATAAACTCAAAATGGATAAAGGACCTGAATGTGAGACAGGAAACCATCAAAACCCTAGAGGAGAAGCAGGCAAAAACCTCTTTGACCTCAGCTGCAGCAATTTCTTGCTGGACACATCTCCAAAGACAAGGGAATTAAAAGCAAAAATGAACTATTGGGACTTCGTGAAGATAAAAAGCATCTGCACTGCAAACGAAACAATCAACAAAACTAAAAGGCAACTGATGGAATGGGAAAAAATATTTGCAAATGACATATCAGACAAAGGGCTAGTATCCAAAATCTATAAAGAACTCACCAAACTTCACACCTGAAAAACAAATAATCCAGTGAAGAAATGGGCAGAAGACATGAATAGACATTAAAGAAGACATCCAGATGGCCAACAGGCACAAGAAAAGATGCTCAACGTCGCTCCTCATCAGGGAAAGGCAAATCAAAACCACATTCAGATACCACCTTACACCAGTCAGAGTGGCTAAAATGAACAAATCAGGAGACTATAGATGCTGGCGAGGATGTGGAGAAAAGGGAACCCTCTTGCACTGTTGGTGGGAATGCAAACTGGTGCAGCCGCTCTGGAAAACAGTGCGGAGGTTGGTGGGGGGTGGGAGGGAGGGGAGGGGGTGTGATGGGTATTGAGGAGGGCACCTGTTGGGATGAGCACTGGGTGTGGTATGGAAACCAATTTGACAATAAATTTCATATATTAAAATAATAATAATAATAATAATAATAAAGAAAAGAGCATGAAATTTCTTGAGACAATGAAGTGCTCCCTCCATATGGTATTGCATATTATGATGACATATCATTATTATAAGATCAGAAGAAAGCAAGTGGTGTTTATCTACTTGGTAAGTTTTTTATAGAGAAATAAAAAACACTTTAATTCTCTATGTTTCTAATATGTAATTTACAGTATATGACATAAATACTAGTTTTATTATGTTTTCCCTTTCCTATATATTTATAACCAACAATAAAAGAGTTTTAGGTTTTTGACAAAAATTTTTAAAGATTAAAGAACAATGCAATTTTCCCAATGAATATTAAGTATGTTTAGTACAATTTCAGCTTGTACATTTTTATAATTATCAGCTATTGTGCAAAGTAAGGAATATATATATAACACATTTATATATAATATTATATATTAATTTATGTGTATGTATTATATATTATATATTTATATAAATTACTATATATTTATATAAATTATATACACTTGTATATATAGATGTATAATACTGTGACCAGCTAACTTACTCATTTGCAAGTAAGTTAAAATGTCAGTCTCTGCACATTTCTTGACAATATTAGCAATAAGGATGGGATGTAACATACATGACTTTCTAAAAGAGAATGGACAAGGCCCTCATAAGCCAATTGGTAAGATTTGAGAGAAGTCTATCTAATCAGAATTGAAAATGATGACCAGGTTGACTGGGTGGCTCAGTAGGTTAAGTGTCCGACTTCAGCTCAGGTCATGATCTCATGGTTCATGAATTTGAGCCCTGTGTTGGGCTCTATGCTGACAGCTCAGATTCTAGAGCCTGCTTCGGATTCTGTGTCTCCCTCTCTCTCTCTGTCCCTCCTCTGCTCACGTTCTGTCTCTCTCTCTCTCTCTCTCTCTCTCTCTCTCTCTCTCTGTCTCTCTCTCTCTCTCTCTCAAAAATAAATAAACATTAAAAAAAAACATTTAAAAAAAAGCAAATGATGACCAAACTTTATGGTTGTCTGAACAATACATTTTCTTCACCTTTCACCTGTTAATGAGAAGGTGGATGTAGGTTGAGTCCCAGGATAGGTTCAAAAGTAGCTCTGTAGCTGTTGCTCTCTCCTCTGGGCAGGGGAACTTCCTCACCAACTCAGCAGTCAATCTTGGTCTACTTCACTGTCATAACAGGTACTGAGATCTGTCCCCAGTTAGCACAAGATTCTGACCTTTCCCAGATGACAGAGATGTGTTCCTACACTGCATGTAAAAGGAGGGAAAATCACAAGTGCTATAGGTATAAACAAGGAGACTCATTAGAATAATGACTGGTTCACCTGAGAGGAAATGACAAGATGCTTGAGGCTTAAGAAAGAATGTCAATCATTGAACAGACTAACAGCTCAGACATTCCTATGGCCTATTATGCCAACATTAGATACACTTGGACATGATAGTAAAATGTCTCCTTGTTTTTTTTTTGGGGGGGTGGTGTTTTTTGTTTTTTGTTTGTTTGTTTGTTTTTAGGTTTTTGCAGTGGTTCCTGACTGCTATGAGGGGATTTGGGCTCTCCAGGGGAAATTTCTCTGAGAAAGATAAGTTCCTGTGGTAAACCCAACATAAAGCATTAACTTGAATTTGGGTTTTTTCCCCAGATTGGTTTTCTAGTTGTGATGCAGGTAACTGACGGAGAAAGTGACTCAAAAAGATCTATATAAATATTTAGGTCAGGCTTGCCTCCCATCCCTAGAAAATTCCCTTGGTGCTTACATTGAAACTAGGCTAAAAAGCAGCAGATGCTCCCAAATGAAGTGGACTTCTACACAAGCTAAACCTGAGTCAGACAGAGGACTCAAACCCCAGAGTCCCTCCCAGAAATCAAAGTGACTGTGACTGCTGAGCCAAGGGGCTCCCAAAGCTGAAATAGATGCTTTCAGACATGACATAGAACATTAGATAGGCTAAAAATACTAGAGGCTGATTTGATTGAGTCCCATGACATTGGCATGGCACTTGTAATAGGATGTAAAGGTGAAACCTTGCTTACTGGCATGGAGCCACTCTCTCCACCCAATCCCCCTACCTTCCAATGCCAATGGCTCTCTCCCTTCACAGTTACTTTGAAGGGAAATTCAAGCCCATACCTATCTGAAGATATCAGGTAATTCTGGAGAAGGAGGAAATTGAAATGCATTGTTCTGTTGTTAAAGATGTCCAAGCCACTGTCTTGTGCAGACCTGTGGAAGGAAAAAGTGCTGCATTTAGCAAATGCAGTTCAGGCAGTTGATCTTGTGTTGTAGTAGGGCCCTTTCGATCAAGTAAATATACTGATGTTGTTTCTTCTACATCTGAATTAATGGTATAAATGTATGTGTTATATTTATAGACTTCCCTCTCCCATAAGTGCCAGAGAGGATTCTCCCAATTGGGAACAACTGCATATAGAGAAGAATTATTGAGACAGGTAAATCAGGTAAATCTCTTCCCTAACTTTGGTCACAGCCTTAATGCCCCCTTCGAACTATAAGTTTTTGTGACTGATATAGTCAAAGCCTTAGGGCTTTGATACTTACTCATTCCTTCCCCCTATAATATTCTTCCCCAAGATTTTCACAGAGCTTCTTGCTAATTTGATCTTAGGGCAACTGTTATCTCTTCAAGTGTGCCATCATCTCCAATAAATAATTAGCTCTTTTATAGACTCCCATCCATGATGCCAGTTACTTTCTATTGTATCCTGAGGGTTTTCTTTTCTTTTTAAAATTTTTAATGGTTTTATTTATTTTTGAGAGAGAGACAGAGAGACAGAGTCCAAGTGGGGGAGGGGCAGAGAAAGAGGGAGACACAGAATCTGAAAGCAGGCTCCAGGCTCTGAGCTGTCAGCACAGAGCCTGATGCGGGACTCAAACTCGTGAACCATGAGATTGTGACTTGAGCTAAAGTCAGAGGTTTAACCAACTGAGCCACCCAGGCACCCCCTCCCCCCACCCAGGGATTTTCTTTTAATGATAACATGAACAGGGAGCTTGTCTGTAATGGTGATTTCTAAGTCACAGTTCCTTGAGCAGTGTCTCACATACAACAGATATTTAGTAAATATTTAGTTAAAAGACGAATGAATGAACAAAGAACAACACAACTTATGCAAAATTAATGAACTCATTTGTAAGTGTGGAAAATGTAATTGAAGTAGAGATAATAGAACATAGAATAACTGTGACTGTATTCTCTAAAGTCCATGCTCCCCTTGCCACTCCCCTAATCAAGAAGCTGAATCCATTTCTCAATCCTACTGAAATGAATCTGGTTGAATTTTCTGATTGCTTTGTTAGGATTATGGTTAGCCCTTAAACTAGTCTGAAAGGTCTGCTTTCTATTTCTGCGTGTTATAAATGATACTACCTTGAGACCACCAGCTTCTGAGAAAAAGCTCCAAAGAAAGGGCCAAAGGATGAAATGCCACATGGAAAGAGAAAACAAAAGGATGTCAAAGAGAGCCACGGTGCCAGATATGTGAGTGAAGACGGAAACAGGGAATTCTCTGGCCCCAGCTGATACCATGTGAAATGAGGTCATCCCATGTACCTGAGACTTTCTCAAATTCCTAACTCACAAATCATGAATAATATAAATACTTATTCTAAGGTGTTAGATTTTATAAGAATTTGTTATGCAATAACTGATAAATACAACAATAACTAACATTTAATAGCAGCAGGCACTGTAAAATGCTTTACAGGATTGCATCATTTGTTCTTTTCAATGCTCCTAAATGCTGGGTCCTATAAGTCCCCTTTTTAACCAAGAGCAAAAAAGTTGAGATTTGAACTTGGGGAGTCTCAGTCCACATCATGCTCTTAACCCTGCCATGTGTGAAACAGCAGCTAACACAAAAATGGGAAAGAAAATATCTAATAATGATGCCAAATGTGTTTGGATGATTTATCTGCCATTTATCCCCAAGTCTCAATAAATACTGAAACCAAACATGCAGCTGATATACCTCCACAGCTCTTCAACCAAGCCAAAGGAAAGTGTTGGGAAAGAGTAAAGGGAACATGCAAAGGAATTGAAAATGAGGGACAGGTGGCTTCTATTATATGTACAAAACAAAATAAAACAAAAAACAAAAAACAGATTTATTAGGGATGCTTGCATTGTTGTCTAAAAAGGAAAATATATTTTATTTAACATTTTTGTAGGAAGAAAGTTACATTTAGTCTTTGGGCTGTGGTGGTTTTTACTTGTTTTTTACTACTCTATTTTCAATAGATCTAACCATATAAAAGCCCTCCTGAAAGTGTATTTGAACTCCTTAAAATTTCTTTCTGAACCTCAAAATTCTTAAAACAGAAAAATTATATTCTAGTAACCCTCCACTAACCAATGTTCTGGTCTGAGAAATAATGGTATTAGAAAAAAAAAAACAAATACTTTTTTTGAGAGAGAGAAAAAGCACCATGGGGGAGAGGAGAAGAGTGGGAGAGAGAGAGGGGGTGGGGGGGAGGGAGGATGATCTTAAGCAGGCTCCACAAACAGCACACAGCCCAACATGGGGCTCCATACTATGACCTTGGGATCACTCCATACCATGACCTTGGGATCACTCCATACCATGACCTTGGGATCAGCCAAAATCAAAAGTTGGACACTCAACCAACTGAACCATCCAGGTGTCCCCCAATAATTCACAAAGTGTACAGTGAGCGTCTAATACAAACCAACCCACTCCTGCACTCTTTTTCACAAAATAACACCCTCTTTTATTTGCTATAGTTTTCATGGTATAAATAACTTATATCTGTAGTATAAGGCAGTTTACATGTTAAAATTAAAAGATAAAGGCATGTTTAACGCAAACTCACAATGAGACATTTAATATACATAATATATATACATAATAGTTTATAGACTAGTCATTCAATTCCTGAATTATAGAATTTAAATTTTGATGAGCCTCTGTTATTTTTCAACTGCCTTCAATTGTTGTTATTTTCTTTGGAGAAAAAAAGTAAAATGATAATACATACTCTGAGGGTAAGGTTTAGGAGGCTTAGAAGTCCTCAGAGTCCTTTTGCCCACTGACTTAATTTAAGCCAAAAGCACAGGATTTAATTTTGTACTGTCATATACATTTATATATTCTGTATATGAGTGTAACAACCCTTTAAAATGTATGGAAAATTATAGGTCTCCACAGTAAAGAATTTTGAGTAATGTTAAAGGAAAATTGCACTGGGCAGTTAAAGAGGCAAGGAAGACTTTATCCAAGATGATTGCAAGAAGGTCAAGAGACTATTCAGCTGCCCTGAAACAAAGGGTTTCAAGAGTTTTAAAAGCTGAATTGGGGGGACCTCCTAGGCCACCTGTGTTTACTGACTGGACTTACCCAAAGGATATTCAACTTTCTCATATCTTCAGGACAGAAAGTATTTTTATAACTTGGACGGAGCTACCCACCAAAATTAGGCTATGACCCTCCCACAGAGACCAGGAGATAGAAGCATTGTCTTCCTTGATGATTGTATTTCAAAGGGATGGTTCCCAGGTCCTTGAAGAAGACATTCTCTGCGTCATAAAAGTGTCAAGAGACTTTTAAGGGGATTTATGTACATTTCAAAGGGGTCAAAGAAAGAATTTTCAACTACAAGTTTTCTAAGGTAAAATCTCTAAGAAAAGGGAGGCCAGAAAACTATAGCCAAGAATAAGCCTGTCTGAAGTTTAGTCAAGCTGAGGGGGACAATAAAGCCATCATGATCAGTAATGTATTGATTTATAATCTTTGTAATTAAAAAACCCCAAAGTATCTATTGTTGTATTTTATATATAAAGAAAATATCTGTGTGTGCTTATGCCCTGTATGTGTGAAATGAGGAAACTATAAGGAGCAGATTTCATTGAGGAAATAGTTTGTGGCTGTAACCAAGTGTCTTGATTTTAATTAAAGACCATCTGTACTTGGAATGCAAACCCATTGGAAACTTAACTGTTGTAACCATGATACAGATACTCTGAAAGTTTTGAATCCTCTTAGAGTAATTAAGCCTCATATTTGTTGGTCAGTGAGCTGATGTATCAGGATACAGAAATATACAGAAATTTTAAGCCTTTTTATGTACTTGAAAGCACATTTAATGCCAACTCATAATGACTATGGTTATTCTTTTGGAATTTTTTTTTCCTGGATGTAAAAAGGGGGATTCTTAATGCCGTGGGCTGTGCTGAGCCTCTTCTGCTCCATTCTGTGCACTCGTAATTTTGTATAAAGCATTTCCTCTAAATGGCTAATTAGGTCTATTATCTATGAAACTATGGGAGGTCAAGGGACAAGCCAGTAGTTAAACCCCTACTAAATATCTTACTAGATCGATAAACTTAATTTCTCAAATTGAGTTTTCTGTCCTATTCTCTTCTTGATAAAGGTGCTAGAGATGGAGTCTCGGGTTTAAAAAAGTGAGCAGAAGTGACAGAAAATGCAAAAATAAAAATTATTTAAAGTAGCTACATTTAAAATCTGAACTTTGCAAAGAAAGTTATCAATACATGCGGCTCCAGGCTTCTTTCAATGCATGGATTTTTGATTGCTCAGAATGATTTTTAAAATTTAAAATTACCAAGTTTTCACGTCTTTCCACCTACTCACTTTGTAATACACTCTGGAATCTTCCATCCTCTATTTGAAATACTTTGATTTGCCTTTAATATCATCTTAAATTGGATGATTTTTTAATTTTTTAAGTAAGCTTCATGCCCAGCATGGATCCCAACTTGAGGCTTGAATTCATGACCCCAAGATCAAGACCTGAGCTGAAAATGAGTTAGACACTTAACTGACAGAGCCACCCAGGTGCCCCAAATTAGATGATTTTCTAAAGAAAATTTCCGAATAACTTTTCCTTTGGGTTTCTTCTCCTCTCTTGAGCAAATGTATATACACACCCTATATAGTGTTTCATTTTGCAATCTATACAACATTCTTTGTAATGTGATTACACAAGATACATTGAAAGAGGACTTCTTGTATCATTGTTAGGAACAAGAAATTGAAGAGGAAAAACTCAGTGTAATTGCCACTTCAACATGTACTCATTGTGTTATTTTGTAAATTCATTGATCTCCTCGAGGTACCCAATTTCTGTAATGGGACTGAGGTTCACACAGAGTTGTGACACTGAGACTCTTCTTTCCAGGAAGGACCTTCATCCATTCCAGCACAGATTCATTGAGTTCATACCCAGAAAACTGAGCCTCGAGGGCAGCAGGATGTAGTCTTTTATACGATTTCTACTGGTCTGTCTCCCATACATGGTAACATACAGACACAGTCTGATGGCGTGGTCTATGTTACTGAGTCATGAGGGATGTCACATACATCCCTGGCACATGGCCAGGTTGCCTTCCCTTGTCTTGAAGTTTTCCACCACATTCCTTAAGGAGGGGGCTCTACCACATTTCCTCATCTATAAAATGGTAAAAACATTACACCTACCTTACAGAGCCACTGTGAAGATTATGGTTAAGAATGCATGTGAACATTTGATACAGTATCTGGAACATATAAAATACTCAAAAAGATTAGCTATTATAGTGAAAGGACTCATAGTCACAGCACAAGCGTACCTTGGAGGTATTGTAGTTTGGTTCCAGACCACCACGATAATATGAATATCATAATAAAACAAGTCTAATAAATTTTTGGTTTCCCAATGCATATAAAAGTTGTGTTTACTGTAGTCTATTAAGTCTATCCTTATCTTTAAAAATATATACACACATTAATTAAAAAATACTTTATTACATAAATGCTAACTATTTTCTGAGTTTTCAACAGGTCATAACCATAATCTTTTGCAGGCAGAGGGTCTTGCCTTGATGCTAATGGCTGCTGACAAACCCAGGTGGTGGTTGCTGAAGGTGGGTGGTGTAGCGGTGGCAATTTCTTGAAATAAAACAACAATGAAATTTGCCACTTCCATGAACTCATCCTTTCACAAATGGTTTTTCTGTAGCATGCGATGCCATTTGATAGCATTAACTCACAGAACTTTCAAAATTGGAGTCAGTTATCTCAAATCCTGCCAACTGCTGTATCAACTAAGTGTATGTAATATTCTAAATCCTTTGTCATTTCAACAACCCTCACAGCATCTTCACCAGGAGTAGGTTCCTGCTCAAGAAGCCACTTTCTTTGCTAATGCGTAAGAAGCAACTCCTCATCTCTTGAAGTTTTATCATAAGATTGCAGCATTTCACACATAATAATAATGAAAAAGTTTGAAATATTGCAAGAATTACCAAAATGTGACACAGAGACACAAAGTGAGTAAATGTTGTTGGGAAAAAAAAAAATGGTGCTGATAGGCTTGGTTGCCACAGAGTTGCCACAAACCTTCAATTTGTAAAAAAAAAAAAAAAAAAAAAAAAATCAATATCTGTGTAATGCAATAGAATGTAACTTGCCTGTATTTAAAACAGAGCAGGTGGGGCGCCTGGGTGGTGCAGTCGGTTAAGCGTCCGACTTCAGCCAGGTCATGATCTCGCGGTCCGTGAGTTCGAGCCCCGCGTCAGGCTCTGGGCTGATGGCTCAGAGCCTGGAGCCTGTTTCCAATTCTGTGTCTCCCTCTCTCTCTGCCCCTCCCCCGTTCATGCTCTGTCTCTCTCTGTCCCAAAAATAAATAAACGTTGAAAAAAAAAAATTTTAATAAAAAAATAAAATAGAGCAGGTGAGTTTCAATTTATTTTTATAACATTTTATGAAACTATGTATCATTTTGTCAAACTACCTTCTGAATTTTTTGGCTCTTCCAAAATGAATTTTCCCTCTAGAAATTAGAAGTTTAGTAAAAATTAATATAATAGTATAAAATCAGTAAAAGTAAAATGAAAGAAAACTACCCTCATCAAAATAATTCTAAATGTGGGGGCACCTGGGTGGCTCAGTTGGTTAAGCATCTGATTCTTGGTTTCAGCTCAGGTCATGATCTCACAGTTCATGAGTTTGAGACCCATGTTGGGCTCTGTGCTGACATCTTGGGATTCTCTCTCTCCCTCTAGCTCTGCCTTTCCCTGCTTTCTCTCTCTCTCAAAAAAAATAAATAAATAAACATTTTTTAAAAATTCTGAATGTGTATAATTTGTGTTCAATATTAACATAATACTGTACATTTTTATATTATATTCTCTCTATATTCTTATCAAAATCCTTTCCATATTGTTTTTATAAAGTACCTCTCTAGGAAAAATTTTTGGCAAAAAATATTAAACAGATTAATTATAGTTTCAGTGATTTAATATGACATGTATAAAATATGGTATACCTAAAATTGGTTTCAGGAATCATTTATATTTTCTAATAACAGATATATTCAAGTGTCAATTTAAAATAAGTGTCATTTATTTTCTTTCATTTTTCAGCTAATCACACGTGTTTTGTTCATGTATGCTTTTTTTTTCCTGTTCAACAAAATTATGCATGCAAATGTTCTATGAATCAAATGGTATATAATGATTTAGGGTAAAAAGGAGTAATCACCCACCTCATCTTTTCTCTCGTCTAATGCCACTCCCTAAAGAGGTTATACTTTCATTGTTTCTGGTTTTAGTTTCTCTGATGATTGCCCTGCAATAGATTGAATTACTGACCCCATATATGCATCTTCATTTTTAGTATATGCCTTTCCATATGCTTGGCCATTAGACTTGCTCTAGCCGATGAGTTTTTGGTTGTTTTCTTCCTGTTCTCTGTTTCTATCTTCACCATGAAAAGAATTTGCACCAACCAATATGTTGGTGCAGGAGGATAAGAGGCATGAGGAAGAGAGATAAACCAAACCCACAGCATGAGCCAAGTCCAAGCAGATGTACAGCTTGAAGCAGAACTGTCCGGATATCCCAGAGTATCTCGGATGACCCCCAGGTGACTTGAAGACACATGAGTGGAACTCTATGCTTGTTTGAAGTTGCTAAGTTTTGAGACGGTTTATTTCACAGCAATGGCTATTTCCTAGGTAAAAGATCTCTATCTCCTTCTTTATAACTCCAGATACAAATTATGACATTAATATTATGTATTAAAATATCAATTATTAATACAACATAATATATTACATATAATTACATTATGTTATAATATCTACTACCAATATACCTATTAATATATTAATACATTAATTATAAATATATGGTGGTATATTATCACACATATTAATATATTATCTACATGTTAATATAATTATAATTAATATCTAATGTATAATGCTAATTGTTAATTATAATATAATATGATAATATGATACACTATACAATGTATATTACAGTATTGTATTATATCATAGTATAATTATTGTAATCTATAATATATTAATATATAATTCATATAATATGTAATATAATATACCATAATACAAAATACATACTACTAATAACATATAGATAATATATTATGTGTAGCTTGCATCTGTAATTTCTAAAATGCTACAACTTTTTGGTTTTTTTTTCAATCAATTTTAGTAATATTGACTTTCTACTCTGCAAGATGAAAATAATAGTATTAATACTTTCCATTTTTCTCTCTACATTTCAGGGCCCATTTTCTTTTATCTTTTAATCGTTCCTAGGTTTGCTATGTTTTGTTCCATGTAATGTTTTACAAAGCTGAAAACAAAAACAGGAACATATAAAAATAAAAATAAAAATAAACAACAGAAAACAGTAACAATAAGAAATACAAAGTAGTGTCTCAGGGTTACATTTCCCTTTGTATGCATATAATGTTAGGATCTTTGGATCACTTTAAGTAGGATTATCCTATTAGTAGTGCATTATTAGCGTATATGCTTTTAGGTACAGAATATAATTGTCAATACTCAGTAATAATTCACAACATGTTCATCTTAAAATACTTTCATTAAAAGGAGTGGTTGTGCAGGGCACCTGGGTGTGTGGCTCAGTTGGTTAAGCATCCGACTTTGGCTCAGATCATAATTGGGCAGTTTGTGAGTTCAAGCCCCAGGTCCAGCTCTGTGCCAACAGCTCAGAGCCTGGAGCCTGCTTTGGATTCTGTGTCTCCCTCTCTCTCTGTTCATCCCCCGCTCACACTGTCTCTCTCTCTCGCTCTCTCAAAAATAAATAAAGCTTAAAAAAAATTTTAATAAAAAAATTAAAATTAAAAAAAAAGAGCAGTGGTGCAAATTTGCTTTTCCTCTTTTTTTTTTTTTTTATTCCCAGCCATTTAAATACGTTGTTAAATTTGGCCATCCACTTCTGTGTGGATATTGATAGACGACTGAGATCTGATTCAGACTACAGGGTGGTAGGTGATATTAATTCTCCCAGAACCCTGGAAGGTAATAGCCTAACTTCAGTCAATCAAGCTGAGTTAGTTTTTAATAAATCCCATTTCTATTATATTAGAAAGGATTGGTTTATTGTATTCACAATCAAGTTCCTTGAACAGAATATATTCATAAAGTATTTTTTTCTTA
This sequence comes from Felis catus, assembly GCF_018350175.1. Classification (NCBI taxonomy): domain Eukaryota; kingdom Metazoa; phylum Chordata; class Mammalia; order Carnivora; family Felidae; genus Felis; species Felis catus. The sequence continues at coordinate 99,566,024 of NC_058376.1, forward strand.
AAATCATGGTTGTTTCATCTATGAATATGAAATGAATTTTATTATACAATCTGTATATTTAATCCCTACAGTAAGCGGAATTTCAGCTATACAACTTGAATAATTCTGATAACTATTAATTTTCAGTAAAAGAAAAATTATAGACCATTTTAACATTTTGATAATTTGTATTTACACTACATTTTAGTGCAATAGGGAATTGAATTAGAGACTTACAATTATTAACCATTTATTTTTATTTTATCATGTATTTATTGTTATTTATTAATTTAAAAATTTAAAGAAATATAAAATAGCACCTTACTCTGTAATTTGTTGTGGCCATACTCACATTTACAACTGCTAACAAACCCTTTCTCAAAATTTTCAACTTTTCTCTCTCTCCATGAGTAATTTAGGAAAACGTATGCATTATAATATCCCAGTAAATACATTCAAATTATATTGAAGCGTACAAGTAATGACCTTAGGGATTTTAAACCAATTAACAAAGCAGTTCAAAATTTCAACAGAATATTGTCATTAGGGAGAGGTTAATTTTTAGAAAGACCTACTAGATCTGTATGCCACATTTATGAGACAATAAAGTTTTTCCAATATTATTGCTATAATTCTGGTAATCTTTGGAATTTCATTCTTGTGATTTAGTTCAAGGTCAGTTTTGTGAGCTGACCATGACATTTAGTCTTATTTATTTATATTGTTTTTCTTTGGTTTAAACAGTATCTTCCAACTTAATCACTCTCTTATTTACCAAATTTGACTAAAAATCAGTTATGTGATTTCCCAAAATTAACCTACCTTTAAATGATAAACATTTTCCATGACAGAGCATATTCAAAAGAATGTACTATAGCCTCTGAAAACTATCCCAAGAGAAGATCCAGAAATATGTAGAACAATGTCAGCATATTTAGAAAAAATGTATAATCTTGAATTGTCACTACTCACTATTCTTTCTACTATGCGTGTGTTTAATTATCTTAAGGATAAATTTTATACATCTTTCACAATTACTACCTAGAAAAGACAAATTTTCTCAGCCTGCATTTATATTTAATTTTAATTTTAAAGGAAGTTTTTACCTTTGTAAATTCATGAAACTAGCAAAAATGCACTTTATTTTTTTTGGCAATTTGCCCATATAGAAACAAGAATACATTATTTTAAAAGCAACAGTAAATTTCATTGATTTTGAGTCTGAAATGATAGTTGCTTTTTGTTTGCATACTTATTTATTGATCTTTCTATGGGTTCCTAGGAACTTAACCCTCACTTGACTCGATTTTACTTTGTTTTCAATCCATAAATATTTACTCTACAATCTGTAATGTCAGTGATTCTTCAAGGTGAGTATAACAGACATGATCTTTTTCCTTATTGGAACTTGCATTTTAGTGTAGGAGAGATACAAAAAATAAACAAAATATGCTGATGATTGCTTTGAAGAAAATAAACGGGATTGAGAATATGGTTTCTATCCCAGAAATCCTACTGATTAGGGACAGAATCTACCAGATTTTTGGAGAAAAAGAAGCAGCCAATCAAGCATTCCAGAAGAATGTTACTCTAGGATTTGAGGAAAGACCAGTATGGATTGATCACAGAGAGCGGGTGTTAGCGAAGTAAAATTGAGTGATCCTGGAGTAATAAGCAGAATCTAGACCAGGGAGTGTCCTGTAGGAAAGGAAAGAATCAAGATGATTCAGAGTGCTCTGTCATATGATTTTAAATATTTTAGTTGCTATGAATAACATTGCCAAGAAAGATGAAGAAAGACATTGTGCAGAAAGGCAGAAATAATTTGGTTTTGGCCATGTTAAGTTTCAGAGATTAATATGTTGACACATACGTATATAATATCTTTTGCACAAGTAAATGTGTGTGTACAGTGTATATAGACAAATTAGGTAGAAATATATATATATATGTATAATATATATCTTAATGACAGAATAATAGAGTCAAAAATATTCATTTGGAAAAGTATATAACAGTAAAATCACAACACTCTAGTATATATGGGTTATCTTGATAAAAACTAAAAAAATCAATTGTAACTTGCACACAGATAATTGAGTAATTTTTGTTTGATGCTATATACCTTCCACATAGAGATCTTATCAATTCCCCATGCTTCAACTCTTAATTTCTTGTATTGCTCCAATTCATATTTTGCATGGCATATTTTTGAAAAAAAAAACAAGAAAAAAATCAATAGCTCATTACCCTATTGGTCTCTTGTACATGAGTAAAATTTTAAATGTCTCCCTGAAATATACATTAATGTCCATTTATTCTTCTAATTTCAGCATTTTCTATGAAAAGCAGAAGGAATGTATTTATTTGTTTTTTAAATATGAAGGAATAAAGAAGTTAATAAACATTCTAAGATCTCTTTCTGCTGAGTTTCTAAACTAATACTATTGTATGATCTTATAAAAATATATCTGATTCAACAATTCCACTCCTAGGTATCTATACAAAAGAAATGAAAACATACATCCATAGAAAACTTGTACATAAATATTCATAATAACCAAAAAGTGGAAACAACTTAAATGTCCATTAATGGTTGAATAGATGTAAAAACTTGGTATATCCACACAATTGAATATTACTCAGCCATATAAATGAAAGACATACAGATGCATGCTGCCACAAAGATGAACCTTGAAAATAAGATACTAAATGTAAAAAAAAAAAAGATGCAAAAGGTCACAAATTATATTATTTCACTTACATGCAACATCCAGAAGAGGCAAATCTATAAAAAGTAGATCAGCGGCTCAATAGGCCTGGGAGTGCAAGAGAAATGGAGAGTGACTGCTAATTTGTACTGGAGTTTCTTCCCAAGTGATGAAAATGTTCCCAGATTGATTGTGGTGGCAGTTGTACAACTGTGAATATACTAAAAACCAACGAATGATATACTTTAAATCTACGAATTGTATGGTATGTTAATTACATCTCAGTCAAGCTGTTAATGATTAAAATTCAAGTGCACAGAGGGGAAATAAAAGAACTCAGACATATATTTCATAGGCTCTTATAAAATAAATTTGTATATTTAGATGAAATGCTAGTTTTCTAAAAATATGTGAGCCTCCAAAATGACCTTTAGAAGATTTAGGAAACCTGAAAAGTCCAATAATATCTAAATAAAATGAGCATATTATTTAAAATTTCACCTCACTTAAAAACACTGTGCAAAATTGTTTCACAGCCAGTTCTTTCAAATTGAAAGAGGAATAAATATATATGCTATTCAAAACATTTTACTACATAGACAAAGAAAATAAGCAAAATAAAGCAAAATAAAAAAAAGATGATGAATTTAGCATAAGCATATACAAATTCATTTATGACCATTGTGCCAAATTATAAAGTATTATTAAATTTGTTCTCCATGTATATTAAGAATATACCATGACCAAATAGGTTTTACACTGAGGATGCAAAGATAGGTCCATAATATTTTTAGCAAATTAATAAATCCAATAAATCCATAGGGGAGCAAGTTTATCATCTATTAATAAAATACTAAATGACATAAATAACAACACCTAATTTTTTGTAAATCTTCTCTAAATCTAAGAAAACAAGAAATATTTATTACTATGTTTGTTTCTCTCTCTCTCTTACTATGACTATATATACATACAGTAAAAACTTGGTTTGTGACCATAATTTAGTTCCAGTGTTATATATCACAGAGAATTTCAAGAACCACTGGCTCATTTGTGATCATGTGACATTCAGCATTATGTACTACCTACTTATATTACTAGACATGGCTCATTTATCAAGTTAAAATTTATTAGAAATGTTTGCCCGTCTTACAGAACAATTGCTGAACGAGTTACTCACTATCCAAGGTTTTTCTATATATATAGATCTATGTATCTATATATAGATCTATATAGATATCTATATAGATCTAGATCTACAGATATCTATATATATAGAGATATAGAGATACTGCATATCAATATAACTTCAAATTAACATCCAACATCATGCTCAATAAGAAACACTAAAAACACAGTAAAAACAAGAACAGGAATATAATGTTCTAACTCCATATTATTTAACATGGTTCTTGACATTTCAACAACAAATTTTGACAAAACTGTGAAATATAAGCTATGAGTGCTGGAAACAAGGAAGAAAAATTAGTCATTAAAATACAGGCTCTCGAGTCATATTTTCTGTAACTTTTGTTTTATCTCATCAAATACTGGTTAGAAACATGTGACATTTATGTTTGGAAAGACATATAAATATTTGCACACAGAGAGGATAACAGAAAGATGTCAAGCTGCTGTTTCAATTTGTCTAGTGAATGCCTGCTATAGTTTTTCTCAATCTATCTTTGTCCCAGAAATGTTTATCCTGTGAACTGACTTCTTGCTGCTTTAGAGATCCATGTACCTGAGGTAAACATGGGATACAACAATCCATGTGTGAGTCTCCAAACATTTTCAACATGTATTTTTATCACCTAGAGACTCGAATATACATTCTAATAAATGTATATGCATTTATTTGAGAATTATATCTATGTACTACTGTATTTTTTTAATGTTTATTTTTGAGAGACAGAGAGACAGAGTGTGAGTGGGGAGGGGCAGAGAGAGAGGAAAACACAGAATCTGAAAGCAGCCCCAGGCTTTGAGCTGTCAACACAGAGCTCGATGCGGGGCTTGAACTCACTAGCTGGGAGATCATGACCTGAGCCGAAGATGGATGCTTAACCGACTGAGCCACCCAGGTCCCCCTGTACTACTCTATTAAACAACACAATTATGAAAAAATTACAAGGAAGAAAAAACATGAAAGAAATACTTAAGAGATTTTGTTTAAACAAAAGCAATCTTTTTCCAGAGAAACTATTATATTTCTATGGAGATCAACATGACTGAATAATAATTTTAAATCTCCTTTTGAGTATTTTATTATGGCATAACATGTACACCTCTAAGCTTAAAAAAATAGTTTTGGTCACTCCACATTCCCTTCCACAGTACTAATATTTTCTACCATTAAAACACTTGTTCCTATAAAATTGACTATCCAAGGCGTTGGGTAGGCAGTGAACTAAACCAGGTTAAAATATACTAAAAGAAATGACTGAATAGGGATACTCTTCAGTGTTACTTCAGGATATTCCACATACTGCTCTGACACAGGCTCCTCATTAAAAAAAATATTTTTAAATACAATTTTATGTTAACAGAAATTAGAATATGTACTTTTCAAATTTGGGGACCACTGACTTAAGTAGTCTTTCTAATGAGTCTAATTTCTTCTTTCTTCCTTTTTTTTTTTTTAGTTTATTTATTTATTTGGAGAGAGACAAAGACAGTGTACAAGTAGGGGAGGGGAAGAGGGTGAGGGAGAGAGCAAGAGAGTGAGGGAGAGAGAAAATCCCAAGCAGGCTTCATGCTGCCATAGAGCTTGATGTGGGGCTTGAACTCATGAACCATGAGATCATGACCTGAGCCAAAACCAAGACTCAGATGCTTAACCAACTGAGCCACCCAGGTGCCTCTAAAGAGCCTAATTTCTATTTGAGTCTCCTTCTTCATGTTTCTACTGTAGATAGATGTCCATTGGACAGAATCCTTTTTTTCCATACCCAGGTTCTTCTCAGATATAAGATGAACTGAATTCATACACAAAGGGATAATAACTGACCCTGCGAATCTTTAAGTCCCCTACTCCCTTTGGCAGAACGAAAGTGTTTAATAACTTTGCTTCTGCAAATGATCGCCGGCAAGTACTCATTCCGATATATGTTGCTACAATTTCTTTTGCACAATCAAAAGTATCCATTCATTAACTTATATAACAAACACTTGAGAATCTACTTTCTAAACATCATTATTTAAATATTGTACATTTTCCATAGGTGATCCCCAAAGTCCAATCACTCATGAAGCTTATAGCCTCAGATATTTTCTATGATTTCTAGTTGCATTCTTCAATATGAGTCAGCCAAATTATGCTATCTTGATTCAGAATTTTGCAAACAACAGTCTAGTCATTCATTCATTCAGATATGAGTGAGCAACAGAAGACAATAACTACAACTGTTTATTACTACCAAAGTTATATTTTTGCCACCTAGTTCTCTGAATATTTCCTCTGCAAGCTTGTGGAAATTCTAAATCCAGAAACAAAGTAGTGGATAAGATGAAATGAACTTTCTCAGCACTGCTTTAAACCACCCTACCCATTGCTATATGTCTGGATAAGGCTGACTTCAGGTCCAGGACTCCGTGGATTCTCTCTAGAAATGTCAAAAGACCCTGATAACAGCTATTTCATGTTGCTCTATTTTTTATATATATAATGGTGGGGAGGAGGTGAAGGCTATATTCCCTAACCAATTCCTGAGATTCTCTACCTACTGGTCTCTTTATGCTTATTCTTTCATAAGGAAACCTCCCTCTCAGGTACATTTTGTAACACAAATTATAAGCGATATGAAACTTTTGGGTATGTTTTGTTAGTACAAGGTATGCCAAAGCAAGATTATATAATGCACCATGTTAAAATAATCAAAAAGAAAAATTTAGCTAAGCAAATTTTATTTTGCACTTCATGAAGTGAGCATCTCCACTTTTAAGAATCCAGAGAACTGCAAGGTAAGGATCAGGAAAGCAGGGTTTTATAGAGGAAGACAATAGGGGAATAAGGAAAGGGTATTTAGGTTAAATTGATTGGATAGGGTTGCATATTTTACCTTATATAAAAAAGAGAAATCATTACAGATTCTTGGCATTTGGGCACTGGCTGGCTGGATATACTGTTTCTGGTCAAGTGAAGCATTTACAAGAACATGAAAGTTATCTAAGTTTTGGTTTGCTGATGTGGTTCCCCAAGCAGGAGAGGCTTAGCAATTTATTTCAACAGACATTTGAATTTCCCTAACACTGCCCATTTGACACTTATATCAAAGACAACTGATGTTTTCAATGCAGGAAGTGGGAGAGATGCCAGTGGAGAACAAAGATCATACAGTCTATTAAATATCTGAGTGGGAAAATTAATTTTAACCCATAGCATTGGATACAAGATGCAGCACACAATCATCTTTGTCCACAAGGTGCTTATGATCAAGAAAGGTATATTACTCTTAGTCATACATAGCTCCTAAAAAAAACAAACAAAATACGTTCCATAGGAAATGACTTTGTGAGTTCAAATGCACTGCTTCAGAATTATCCTTGACACTCTGTGTTAATTACAAAGAATAGCTGTCAAGTAAACTAAGTCTTTTGCATTGGATTCTATCAGGCAAAAAAAAACATCATCTGCTAACATTAATGCTACAAAATAGGATTATAGTTCTAGCTAAAACACTTACAGAGAGTTAGGAAGTGGTACCACAGCAATGAAACCATATGTGCAGTTAGTGAATTCCCTAAATATCAGATATATTCACATTCAATAAAGACAAAGCAAATTACAAATGCAATTTCTTTTCTAGCAACAATATTATCATCCTACTCTTGAATTAATATCACTCTTACATTAGGCTGGCTTAGATCATATGCCAACAGCTAATCTTTATTGCCTGAGGGGAAAGAGATGCGTTGATTTGTTAGGAATGTATAATAGACTCTCTCCAGTCAGTCTATCCATAAGGATAGAGAGTGTGAGAAGATGAATCACCAAATGAGGCAATCAACTGCAGGAAGAATGGATAATGGATGCTCAGAAGAAAACTACAAATACAACATGATAGTGAAGAAATTACAGCGGGAAGTCTCTTTGCTGCCTTTTATAATTTAAAGTCCTTTTAGTTAATGTTTAGCCTCTATAAAAAATTCTATGTCTCTCAAATAGTCTTGCTCTTCCCTGCTTTCTTCCCAAGACAATGTCTGAAGAAAGTTGTGTGCAAACACATGTTAGTAGGAAAGAGTAGGGAGTCCTTGGTACTATGTCTACTTAATGTTCTGGTCTCTATCAGCTTAAATGCCTGCCTCTATCTCTTGTTTTGTAACTTAGAATTTTTTTTTTTATCATCCCCTAATACCATCTATGCTTCACCCATAGTGAAGCAACCCTCAAGAACTGGGGCAGAAGAAAAGCCTTTGCTATTGTAGTACAAGGAAAAATCTATGTTGTGACTCCTCTGTAATATTAATGATTATAATAATAACACTTATAAAGAACTGTGTCAGACTTAGTTCTAAGCACTTTACAATTATTAATTTGTGTAATTAATTAATCACCATATTAAATCATGACCTCATACTTCTTTTATTCATTCTACAAAAAGAATGTGATTCTGTTCCCTGGCAGATGTGTCCTCTAGGTCAACTAAGAGGAAGATCTTGTAATCAAGAAGATCAAAGTGAAACTCACATTAATAATTTCCCCAAGTTACTCCTTTATTTCTTTCCTTCCTTTGTAGGCATATAGCCACATAATTATTATCTTAGTTACAAAGTATTTACACAGGCATTAATAACAGATACTGTATAATGTAGTGATATTAACTCTGTTCTACCTGACCTTCCTTTCAAGAGCTAAGAGCATGGTCTCAGGAAATAAGAGTTAAAAGAGAAAGAGAGAAAAAGAGCGGGGTTGAGGGGTGGTACAAGAAAGTACTGAAAAGGCAGGCAGAAAAGTGAGAAAAGGCAGGAATAATACAACAATAATAACATAACTGAATTCATCATGTTAAAACAAAATTGTGGATTTATTTTGATCTTCCAAATTTGCAACATGAATCCCACTGTTCTCTTGTCCCAGAACAAGCAGAGAAGTGGGGATTTTGAAGGGAAGGAGGCAGAAATGGTGGAGAGAAATGAGGGAGGAAAATGGAGGTAAATGAGAAGGAAACCCAACTTAATTATGGTGCAATATACAAGAGACATAAAGGCCCATGTGGATTGGGTTTATTGGTTTTTGAAACTGCCTATAATGGGAAGCCACACAGCATTATGAAAGATCACGAAAAATAAATTGAAAGACTTGACTTCTGGTTCCTACTGCTACCAAATCTTTGATCTTGGGCACGTCACATTTCTCTGGGCTTTATTTTCTTCTTAATCATAATCACACAATCTCTTTAAAATGATCTTTCTGTGTCTCAATTCAGACCTATTAAATATATATTTACTTTCCTAGGGTTAGTTAGATTGCCTCTAACTGCCTGACACCAAAAGGAACACTGGGAAAAAAAAAACTTTTAGCTTATATTTGCTAATAGACTATATTCCCAGGAGATTTGCTGAGTTATATGAATATATTTAATTTAACCAAATGGCACCAGTTTGCTTTCTCATATGGCTTCTTCACCAGTCATTAGCCTTTCCAGAAGTTTCCATATATCTTCACACTGCTAATTTTTGGTGTTATCCAACTTCATTTTTTCCTAGTAAAATAGGCCTACAGTTTAATTACTATTGCATTAATTTCCTTTTTTTCAAATAGTAATTATTTTAAATCTCTCTTCATAGGCTTTCTCGATTTGAGGTTTCTGGGTTTAGGAATGACCTGCTTATAATGCATTTTTTGACTTGGGATGATGCACTTTCTTGTTAATTCGCAGAACATAGAAGCTCCTTCTATGTACTAAATATTCCCTTTTTGTTTGAGGCATTATTCATAATTGCATGTTCTTTCAGCCATTTATTAATATTATCTATGTGGCCTTCCACTAAAGAGAAATAATATAACCAGACTCACAGTGCTTTACTTTCTGTTTTGTGCTTTTGAAAAATTGCAGTGTTTTCTTGCCTCTAGATTATTCAAGAAATTTTCCTATAGTTTCCTCTATTAAGTGTTTTATCTTTCAAATTTAAGTTTATAATCTCTTATAGTTCATTCTTCTACGTGGCTTTAGGATCTATTTGGGGGCTTTTCAGAAACTTTTAAAAAATTCCAGTAGAGTTAACATACAGTGTTATATTAATTTCAGGTGTACAATACAGTGATTCAATAATTCTGTACATCACCCTATGCTCATCATGACAAGTACACTCCTTAATCCCCATCACCTATTTCACCCATCTCCCTTCTGGTAACCATCAGTTTGTTCTCTATGGTTAAAAGCCTGTTTCTTGGTTTCTCATCCTCTCTCTCTCTCTCTCTCTCTCTCTCTCTCTCTCTCTCTCTCTCTCTTTCCCCTTTATTTCTTTTATTTCTCCAATTCCACATATGAGTGAAATCAAATGGTATTTGTCTTTCTCTGACTTATTCCACTTAGCATTATACTCTCAAGATCCATTCATGTTGTTGCAAATGGCAAATTTCATTCTTTTTTATGTCTGAATAATAGTCCATTATTATTCTTTCTCCATTTATCTATCAATGGATATTTGGACTGCTTCCATAATTTGGCTATTATAAAGAATGCTGCAATAAACATGGGGGTGTATGTATCCCTTTGTGTTAGCATTTTTGTATTTTGGGGGTAAATATCGACTACTGCAATTGTTCTATTTTTAACTTTTTGAGGAACCTCCATCTGCTTTCCAAAGTGGCTGCACCAGTTTGCATTCCCACCAACAGTGCATGAAGTGTTCTTTGTACTCTACGTTCTCGCCAACACTTGCTGTTTCTTGTGTTGTTAATTTTAGCCATTCTGACGGTGTGAGGAGTATCTCATTGTGGTTTTGATTTGCATATCCCTGATGATGAGGGATGATGAGCATATTTTCATGTTTCTGTTGGCCACCCGAATATGTTAATTCAGTTTTTTATACTATCTAAGAATTTACCTCTTCCTCCACTGTTTTCTCTGCCTACATGATTTACTAAATACCTTAGAAATAAAATGTTTTCAAGCTTTCTTTTTCTTTCTACTGCTTTTCTATTACCATGTCTTTGTAACATGTCTTATGCTGGGCCAACTAACTTTTCTTTATTCTACTGTTTTAAAATCGAGCTAACAATTCTTGCATATTTTTTCCTCCATAAATTTTAAAGTGAATTTCTCAGATTTCTGGGGAAAAAATTTGAATTCAACTTTTTGTTGTTCAATGATCATAACTGAGTTGAATTAATAGATTAATTTGAAAAGAATTGAACTCATTTATGTTATCATGTCATTATGTCCAAGAACATGGATTATGTCTCTGTAGATAATCTTTTATATCCTTTATCACTTTACAAACTTTTCTCCAAAAGAGTCTTGTATTTTTTGGAAAGAGAGTTACTAGATAATTTGTGACACTATTATTTAAAAACCAGCTGTTAAAAGCATAACTTACATTCAGTAAAATGTATGCCTTTAATGTGACAATGGTAAATAGTTGACAACTATCATCATACGTATGATCTGCAAGCTAAAAATGGATTTTACATTGTTTAACAGTTACAATAAATCAAAGGAGTAATATTTTGTGACGTGTGAAATGACCTGAAATTCAAATGTCAGTGTCTATGAATATATACTGGAATCCAGCCACATTTATTCTTTTGCTGTTGTCTATGGTAGATTTAACAATACAATGGCAAGGTTCAATAGTTGCAGCAGAGACCGTATGACCTGCAAAATCTAAAGTGTTTAGTATCCGTTCCTTTACAGAAAGTTTTCCAATATCTATTCCTTTTGATCCATGCTTTCACTCTACTGTATCACAATTAATTACCATCACTTCTTCTCTGAAATCAGCAATGCTTTTTACATTCGCCTACTTTCAGCTCATGATATTGCATCCTGGTTTACTAAGAAAATCTCAGAAGAGAACTTCCACAAGTTCTCATCAATAAATTTACTTGCATATAAGCATTTCAACCCACAAATATGACTGTTAATATTTTTACCACAAATGAACCAAAAGCTCTTAACTACAAACCAATCCTTGCACATGTGAACTAAATTTTGTTCTTATATTTAAAAACATTGCAGGGCACCTGGGTGGCTCAGTCAGTTGGGCGTCTGACTTCAGCTCAGGTCATGATCTCACAGCTCATGGGTTGGAGCCCTGTGTTAGGCTCTGTGTTGATAGCTCAGAGCCTGGAGTCTGCTTCAAATTCTGTGTCTCTCTTTCTCTCTGCCCCTTCCCTGCTCATGTTCGTTCTCTCTCTCTCTCACTCTCTCTCAAAAATAAATAAACATTTAACAATTAAAAAAAAAGAAAATAAAGGCATTGCACCTGCATTTCCCCCATTTTTTCCTACAGAACCAACTTTTGACTTTCCTCTGGTTCGACAAATGATATGCTATTATGTCTCCCATTTTTAAAAACAACAACAACAACTTCAACTAACATTGTAATAAGATACCACTACTCATTTATGAGAACAGTTCTAAAAATAGAAACAACAACAACAAAAAAATCTGACAATACCCAAGGCTCACAGGATACAGAGCACCTGGAACTCTAATACATTGTTAATAGTAACATATTATAGACACTTTGGAGAGCAATTTGGCAGTTTCTTTTAAAAGTAAACATACGCTTAACATACCACTCAGTGAATTCACTGCCAGGGTTTATTTAAGTGAAATGAAAACTCATACTCACATAAAAGCCTGACAACTTGTTAAATAATCAGCAAAAACTGAAAACCACAGAAAATATGTCACTTGGGGAGACACACAAAGTGTCTTACCTGGGGGCACCTGGGTGGCTCTGTCCGTTAAGCCTCTGACTTCTGCTCAGGTCATGATCTCACAGTTTGGAGTTCAAGCCCTGCATTTGGCTCTGCTGAGAGCTCAGAGTCTGGAGTCTGCTTCAGACTCTGTGTCGCCCTCTCTGTCTGCCCCTCCCCTGCTAGGGCTCTCTCTCTGTCTCCCTCTCAACAATACATAAACATTAAAAAAAATTAAAAAAACAAAGTGTCTTACTTGAATAAACAGATTGCAGCATATCCATACAATGGGATATTCAGCAATAGAGAGAAATAAATACTGATATATGAACTAACATGTATATGTTATAATTTCATTATGCCAGATAAAATAAGTCCTATCCAAAGCTTACATACTATATGACTCCATTTATATTACATTCTGGAAAAGACCTATAGAGACAGAAAGCACATCAGTGATTGTTAGAGACTGAGGATAGGGACATTGTGACTTACAAAGGGGGTACATGAGAAGTTGAGGAGTGATGGAACTTTCTATATTTTGATTATTGTGGCTGCTACACAACTATATGTGTTTATCAAAACTTAGGGAATTTTACACAAAGAAGGGCAATTACTATATGTAGACTATTCCATGATCACAATATTTTTTCTTAAATGAGTAAGGCTTTCAACTCAAAAAAAAAATTGTTTTAAAGAAGCCAGAGCAATCAATCAATCTACCAACCAATCATTCAAAAAGGACAGAGTCTATCAAATGAAACAATAAAGGTTATGGCAGAAATCAATAATACAGTAAACAAGAAACATACTATAGAAAATTAAACAAACCAAAAGCTGTATCTTTAAAAAGATTGGTGAAGATAGAGACACATCCTGGGAAGTTGAGCCAAGAAAACCAGAGGAGAGTTGTAAATAAAATGTTGAACAAATCAGGGAAAACTACTGATTCAAGAAAAATATCACAACAGGAAGCAGTTATAAGCTAATATACAATAATAAATTTGAAAACGTACGTGAACTAGCCTTCCAGTGAAATCATGATCCCAATGACCTTTTCTGTCCAGAAAAATAACTCCTCTGAAACACCTGAGGGTGCAACACCCCAGTCTGTGCACCGGTGCAGGCTGGCGTGCAATGCCGGGTTTCCGTGCCGGAGGACGTTATGCTCAGTGAAATAAGCCAGACTCAGAAGGACAAATACTGCATGATCCCATTTTTATGAGAAACCTAAAATAGCCAAACTCATAGAGCCAGAGAGTAGAATAGTGGTTACCAGAGCTGTGAGGAGGGGGATGCGGGGAGGTGTCAGTCAAAGGGTACAAAGTTTCAGGATGTAAGATGAAGATCTTCTGGCCATCTACTGTACAATATAGGGCCTAAAACTAACAATGCTGTATCCCATCCTGGAAAATTTGCTAAGGGAGTAGATCTTCTGTTAAGTGCTCTTTCCACAAAAGAAAAGAAGTAATGGGAAAAATAATAAAGGTGGCAGGAGGAAATTTCTGAAGGTCAGGGATAAGCTTATGGTCTTGATTGATGATTTCACACTGTTTACTTATTGTCAAATTCATCAAATCATATGCATTAAGTTTGTTTGACTTTTTGGATGTCAACCTTACCTCAATAAAGTGTTTTTGGGTTTGTTTGTTTGTTTGTTTGTTTGTTTTTCCTGTTTAAGTGCTGATGAATTCCTTCCTATCATTATTCAGTATTGGGCTTAGAGCTTCTGGGGTCACCTGGCCTGGCAACCTTCTTGCCCTAAGCATTCTCCTCAATATTCTTGTGTATCATACCAGTGTTATTATTCTCTATGCAGAGCATGCCAGGAACAAGGTTGGGAAGCACTGCCTTTGAGCATCCTGTAAAAATAATAAAACCCTTTGAGACAACAAAGGCATTTTTCTTTATTCTCATTAGCCTTTAAGTATTCAATTCTATCAGTTCTTCAAATCCTGTGCTGAAATCAGCGGCTACCTCATAAACACCCTAGGGCACTCTGAATTCAGGATATATTGTGACAACTTATTAAAAATGGGCCTATTCGAACTACCATACTCTACTAACAGCCATACAACTTTTTTGCTTTTTTTTTTTTTTTAAATGCACTTCCATGATGAGAAGGCACAAGTCTGTGGAACTTAGGGAATATTCAGTATATCAGTATGTTTTCTGTGTGCTCACAAATTATTGATTTCAAAAAGCATAATGTTTCCCTACAGGGTCAAACATGTGGCAGTCTTATTTTATGTCACTTACTCTGAGCCCAATCCAAGATATGTAAAAGCCTTCTGTGACCTCTCCTTCTCGGACTATCCTGGAAAAAACAATTTCCTAGATTGGTGACTTTGGGAATGTTCATTTGGTAGCAACTGAGGAGAAGAGCAGGGACAGTATACGTTTTCTTTGTTACACTTTTATTTTCTGACATCTTCTATCCATAGAATGTAGATGGGAATGACCTCTAGTGATTCAATATCCACAGCTGCCTAAAGTCCTTGACAGTACTTCTTAAAAGTTGGAGCATGTCCTAATCATGTCTAGCATTCTCTGCGTGAGCCCTTTGTCTGGATTTATAATAACAGCAGAGCTGGCTCTTCTCAGGGCCACCGTGTCTCTAAGGTAAAGACAGACTTCAGTATTTGAGCTTCAAGGAAATGATCCAATCAATAACTGCCACAGGAACTGCTTTTCAGAAAATAATTTAAACATATGGCACCTGTAACCTACACCCCACTATTGCTACATCGCCTAGTGCTTCTATGAGCACTATTTCAGTTTCGGCCTCTTCCAAATCCAGGGGTTTAGGATGTCTGAAATAAATTTGGCTCTTGTTTACCCAGGAGGGACCCAGGAACAATGCACACCTGGGACTTCTTTGACATTTGTGACTTGCTCTTGAGAAGCCCTCCAACACCCAAATATGTCTCATATCATAGATATTTGTATTTGTGCCAGATGACAATGGCCAGCAGTGCCATTAAAAGATGCAAGCATTATTTACACTGGAACTTAAGATGTTATAAAACAGTGCTAATATTTCCCTCCTCTCTGCTTAAACTAACTTTTCAATTGTTATTGAAAAGTTACATATATTTTTTTTTCTACAGTGACTGTATCTTGGGAAGAGCCATTATTGTGGCTTCTTCAGTCTCTGAGGTAACTGACTACTCTTTCCTCTTCTTCCTTTGTTATAAACTTCAGGATGAGGTGCAAGTTACAAAAAAAAAATCACATTTACTAAGCACTTCAAATGAATACCTGGCTAAAACAAAATATCTTCTCAGTATGTCTCAGGAAAACAAAACAAAACAAAACAAAAACAAAAACAAAAAAAGGAAGCATAAACGTAATCTCTAGAAAGGCATTCGTCTCCATATACTTTTTAATAGTTCTTCTTTAAATGATATCTGGAAGCCAAGGCTCACTCTCATACTCCTCTTTTATTCCAAAGCAACCTGCCAAATCCTTACTTTTCTGTTTTTATGCCTCACTGACCTATTCATCCAAGGAGACCAGTCTTACCAGCACTTAGTTCTGAAAGTTTATTAGGGTGAAATAAGCAGTAAACCAGTGTTTATTCTGGTGAAGACTATAAGGAGTGTATAATTAATTTTCAGTTCAAAATATTTATGTTACAGTGTGGCCATAGTCTGAAAACATAACTGAATATTGATAGCAAAATATTGATTGCTCTTACATTATAAGACACAATGTGGCCAATGACATTATATTATATGCTCAATGTGTTGTCCCTTATTTTCAATGCAAAATACAATGGACTATGCAAGGTGCAATAAACTCAGCGCATTAACACTGCATTCCCTTCAATCCCTAAGTTGCCTCAGATGATTTGTGTCTCTGATTTTCACTAAATAAATGTGTCTTTAGTATACCACTGAAGGAATCCTCTCTGTAAAAAATATATATATGTAAATAATATCTATGTGTTTAGACCTTATGGCCAACTATAAAATTAATTCTATACATCATGCCATGTCCTAAGCACTGGAATACAGTCAAGAATAAAACAGAGAGAGTGGCTGTCTTCACGGAGTAGATTATCTAGACAGAATAAGTGCATGTGTAATGTACAGAGAGAAGCACTGTGATACAAGAGCATATATCAGAGGACCTTAAACTAGTCTGTGGGCTTAAGGAAGACTTTCTGATAAAATGATATGCTCAGATTATAAGAAAAAGTGGGCATTTTTAAGGTGAAACTACAGAACTCGATGGATCAACTCAATCTCAACAGAGAAAATGGCATATGCAAAGCATCAGACTAGCAAAAGAGTCTGTCTTCTCTGAGGCACTGTAAGAGTCTAGGATATCTGAGTGCAGAGTATGGTAAATTGGGTGTGGGAAGGAGGTTAAGGCTTCATGTGGAGACCTTATAAACTGTATTAAATGTTTCAGACTCTATAACAAAAGCAATGGGAACTCATTGGAAATTTTAAAGCAGAATTAACACAGCTGAATTTTATTTTGAAAATAGTGGTTTTATTACATTTGAGAAACACTGGATTAGAATCCACATTAGAACTGAGCATAGAACATTTCTCTAGTAGAATAGAATTCCTGACCTACTGCTTTACACAAGCCATTAAACCTCTGTGAGCTTGGTAAAAGAAGGATAAAAGTGTCTGCTTGCCTTACCCTGAGGTTCTGTCGTTAATGGTAAGAAAATTATTGATAATAAAATATTTCGAAGCCTGTTTAAAAGAAACAAGAAAAGAATGTTTTGGACCAGGGAAAGTGGACGCAAGGAAACCAATAGGAAATTGCTGCAGTGGTCAGGAAAAAGATGTGGTGACTCACGCTAGGTTATTTAATGAGATAGAGAAACCTGGAGAATGGGAAAAATGGTGAGAAAATTTGATAAATCTGATTTTAGACATTCTGAGTTTGAGGTAAATGAGCTGTTCATTAAGCACAGAGAGGATGGAATTAGGGCACTATCTGTTTATAGGTGGTAATGGTAATTGAACCTGTGGATTGAACGCACACATATGAGTATGGGTTCAAACGTGTGACTATGTGATTTATCCCTTCATGTAGAAACAGTGAAAGCATGTTTAAATGTGGTTGGGATAAAACAAATGAAGGAAAGAGTTTAGGATAGAATTGAAAAGGAATAATTTTGTAGCTGAGACATTTTTTAAATATTTGTAATTATCCATTCATCCTGAGGACAGTGGTTTCTGGTAAGTGGAGAATTCTTAGTAGAGAATTCTTAATCTATTGAGTACATGTTGTTATGGTAAAATTAGTGGCTTTCCACATAGCTGAAAAGAGTTTTGAGAGATGAAGCAAGTATGCATTTAAAAGAAACCTGACTTAGCTCACCTTACTTGCATGAAATAAAAGAGAAAGATTGAGACCCAATGGGGAGCACTTGGAAGTGTGAAAAGGAGGGCCAGAACTGCTGGGTTCTTTTTGTGAAAGCAAAGAAAAGGGACATAATGCTGGCAAAGATGTAAAGGTACTGAGATATAGACAATAAACTTTTTAAATTTGGTTTTTGAGTGAAATTCTATTCAGCATTTGACCTGAAGCTATCTTTCAATTCCCATAAAAATCCTTGGTAAAATCATCACTTCTTACCAATACCTTAATGTAATTCGACTCTTCATATTAATTGCAATGAACCACGATTAACTGTAAGGAAGCAGAGTTCTCTGTCAAAGAGGCCCTTGGACCAGTCAACGTACACATCAATATTTATTAGATAAGGTCTTTCATGTGATGGTAGTGCAGATGGAAGTCAGAACACAGATCTATCTATCTCCAGTCTGTCCTCGTGTGAGATTGGTTCAATAGCCAGGGCACAGTTATGGTTGGTTGAATTCCACCTGAAGACTGATATTTTTTCCATAATGGTGTGACGAAAGGACAGGGGCCAGGGAACTCACATACTCAGTTCACCTAAGAGTCCAACTCGTGGCAGAGGACATTCTTGAGATGTTTGATCTCAAGTATGTTTTAAAATACTGTTTCCATCCTGCAGAACAGCAAATTCTTTTTTTTAAATAGTAGCTTTCTAGTTCCTCTCTTATGTGAAAAAAGTCAAAACTAAACAAGTATAGATGGATCTCTCTCTATTAACATCACATATGACTCACAATATATACTCTTTTTTTTTTTTCTTTTTTCCTGATTTAGTTGGTCTGGAGAGGGTTTGAAACTCTCCACCCTTATTTACCCAGCATTACCAGTAAAAACACTTGCTTTCCAACTTTAATTTTTGATTTAGAGAAACCATTTTCCCACTTTATTTTCTGAGTCAGTGGGTGGTAGTTTTGAACTTGGAACAACAATTTGTTCAAACGTACATTACTCATCTAAGCGTGTTAACCACAAGAGCTAGTAAATTCCCCAATAAAACCACATATTTGGAAACACTGGCTTGTGGGGACAACCCACACATGCTGCAATATCTTAAGTATTTCCCTACAGGCCTTTACAAAGTTTTGTTACAATGGTAATGCTAACATTTAAATTATAAGCTCAAGAGAAGGAGCCAAGATGGCAGAACAGCATGGAAGCTTTTTGTGTGTCTCGCATCCATGAAATACAGCCAGACCAACACTAAACCATCCTACACACCTAGAAAACTGAAAGAAGTATTAACACAACAATCTGCACAACCTGAACCACAGAATTCCGCAGGTACATGGTGCAGAGAGGTGAACTTGGGGGCAAGAAGCCACTGAGAGTAGGGAACTGCTTTTGTGGGCAGAGAGAGGATGGAGACTGGGGAGGGAGGGAGAATACAGGAAAAGCACCCCTCCCCCAAAAGCAGCTGGAGAGAAAGTGGAAAATTGGAAACAGCCGCAGGGACTAAACTAAAAAGGGAGAAAGGAGAAAGGAGAGGGTTTAAGTTCCATTAAGACTGTAAACAAGGGGAGCACAAAGGCTGCAACTCTGCAGCTCCATACCTGGCGGTGCTCTGGTGGGAAGGGCGAATCCCCAGGAACAGAGTGGGGTCCGGGAGGTTCTCGGGCCACACGGGGAAAAGCGGTTCCACTGCTGGCAGGACATTTGGTAGAGACTGTTGAAGCCACCTGATCCCAGCAGACCCCATAAAACGGCCACATTCGCTGGTGCTGGAACAAGGTCTTTAAGGGTGAAGCCTGGTGCCAGATGTGTGTTGTGATTTTCCATTATCTCTGAAACACTGCTGCTATGCTATCTCATGAACTTTTTCTGGGTGGGCTGGCACCTGGCCACAGTCTTGGGGCACCGGCAGCAGCAGAGTCCAGCAAGCATTTCTGGGTGCAGCCAGCATTCAGCCATTGCTCGGTGAGACCCTCCCGCAGAGGGGCGAAAAGGGTAAAGCCGCAGTCCTTTGGAAGTAAGGGGCCAGGGAAAACAGCCACATCTGAGACAAAACTTGGGCGAGAGGTACTGCCTGGGGCCTGGCCACAGACAGTGAAAAAGCGGCAAGTGGACGAAAGCTGAAGACAGAGGACGGGTGCGCCATAGCTGATCCGGGATTGCTGATCGGGAAGAACAGATTGGGTAGCTGGGCGGTGCCATTTTCACCGCTGCCACACATGCGCATACTCACCCACCAGTACTGCAAAATCCACCCCAGTAGGATAGCAGCGCCATCTAGTGGAGAGCAGAGTCGTTACACTGAGCCCCGCCCAACTGGGCCAACTTCGCTCTTCAAGAACACAAGTCTCACTGCTGGCTTAGTTTATGAACTATAAAGCACTACATAGACTGGCTTCTAGGGGAAAACGAATTAATTTCAGTCCGACTTCAATCTGTTAGCAGATTCATCTACTCAATTCTCTTTCTTTTTTTTCTTTTTCTCTTTTATACTTTTCTTGAATACAGAAAGATAAAAAATTCATTTTTATTTTCAATTTTATTAAGTATATTTCTCTTTCATTTTTATTACTGTATTTTTTACTTTTGTGTAAATTTTTTCAAATTCTATTTACTTCCATCATTTTATTTTAGTTGACTTCAGTGTATTCACCTTTTCAAATTTTCAAACAATTTCGTTTTTTTCTTTCTTTTTCTATTTTTCTCTCTTTTGTTTCTTTTTCTTGAATGCAGAAAGAGAAAAGCTTCATTTTTATTTTAGTTTTTATTAAAAATATTTTTCTTTAATTTTTCCCACTATATCTCTTTTCTTTTGCATATAGTTTTTCAAATTCTATTTTACCCCATCATCTCATTTTAGTCTACTTCAGTGTATTCATTTTTTCAAATTCTCATACAATTTCCTTTTTTTTCTCCCCCCCACCTTTCTTTTCCTCTAATCTCTAATCTGTCAAACCATTTTCAACACCCAGAACAAAACACACCTAGGATCTAGCATCATCTGTTCGATTTTGTGTGTGTTTGTGTTTAATTTTTCATTTTAATATTTTTTAATTACAATATTTTTAATTTCAATTTTTATGCCTCATTAATTCCTTTTCTCCCTTCTAAATGATAAAACAAAGGAATTCACCTGAAAAGAAAGAGCATAAAGAAATGACAGCCAGGGATTTAACCAACACAGATACAAGCAAGATGTCTGAACCAGAATTTAAAATCACGATAATAATAATAGCAGCTGGAGTAGAAAATAGATTAGAATCCCTTTCTGCAGAGATAAAAGAAATAAAAACTAGTCAGAATGAAATTAAAAATGTTATAACTGAGCTGCAATCACAGATGGATGCAGCGGTGGCAAGGATGAATGAGGCAGAACAGAGAATCAGCAATATAGAGGACAAACTTATAGAGAATAATGAAGCAGAAAAAAAGAGGGAGATGAAGGCAAAAGAGCATGATTTAAGAATTAGAGAAATCAAGGGGCGCCTGGGTGGTGCAGTCGGTTAAGCGTCCGACTTCAGCCAGGTCACGATCTCGCGGTCCGTGAGTTCGAGCCCCGCATCAGGCTCTGGGCTGATGGCTCAGAGCCTGGAGCCTGTTTCCGATTCTGTGTCTCCCTCTCTCTCTGCCCCTCCCCCGTTCATGCTCTGTCTCTCTCTGTCCCAAAAAAAAAAAAAAAAAAAAAAAAAAGAATTAGAGAAATCAAAACTCATTAAAAAGGAACAACTCCAGAATCATAGAGGTCTCTTATAAAGATAAAAGGCTTCTGCACAGCAAAGGAAACAACCAACAAAACTAAAAGGCAACCAACGGAATGGGAAAAGATATTTGCAAATGACATATCAGACAAAGGGCTAGTATCCAAAATCTAAAAAGAGCTCACCAAACTCCACACCCGAAAAACAAATAACCCAGTGAAGAAATGGGCAGAAAACATGAATAGACACTTCTCTAAAGAAGACATCCAGATGGGCAACAGGCACATGAAAAGATGCTCAATGTCGCTCCTCATCAGGGAAATACAAATCAAAACTACACTCAGATATCACCTCACGCCAGTCAGAGTGGCCAAAATGAACAAATCAGGAGACCATAGATGCTGGAGAGGATGTGGGGAAACGGGAACCCTCTTGCACTGTTGGTGGGAATGCAAACTGGTGCAGCCACTCTGGAAAACAATGTGGAGGTTCCTCAAAAAATTAAAAATAGATCTACCCTATGATCCAGCAATAGCACTGCTAGGAATTTACCCAAGGGATACAGGAGTACTGATGCATAGGGGAACTTGTACCCCAATGTTTATAGCAGCACTCTCAACAATAGCCAAATTATGGAAAGAGCCTAAATGTCCATCAAATGATGAATGGATAAAGAAATTGTGGTTTATATACACAATGGAGTACTACGTGGCAATGAGAAAGAATGAAATATGGCCCTTTGTAGCAACATGGATGGAACTGGAGAGTGTGATGCTAAGTGAAATAAGCCATACAGAGAAAGACAGATACCATATGTTTTCACTCTTATGTGGATCCTGAGAAACTTAACAGAAACCCATGGGGGAAGGGAAGGAAAAAAAATGGAGGTTAGAATGGGAGAGAGCCAAAGCATAAGAGACTGTTAAAAACTGAGAACAAACTGAGGGTTGACAGGGGGTGGGACAGGGGAGGGTGGGTGATGGGTATTGAGGAGGGCACCTTTTGGGATGAGCACTGGGTGTTGTATGGAAACCAATTTGACAATAAACTTCATATATTGAAAAAAAAAAGAATCATAGGGGTCCCTGAAGAGGAAGAGAGAAATAGGGGTAGAAGGGTTTTGTGAGCAAATCATAGCAAAAAACTTTCCTAACCTGGGGAAAGACACAGACATCAAAATCCAGGAAGCACATTGGACCTCCATTATATTCAACAAAAACTAGCCATCAACAAATTCACAAAAGACTCAGGCAAGGAGAGAATCATGAAAGCAGCAAGGGAAAATAGTCCCTAACCTACAAGGGAAGACAGACCAGGTTTGCAGCAGACGTATCCACAGAATCTTGGCAGGCCAGAAAGGAGTGGTGGGATATATTCAGTGTGCTGAATCAGAAAAATATGCAGCCAAGAATTCTTTATCCAGCAAGGCTGTCATTCAAAATAGAAGGAGAGATAAAAAGTTTCCCAGACAAACAAAAATTAAAGGAGTTTGTGACCACTAAACCAGCCCTGCAAGAACTTGTAAGGGGACTCTCTGAGGGGAGAAAAGATGAAAGTATATATATATATCAAAAGCAACAAAGATTAGAAAGGACCAGAGAACACCACCAGAAACTCCAACTGTACAAGCATTATAATGGTAATAAATTCATATCTTTCAGTACTCACTCTAAACGTCAATAGACTCAATGCTCCAATCAAAAGACATAGGGTACCAGAATGGATAAGAAAACAAGATCCATTGATATGCTGTTGACAAGAGATACACTTGAGACCTAAAGACACCTTCAGATTGAAAATAAGGGGATGGAGAACCGTCTATCATGCTAATGGTCAACAAAAGAAAGGCTGAGTAGCCATACTTATATCAGACAATCTAGACTTTAAAATAAAGACTGTATCAAGAGATGCAGAAGGGCATTATATCATAATCAAGGGGTCTATAGACCAAGAAGACCTAACAATTGTAAACATTTATTCACCAAATGTGAGAGCACACAAATATATAAATCAATTAATCACAAACATAAAGAAACTCATCAATAGCAATATGATAATAGTAGGAGACTTCAACACCCCACTCACAGCAATGGACAGATCATCTAATCATAAAATCAACAAGGAAACAATGGCTTTGTATGACACCCTGGAACAGATGGACTAAACAGATATATTCAGAACATTTCATCCTAAAGAAGCAGAATATACATTCTTCTCCAGTGCACATGGAACATTCTCCAGAATAGACCATATACTGGGACACAAATCAGCCCTAAGTAAGTACAAACAGATCGAGATCATACCGTGCATATTTTCAGACCATAATGCCATGAAACTCGAAATCAACCACAAGAAAAAATTTGGAAAGGTAACATATACTTGGAGACTGAAGAACATCTTTCTAAAGAATGAATGGGCTAACCAAGCAGTTAAAGAGGAAATTAAAAAGTATATGGAAGTCAATGAAAATGATAACACCACAACCCAAAAATAATGGGATGCAGCAAAGGCAGTCATAAGAGGAAAGCATAGAGCAATCTAGGCCTTCCTAGAGAAGAAAGATCTGAGATACACAACCTAACCTTATGCCTTAAGGAGCTGCAAAAAGAACTGCAAATAAAACCCAAAACCAGCAGAATACAGGAAATAATAAGATTAGAGCAGAAATTAATGCAATCGAAACCAAAAAAAAAAAAAAACAGTCGAACAGATCAATGAAACCAGAAGATGGTTCCTTGAAAGAATTAACAAAATAGATAAGCCACTAGGCAGTTTGATCAAAAAAAAAAAAAAAAAAAAAAAAAAAGGAAAGGACCCAAATAAATAAAATCAAGAATGAAAGAGGAGAGATCACAACCAACACAACAGAAATAAAAACAATAATAAGAGAATATTATGAGCAATTGTATGGCGATAAAATGGGCAATCTGGAAGAAATGGACAAATTCCTAGAAACATATACACTACCAAAACTGAAACAGGAAGAAATAAAAAATTTGAATACACCCATAAGCAGTAAGGAAATCAAATTGGTAATCAAAAATATGCCAAAAAATAAGAGTCCAGGGCCAGATGGCTTTCCAGGGGAATTCTACCAAACATTTAAGAAAGAGTTAACACCTATTCTCTTGAAGCTGTTCCAAAAAAAATAGAAATGGAAAGAAAATTCCAAACTCTTTCTATGAAGCCAGCATTACTTTGATTCCAAAACCAGACAGAGACCCCACTAAAAAGGAGACCTATAAACCAATTTCCCTGACGAACGTGGATGCAAAAATCCTCAACAAATATTAGCCAACTGGATCCAACAATACATTAAACAAATTATTCACCACAACCAAGCAGGATTTATACCTGGGATGCGGGACTGGTTCAATGTCCACAAAACAATTAACATGATTCATCACATCAATAAAAGAAAGGAGAAGAACTATTGATCCTCTCAATAGATACAGAGAAAACATTTGACAAAATACAGCATCCTTTCTTGATAAAGACCCTCAAGACACTAGGGATAGAAGGAGCATACCTCGAGATCATAAAAGCCATGTATGAACGACCCAACGCTAATATCATCCTGAGGTCAGGAACAAGACAAGGATGTCCACTCTCGCCACTGTTATTCAACATGGTACTGGAAGTCTTAGCCTCAGCAATCAGACAACACAAAAAATAAAAGGCATCCAAATTGGCCAGGAGGAAATCAAACTTTCACTCTTTGCAGATGACATGATACTCTATATGGAAAACCCAAAAAATTCCACCAAAAAACTGCAAGAATTTATTCATGAATTCAGCAAAGTTGCAGGATATAAAATCAACACACAGAAATCGGTTGCATTCCTATACACCAACAATGAAGCGACAGAAAGAGAAATCAAGGAATCGATCCCATTTACAGTTGCACAAAAAACCATAAAATACCTAGGAATAAATCTAACCAAAGAGGTGAAATATCTATACACTGAAAACTATAGAAAGCTTATGAAAGAAATTGAAGAAGACACAAAAAAATGTAAAAAGATTCCATGTTCCTGGATAGGAAGAACAAATATTGTTAAAATGTCGATACTACCCAAAGCAATCTACATATTCAATGCAATCCCTATCAAAGTAACAGCAGCATCCTTCATAGAGCTAAAACAAATAATCCTAATGTTTGTATGGAACCAAAAAAAGACCCCGAATAGCCAAAGTGATCTTGAAAAAGAAAACCAAAGCAGGAGGCATCACAATCCCAGACTTCAAGCTATACTACAAAGCTGTAATTATCAAGACAGAGTGATACTGGCAAAAGAACAGACACTCAGATCAATGGAACAGAATAGAGAACCCAGAAATGGACCCACAAATGTATTGCCAACCAATCTTTGACAAAGCAGGAAAGAATATCCAATGGAATAAAGACAGTCTCTTCAGCAAGTGGTGCTGGGAAAACTGGACAGCGACATGCTGAAGAATGAACCTGGACCACTTTCTTACAGCAGACACAAAAATAAACTCAACATGGATGAAAGACCTCAACGTAAGACATGAAGCCATCAGAATCCTCCAGGAGAAAGCAGGCAAAAACCTCTTTGATCTTGGCCGCAGGAACTTCTTACTCAACACATCTCTGGAGGCAAGGGAAACAAAAGCAAAAAATTAACTACTGAGACCTCATCAAAATAAAAAGTTTCTGCACAGAAAAGTAAACAATCAGCAAAACTAAAAGGCAACAAACAGAACGAGAGAAGATATTTACAAATGACATATCAGATAAAGGGTTAGTATCCAAAATCTATAAAGAACTTACCAAACTCAACACGCAAAAAGCAAACAACCCAGTGAAGAAATGGGCAAAAGACATGAATAGACACTTCTCCAAAGAAGACATCCAGATGGCCAACTGACACATGAAAAAATACTCAACATCACTCATCATCAGGGAAATGCAAATCAAAACCACAATGAGATACCACCTCACACCTGTCAGAATGGCTAACATGAACAACTGAGGCAACAACAGATGTTGGCAAGGATGCGGAGAAAGAGGATCTCTTTGCATTGTTGGTGGGAATGCAAGCTGGTGCGGCCACTCTGGAAAACAGTATGGAGGGTCCTCAAAAAACTAAAAATAGAACCACCCTATGACCCAGCAATTGTACTACTAGGCATTTATCCACGGGATACAGGTGTGCTGTTTTGAAGGGACACATGCACCCCAATGTTTATAGCAGCACTATCAACAATAGCCAAAGTATGGAAAGAGCCCAAATGTCCACTGATGGATGAATGGATAAAGAAAATGTGGGATACACACACACACACACACACACACACACACACACACACACACAATGGAGTATTACTCAGCAATCAAAAAGAATGAAATCTTGCCATTTGCAACTACGTGGATAGAACTGGATGGTATTATGCTAAGTAAAATTAGTCAGAGAAAGACAAAAATCATATGACTTCACTCATGAGGACTTTAAGAGACAACACAGATGAACATAATAGAAGGGAAACAAAAAAAATATGAAAACAGGGAGGAGGACAAAACAGAGAGACTCGTAAATATGGAGAACAAACTGAGGGTTACTAGAGGGTTCTGGGAGGGGGGATGGATTAAAGGGGTAAGGGGCACTAAGGAGTCTACTCCTGAAATCATTGTTGCACTATATGCTAACTAATGTGGATGTAAATTTTTAAAAATAAAAAATTAATTAATTAATTAAAAGGAAAAAAAATAAATTATAAACCCAAAATGCAAGTGAGCTCTCTTTAGAAGAAACCAGTCGAAAAACAATCATGTCCTTTCTGGCTTTCTCTTTGTTTAACAGGATGAGTAACAACATTCTGAGAAGCCTGGAAGGAGCATATAAAAACATAAAGCCATCTTAGAAAACACAACCCAGACATGACCCTTCTATAATTGTAAATCCTTATAACAAAGGCAAAAGTCCCTTGTACTGTTTCTTCCCTCAGGCCTCTCATCTTTCATCAAATGGCCAAGTAGATACAATGTTTTGAGTGTTGTCCATTTGGAGATTTGTAATCTGAAAATATTTTCACCCACTGCCACTACTGAAACACAGAGAAAAACTTAAAAATAGATATTCATGGAATGAAAAGACACATTATTCAAATGGCATTGGTTTCTAAGGCCCTCATTAAAAATAACCTATGCTTGTATTTTTATCATATGGTCCCAGAACTTTATTTTGGCATACAATAAGAACCTCTCATGTTCTGAAATGTCTAGCATGTCTATTGTGCATTGAAAAATCCTTTCCTAACTTAGAAACTTACTGTAACAGCAATAAATATTGTGGTGTTGCCAAGAAGGAAGAAACATTCGTTCCTTACTGTTTATAGTGAGGTTCTTATAGCAGCATCCATAATAGATATAAATGCAAAGTGATATTTAAAAATGTAGATCATCCATCCTCAAAACAGACCAATTAAATCAGAATTTCATGGTAGAGGGGTCCAGATATCGGTCTTTCAAAAAAATACCTAAGATCATTCAGATGTGCGGACAGGTTTGAGAAACACTTACACAGACCAACAATCTGACTGATACACAGTTTCATTTTTGTTTGTTGTTTCTTTTTTTAATGCTGATTGGGCTGCAGAGAACCATTGTTTCCTTTAGACTCTTAGCTTTTTTGACTACCATAAGGTTTTGCAGGGTGTTTAAATTTAAAATAGACACCACAATTAATTCAATCAAAAACACTAAATGACATACATCAGTGTAACTACTTAAACAATTTAGCCACTAAGAATTGTGCTTTACCTCTGGCTTATGCTTGCCTGTCTTTAATCAGGTCTAATTAGATCAAACCGAGTCAAATAAAAAGCAAGTGTTATAAAATGATCCTTTATATTATCACAAGAAAACTAAGAGTCAGTTTCCTATCCCAGCTAGGCTAATATTTATAAAGTATTTATAAAATATTAGCACTGGGATGGACATTGAAGAACATGTGATTCAAACTTCTAATTTTCAGAGCGGCAATGCTATTTAATACAAAGAGTTTCTGCAATGGGGTAGCAAGGATGGAAATACCATGGCGGATCTTGTACACACCCATCACCAATTTCTAGCTTTGTGACCACAAGCATTTAACCTTTCTGAATTTCAGTATCCTCACACGAGAATGTAGTATTGTTACAAAATTCAATCATGTCAAGGATGTGGCACATAGCAAACCATTCTTTGAACTGTTCACCATCATGTTTTTACAGTGAGTACCTTATCATCTCCTGTCTAGTTTCAAAGACAGTAGTATTCAAGACAGATCTTGTTTTCAGAGAGTTGCTGTCATTTCCTTATAGCAGAGATTAGGTGGCTTTGGTTGGCATGAACGCATATCACTTCTGCATTAGTAGAACAAGAATGTTTCCAAAACAGGGCTTCATAAACCAAACAGAATTCATTCTTTCTTCCTTCCTCCCTTTCCCTCCCTCCC
The DNA here is from genome assembly GCF_018350175.1 of Felis catus. Classification (NCBI taxonomy): domain Eukaryota; kingdom Metazoa; phylum Chordata; class Mammalia; order Carnivora; family Felidae; genus Felis; species Felis catus. Next base: position 99,595,083 of record NC_058376.1, read on the forward strand.
TCCTTCCCTTCTTCTTTTCTTTCTTCCTTTCTTCCTTTCCTGTGATAATATGTACATGAATCTAGTAGCAATAGAGCAAACTCTAATTTAGGCTATATGTGAAAACGAAACCATCAGTACCAAGCCAAGAAGAACCATAAAGCCTCCTGAAGAGAGTCAAAATGTAAAAGCAACACAGTTCTCTCCTTGTTTGAGACTGAATTTTTACCTTGAATATCAGCAATATTACTCTTGTTCACATGTAAGAACGACAAATATAAATGTATATTTATGCTTAGGTATGAATTATAATTAGATATAAATATTACTTTGTATTTATTGCTATGATTTCTTCATACCATTATTAAATCATACTAATTGACAATGAGTGTTATGTAATAAATAAATACTTAAGAAAAATAAAATGTTTTAGGGGCTCCTGGGTGGCTCAGTCGGTTAAGCGTCTGACTTCGGTTCAGATCATGATCTCTCGGTTTGTGAGTTCAAGCCCCCCATCAGGCTCTGTGCTGACAGCTCAGAGCCCGGAGCCTGTTTCGGATTCTGTGCCTCCCCCTCTCTCTGCCCCTCCCATGCTCATGCACTGTCTTTCTCTGTCTCTTAATAATAAATAAATGTTTAAAATTAAAAAAAAGAAAAATAAAATGTTTTAATAACATCTATCTACACTCAGCAAGTAAATATTATATATATATGAATTCATCAAATAAAATTTTTTCTTTATATTTTCCCTTCAATTTCCATTGTATTTGTTACTCCCTACTTCAGGTAGGCACACTTTACGACTTTACACTGTAATAGTTCCTTGGAATTCTCCCTTAGACACTGTCTTCACCACAGCCTATACCTGAAAGTCCATGATTATGTGCTAAAACAAAACTTTTTTGTTAGATTTTCATAAGATCCACATTTTTTCCAAATCTAACTTCACCAGCTGCCTCCCATCTACTCTCTTGTGTGAATATTCTGCCTCTACCAGCCTAATGGTCTATCTCTCTTTTGAACTTGTTTCTTTTTCCATCTTTTTTCCTCTACACGCACCTTGGAATTGAATTCATCCTCTTCTTTAACAATAACAAATTCGCCTGACCTTCACAATTCTACCCAACTTGCTTCTCTTCTGTAGTGACTTCTCCGGCTAGCCAAATCCAAAGGTTTTTCTCCTAATAAAGTCCCATGACATAGCCTTCTGTAAAACTGTTTGTCAACTAGCGCCTAGAACTTTCATTATGTGAAGTATGGTTGGAATAGTAAAGGTCCTTTAAAAATGTTCACCTCCTAATTTGCAAAACCTGTGGATATGTCATCTCACATGCCAAAAGAGACCTTGCAGATGTGTTTAAGTTATCTTGAGATGGGGAGATTTCACTGGTGTTTCAGGTGGGTCTAATGTAATCACAAGGGTCCTTATGAAAGGAAACAGGAGAGTCTGAGTCAGAAATAGATTTATATTGTCCAGCAATTCCTCTTCAGGTGTTTCTCTGAAGAAAATAAGTCACCAACTTGAAGAGATATATGTACCCCTATTTTATTGCAGCATTATTTATAATAACCAAGATGTGGAAGCGACCTAAGTGTCCTTTGATAGATGAATGAATAAAAAAGATGTGATACCTATATATACACACATATATACCAGAATACCATTTAGCCATAAAATGGAAGAAATATTGCCTTTTGTGACAACATGGATGGGTCCAGAAACTATGAGGCTAGCCTTATAAGGAAAGACAAACATTGTTTGATTTCACTTATATGTGGAATCTAAAGAAATAGAACAAATGAACAAACAAAACAGAACAGAAACAGACTCATAAACACAGAAAACAAACTGCCATTTACCAAAGGACGGAGAGGCCAGGGGGCAGGCAAAATAGATGAAGAGGATTAAGAGGTCAAATTTTCAGTCATAAAGTAAATAAGTCATGGGGATGTAATGTACAATATAGGGAATATAGGCGATAATATTGTAATAACTTTGTATGTCACAGATGGTAACTAGACTTACCACGGGGATCACTTTGTAATTATAAAATTATTAAATCACTATGATGTACACCTGAAGCTAACAGGATATGATACGTCACTTGTCCTTCAGCTAAAAACAACGAAAAAGAAGAGACGAGGGCGAGAAGGTGGAAAAGGGAAAGGAATGGAGTCTCCCCCTGAGCCTTTCCTTTCTGAAGGAATGCTGCCCTTCCAACACTTGGATTTTCACACAGCAAGACCACTTAGAACTTTTGTCCTCTGGACTATAGGACATAAATTTGTGTTGTTTTAAGCCACTATGTGGTAATTTGTTGCAACAGCTATAGGAAAATAATGAATGAGGTCACCACATACAATAGTGAGATGGGTGCTTCACTGTAAAGAGGCACATGAAATAAAAAGCACAGGAGAGTCAGCCACACATCTTTATTTCCAGGAACGTGACCAGCCCCCACAGCTTGAATTGAAACTGTCTCATGGACTCTTAAACATATTTCAAGCATCAAACAGTGGGGAAATGTCACGCTCTCTCTTTAAAATCGAGTCAGTTCTTTTTGTCTCTACTTACACCCTTCCTGTGGCTACTATTAACTCTTCACTTTTAGTCTGCATATCTATGCTGCACTTCATGGCTTTTGCTTAATCTTAGCTTCTGTTTATGCGTGACTTTCCTTCCTCCTTGTAGGTTTGACACACATGTCTACCCTCTGCCATTTCTGTTTCTCTTTCAGTTCTGCTTCCAAATGCCTGTCCTCATCTCCACATCTCTAGGTCAGTATCTGGAGGAAGAGCATATAAGTGGTCCAGATCTTATCGGTTCTTCTGTTTGGATTCAGCTTTCATGTCAGTCCTCGTTAGGAGTCATAGCTGACCAACAGTTACTGGCTTGGCTTGCTCTGGCACATATGTGACTTTCGGTTCACTACATTTATGTTTTGCCTCTAGAACGCGATTACAAGAACTTTGATATCTAGGACCAAGTATTATACTGTATTCAACCCGTCATCCTATAACTTGGGGCCCAGAGTACCTACGTTTTAATTAATTATTTTGTCAACTGAGGAAGATTGAGAGTATTGACATCATTCCTATTAATGAATAAGAAAATGACAAAATATATTTCTGCCACGTCTGCCACTTCTTCATTGTCAGGTAGATGATGAGTACCACAAACTTAATTCTTAAATATTGTCATCATTTTTCATATTTATATATATACACATATATACATATATATAATAAATATGTGCATGTATATATTAAATATACACATACACACATGTATATAGGTACATAACTGAAAATATATATATACATGTATATCATTGGAAACATGTTCTATAGTTTATTTATAATGTTGCAAGTTGAACAAATATGTAAATTCTCATTGACTTCCCAGTTAAAATATCTAATCAGTTACTGTTTCATAAGAATTTTAACTTCAAAGTATCCATGTTACTAGAAGATATGAACTTTATCCCTAAATAAAGTTTACACATTGTCCTATGGTCATATTTCTTTTAAATTAATTACCATGTGTAACACTACAGAAAGTCATGTAACATGATAACATTGATATAGATATAAACATTGATTAATTTTGCTCTATATTTTGATACTCTACTCATGTTATATTAGGTCCCATTACTGATGCCTCTCATTTAACTCGAAAATAAACAATCATAGTTTCCTAAACAATGAATATAGCTAGTTTAATTTATATGCTTAAATATTAGTTTTATTTAAAAAGGAGAAACAGACTCCAAGATAAACTAAGAATCATACTTTGTCAGGATAAATTTCATGAAACACACTAGAGAAAAATAACTTGCTTTACAATAGACATATTTTATATTCATATATAATGAAGCTTAGATTGAGTCTAGTAAATTACATTTTTTGCCAGAAAAGGAGCATGAATTCATATGAAGCACCCGTTAATAATGTCTTATTATGAAGAGTTTTAAATGATAATGTGTTTCTATTATTATTTATCAGGAATGTACCTTTCCTCTTATAGAGCTCAAATACCACTACAGAAAAGCATATTTTATAATATTATACATACAGTTAAATTCTCCCTTGGTAGGAAAATCTTCCTGAAAGGGATTTAGGAACCTTGGTATGCAAATTTCTCTTTTGTGCTATCATTTCATAAATAATTGATTAATTAGAATATAGAGCATATGTCTCATTTTTTTTATGCACAGAGACTAGATAGTTCACCAGCTTTAAAATGAAACAGATGAGCCAATGAACCCCATAATGCTTCTTTCAAGTAAGTGGTAAGTAGTGCGGAGAGTGAAATTGATAGCGTTCTCACTATTGCACAGAGAACGTTATTTTTTTAAACATGATTGGTCCCTATCGTGAAGTGCTTTCTATCTCTTCTTTAAGTAGGAACAATAAAACTACTATTTAAAAAATCTAAAGAGCAACAAATAGTCTGAAGATAACTCACTCTGGAGTTAGTTGTTTTCTTCAAGTCCGTTTTTTACTTCCTTTCAGATTCCTGATGCAAGGATAAGAAAATGAAAGTGAAAAATTGCAAATGAGCAACAAAGGAAGATCATAGATTTGTTGCAATATCCTCTTGATTACACCCTTCAACTTTTTGTGGAGGTTAAAGACCTCATGGCACTTTCACTCACTCCATAACATTTCGGAGTCATACACTGTTGAGAAGTCCGTGTGCTCATAGCTTATAGTGCAGCTTTCCGTAAGGGGTGATGTTTTTGTAACTTTTCAGTCACCTAAAATCTAAAGAGTGAGTCTTAATGATATTATTTGTCTGCCTGATGGCAGCCAGAGAGCAGGGACTGAGGGGATGGGCAAAATGAGTAAAACGGGGTGGAAAGTACAGGCTTCCAGTTATAGAATGAATAAGTCATAGGGATAAAAAGTACAACATAGGAAATACAGTCAACACTATTAGAATGGCCATTGTGTGGTGACAGATGGTAGCTATATTCCTGGTGAGCACATCATAACATATAGAGATGTTGAATCACATGTTGTACACCTGAAACTAATGTAATATTGTATGTCAACCATATTTCCATGTTAAAAAGTATTGTTTGTCTACTTGTTCCAGATTTACTGCAAAATTAGTACAAAAGTAATAACTCTTTTGACCAGGTTCCTTATAAAAGAAAATGCATTGTTTAAATTCAAGTGGCATTGTATTAATTTAGGGCAACAACTAGAAATAGAACAAGAAAGGTAAAAGTTTCTGTGACTGGCATGTTTTGTTTCTCTTGACTGGTCAATTTTGTAATCAGCAATAATAATGTTAATAGCTAATATTAAATTAGAACTTAGGAATCCTGATAGGAAACTTTTACATGCATATTTTTATAAAATTCTTTGAATAATTTCATAAAATAGATCTGAGAAACTAAAGCTTGGAAAACTTTGTGTACATTCACGGTGTTTTTCTGTGACTGGAGCTGTGTGAGCAAAGAGAAGAGCTAGCAGAGGGAGAGATAAGGTTGGAGAAGGGGTCGCTGCATTGAAAATAGACTGCAGCAGAACAAGTGTGAAATGGAGAGATCACTGAGAAGCTCTTGCAATCATCCACATGAAGCATGATGATAGCTAGGACACGTGATAGAAGTGGGCAGAAACTGGAAATGTTTAGGTGTCTCCTACAAGAATTACTTACAGCTTCTATGGATGTGAGAGAAGAACCAAAGATAACACCATTTTTGCCCCCAAATAATTGAAAGGATGAAATTGCTTTCACTAAAATCACAAAATTATCATTCAGTGGTCTCTCCCTTGTTAGGTTCCAGTCACACTGACCTACTTTCCTTTTATCCAACAGATAAATCTCTATCTCCCTTCAGGACTTTCAAACTTTCTGTTCTATTGCTTGAAGTGCTCCCCTGCCCCTCTTTCTTTAACTAACTTTTGCTCAACCTTCAGGTGTTAGCATGAATATTAACTCCCAAGAGCCAGGTTCCCTGATGGCCCAATCTGAAGTAGAATATTCTGTTATTTGTTAACTCACCTACCTTCCCTTATAGTACAGGCACATATCATTTCATTGTGCTTTGCTATATTGAACTTCATAGATACTGTGTTTTGTGTGTGTTTGTGTGTGTGTGTGTGTGTGTGTGTGTTTTATATTGAAGGTTTGTGGCAACGCTGTGTTCAGCAAGTCTGTTGACACCATTTTCCCAAAATAATCGGTTCACTTCATATATCTGTGTCACATTTTGGTAATTCTCACAATATGCCAAAATTTCTTATTATATTTGTTGTGGTGATCTGTGATCAGTGATCTTTGATGTTACCATTGGAATTGTTTGGGGGCTCCACAATAAAGGCTGATGACATAAGATGGCAAACTTACACAATAAATGTACATGTTCTATTTCCCCATCTTTCTCCCTCTGCTCAGACATCCCTATTCCCAGAGAGCCAACAATATTGAAATTGGACGAATTAATAACCCTACAATGGCCTCTAAGTCCTCAAGTGAAAGGAAAAGTCACATGTCTCTCACTTTAAATCAAAAGCTAAAAATAACTAAGCTTAGTGAGGAAGTCGTGTCAAAAGCTGAGGTAAGCTGAAAGCAAGGTCCTTGCACCAGTTATTCAAGCAGTGAGTGCAAAAGAAAAGTTCTTGAAGGAAATTAAAAATGCTACTCCAATGAACACACAAATGATTAGAAAAAGAAGCATCCTTATTGTTACTAGGGAGGAAGTTTGACTTATCTGGACAGAAGATCAAACCAGCCGCAGCATTCCCTTAAGCCAAAACCTAATCCAGAGCAAGGCCTAACTCTCTTCAATCTATGAAGGCTGAGAGAGGTGAGGAAGCTGCAGACAGAAAGGTGGAAGCTAACAGAGATCGGTTCATGAGGTTGAAAGAAAGAAGCCATCTCTATCACATAAAAATGCAAGGCGAAGCAGCAAGTGCTGATGTAGAAGCCACAGTAACTTATCAAGATCTAGCTAAGATAACTAATGAGGGTGGCTAAGCTAAACAGCAGATTTTCAATGTAGACAAAACAGCCTTCTATTGGAAGACAATGCCATTTAGGACTTTCATAGTTAGAGAGAAGTCAATTCCTGGCTTCAAAGCTCCAAATGACAGGCTGACCTTCTTGTTAGAGGCTAATGGAGTTGGTGACTTTAAGCTGAAGCTAATGCTCTTTGGCCATTTTGAAAACCCTAGGGTGCTTAAAAATTATGCTGAATCTACTCTGCCTATGTTCTATAAACTGAACAACAAAACCTGGCTGACAGCATATCCATTTACAATATGGTTTCCCAAATATTTTAAGCCCCATTGTTGAGAACTACTGCTAAAAAAAAAAAAAAAAGATTTCTTTCAAAATATGACTGCTTATTGACAATGCACCTGATCACCCAAGAGCTCTGATGGAGATGTACAATAAGATTAATGTAGTTTTCATGCCTACTAACTTAGTAACCATTCTGTAGCTCATGGATCAAGGAATAACTTTGACTTTCAAGTCTTGTTATTAAGAAATACATTTTGCAGAGCTATGACTGCCATAAAGAGTAATTCCTCTGATGGATCTGTGCAGAGTAAATTCTATATTCTAGGATGTCATTTTATATTCTAGATGCCATTAAGAACATTCATGATTCATGCAAGAAGGCAAAATATCAACATGAACAGGAGTTAGGAAGAAGATTATTTCAAACTTCATGGAAGACTTGAGGGGTTCAAGACTTCAGTGGAGGAAGTAATTGCAGTTATGGTGAGGATAGCAAGAGAACTAGAATCAGAAGTGAAGCCTGAAGATGTGACTGAATTGCCACAATCTCATGTTAAATTTGAATGTATGAAGAGTTGTTTCTAGGGATGAAGAAAGAATGTGGTTTCTTAAGATGGCCTTACTCTTAATAAAGATGCTGTGAATATTGTTGAAATTACAACAAAGTATTAAAAATATTCAATAAATTTAATTGATAAAGAACTTGCAGGGTTTGACAAGATTGATTCCAATTTTGAAAGCAGTTCTACTTTGGGCAAAATGCTATCAAACAGCATCACCTACTACAGAAAAAATTATTCATGAAAGGGACAGTTAATGGCTGTGCAAACTTTATTGTTGTTTTATTTTTTTTTAATTGCCACAGCCACTCCATGCTTTAGCAACCACCTGATTAGTCAGCGGCCATCACCATCAAAGCAGGACCCTCTACCAGCAAAAAGATTACAACTCACTAAAAGTTCAGATGATGGCTAGCACTTTTAAGCAATAAAGCATTTTTAAATTAGGGTAGGTATGCACACTGTTTTTTTAAATAAATGTTTATTCATTTTTTGAGAGAGAGAGAAAGAGAGAGCATGAGTTGGGGAGGGGCAGAGAGAGAGAGAGGACAGAGGATCCCAAGTGGGCTCTGCACTGACAGCAGTGAGCCTGGTGCAAGTCTCGAACTCATGAACCGTGAGGTCATGACCTGAGCTGAAGTCGGACACTCAACCAACTGAGCCACCCAGGCACCTCAGTATATACACTAGTTTTTAAAACATAATGCTATTGCACACTTAATGGACTTCAGTGTACTGTAAACATCACTTGTATATGCACTGGGAAACCACAACAATTTGTTTGACTTACTTTATTACAATATTCGCTTTACAGCATAGGTCTGGAACTGAACCGCAGTATCTCCAAGATATGCTCGTATATTCATACATCTGAATATACATACATACATATGGGGATATATTTGCATATATTAGCACATACTATATACATTTATATATGACAATCTTATAAACATTTTTGTTTACTAGATGCTTATTTATTTATTTATTTAAGTTTTGTTTATTCATTCAATTTTAGACCATGAAGATAGGATTTACTTCTGTATCCTCAAAAATTATCACAGACCTTTGACCATAGAATATGTGGACTAATTAATTTACTTGCTTTGGTGATATCTTGTTCTTCCTTTAGTAACCACGTTTCACTTCATTCTGTATTAAAGAGACTTTATTGAAGCTTAATCTGGTCAACCATACCTTGGTGTCACCTTCCCTTTTAAGATGACTCAGCAGAACTCTGTTCTGATTTTGTAAATTTATAGTCCATCATTTTACTATAGGAGATTTTTTTTTCAATTTCTAGATTTAGGAAAACACCTGTGGCAGTTAATAACTGATTCTATCACCTAAATTTTATTTTATTTATTTGTTTGTTTGTTTGTTTATTTATTTATTTATTGAGAGACAGACAGAGTGTGAGCAGGAGACAGGGATAGGGAAACAAAGGGAGAGAATCTTAAGCAGGCTCCATGCTCAGCAAGGAGCCTGATGAGGGGCTCAATTCCACAACTCTGGGATAATGACCTGGGATCATGAGATGAAATCAAGAGTTGGATGCTCAACTGACGGAGCCACCCACGCACCCCAATCACCTGAATTTCAAATCAGCCTTTTGTTACCGTGACTAAAAGCTTGAACATATTTTCTTCATGATAGCCAATTGGGTGTATGGTGGCGAAACTCTGGAATGAATAAGTCCATCTACAATGCAAATACTTTAAAACAGTCCAAAGAGGGACTACATCTTTAGTGGTAAAATTGTCTGATTTACCACTGGAGTCACAGAAACTTCTCTTTAAAGTAATCCTGCTGATTAATGCAAGATTAACAGAATCAGGAGATTCTGTTTAGTTGATTCTCAGGTTGTGTGCCTCTGTATAAGGAAAGATTACATCCAACTCTTTTTTAATAACTATCCTATTCTTAATTCTTTGAAAATTGAGGATCATTTCAGACAATTATAATATTCAGTGCACGAGAGCATTATTTTCTTTACCTCTCACACTTTTTCCTACACAGGCCAACTCTTGGGAAATCACTCAATTAGTATCAACAATTATGAGGTCCTTTGGGAGCCCCAAATAGTTTATGTAGGAAAGGTAAAGGAAAATAAGACAGACTCTTAGTCTGACTTTTAGATGCTATATTGATTATTATATTTAGGTATTAATATTGAGGACAATTTATTGCAGTAAAAGACAAAGAATTGAAGTGTCAAATGATTTAAGGAGGCCATGGTAGCAAAAAGGGAGATGAATTGTAATTAAAGAATACGGGAAACTTTAACAGTGATAATTTTACTTAGAAATTTCATGGTCTGTTCATCTTGTATTCAGAAAGAACAAATGGAATAACTAATGCATAAAACTACTGGTACAAATGAGGTGAGTTCCTGCTTAAGGACTAGCACTAGAAAATTCTCTGAATTCATTTTTTTTCTTAATAAATGAAATAATCCCCATTCCTTTTTTATCTAGAAACATCATATGTTAAAATAGATTTTTTCTTTATTGTTCCAGCTCTCAGTGAACATATTTGTAAATTACATCAGCCCACATTTCCATTTTTGCAGGTAAGAGTTAATACAATGTATTTGTATTTTAGAATTTATGTTGTATAAGTATCTTAGGTTCACGATCTTGAACGGCTGTTAAGATCACACTCTGTATTGTTTTTAGGAAATTGTCTAAATGCAAAAATATTCCGTAGTTTAGAATTAAAAATCAGTTAGTTTTGTTATATTTTTTTTCCCAGCTCTCTTTTGGTAAAAGAAAGAAAATTGTATTTAGCTGAAAGGTCTAGCTATTGGGGTTTAATAAGCAAAACATTAATGCTAACAGAAACATAAGATATACTTTGATTCATAATTTCTAATTAATATAGGAAGATATCAATTATTTATGTGTTATCAATTATAATTTGACATCACTAATATCTAAAAATGTTAGTCTAACTTGGGTTTGGAAAATGAAGTAATATAGCTCAATTCATAGCATTTGAGAATATTTATTTAACTTAGAATTTTACTGAATCCATCTTTGTGCTTCCATATCCTTTGTCTGTGATGTAGGCTTAGAAAACATCTTGCCCAGATTTTCTGACTTTGGTTTGGCAATCTAATTCCAGACACACAGAAACATGGTCAAGTGAGATATTAGAAGACTTACTACTTCAGCCTCTAATTCCTTCCCATCCCACATAACCCTGAATATCAACAAGAAAGCTCTATCATAAAACCTCCACTATAAGATCCTTCATAAGAATCAAAGCCCATTCAGACTCTGTTTGAAAATGTTCAAGAAGGAGAGAGCTGACTTCATATTGAATGCATGACCCACAATCTTATGTTGGAAATGTATTTTGAAACAACGCACTATGTTTCAAGAGAGTCTTAACCCTGCACCAGTGGGGCACGCAGAACAGTGTGTAGATGCTACCTCTAACTCCCTCTATCCTAACTTACAGTGTTCCTCACCGGGTAACCTAAGGTTGAATCCTGATCGCTATAGTTCTGAGATGCTCAGTGAAGTCTGGGAGCATGCTGACATTTTCCTCTCCTGCCTATTCAGTGCCTTGCACAGAGTAGATAGTGAATAAGTGTATTAAATAATCCTCACAATGTATGAGAGAGAAGAACCTTGAAACATTGTAATTCAGCCACATCTCCATGAGAAAGTGCTTTTTAAATTTTTGTGTTTTTGAGACAAGTGCTTATGACAACTATAAATAGCCTAGTTCTGTGATAACGGCTCGTGGAAACCACAGGTCCTTGCTCTCCCATGGTTTATATCACGAAAGCGGAATGCTTATTTTCATAACCTCTTTGCTCGGGTCATTCATGTGAAGAGCAAATACGGGCAAGTACAATTTTTACTCAAAATCTACCACTGTCAAGTCTCTATGCTACAAACAGGGAAACAAAGATAACACTGTGACTCTACCTTCAAAGAGCTTATATTTCAGTAGGATTGATAAAAGATGTTCACAGAGACGTGCCACACAGACAAGATTTCAAGAGGCAATGTGCTGTGTGAAAGTTACAAAGAAAATGGTTTCTGACACTCTCTTGTGACAATACCTATATTGTTGTGGAAAGGTAGAGCCATGATTATAGACACATGTCTAAGGGGCATCCATTTACCAATAAAAAAAAAAAATAATTCAAACAGTGCTTGAAATTTGATGACAAAAAAAGTAGTTTTTTTTCTTTTATATCACTCTTTTCTGTAGATTTAAAAAGAGGAAAATAGTTAATATGTCACTGATACATTCATGAACATATAACACTCCGGTTTCTGAGTAATGACTCAGCCTTGACAATTATGGCTTTTTAACATATGGATCATTACTGATTTCATCTTAATTGATATGACACTTTCCTCTACACTCTGTAGCAACATTTGGCATTGTGGTTTTATTCAGAATAAGTAATTCAAATATCTGACAGTGTAATCTGGAGATATCTGTCAGTCTAAACTAGAACTGATCATTGATTTTTCAGCATCAAAATGTTTAGAACGTAAAGTGATAAAGTACAAAATAATCTCTGAAATAATTGAACTTTGATTACAAATTATATATTCATACCAAACAGAATATTCTATGTCAAAAAGGGCAATATTATATAAATAACTTTTTATTTATAAATATTATAATTTGTACAGTAAAATTTATTAACTATAATTTTGTGTGGAAACAATACACTTTCCCTGTCACTGAAGAGCAAATTGGTTTTGGTCCTCCTCTAATGAAACAAGATAATGAAACAAGACTCTTCTCTCGGCTAGTTTCTGAAAATCTTGTGGTTCAGTTACTATACAGATGATTCTCCATTTACAAATAAATACTTTTATGAATATTGCCAGTAATATATTCTGTGATTTTTTTTACCAAGATTCAAAATAGCACACTATTGAAATTAGCAGTAGTAGTGGTTGACAAAAATGACACCAAGGATTCTCAGCTAAACCAGGGGTTGTATCAGAATGATGTAAGGAGATCATTTTAATTAAGCAGGCCCCCCACCAACAGTGTTCTTCTTATACACATCTTATTCGATGCTTTAGTCAGCCACTCTTACTGACAGTGCATTCTATTACTTAGGTGTGTGGAAGGACAGGCAAATAGTTGAGAATCATTGGATTCTAATACATTAAAAATAATTTCATATTTAGTAAAAACAAACTCACTTCTTCTAATGCCATAGTATTTGGCCAATTTTCATAGATAATGAAAGTAGACATAAATTGTTTCTACCCCATTCCAAAATCTGACTTAATAGAGAAACTGGTCTTGTTATTTATTCCTTGTCTTTGCAGATATGTTATTTATTCCTTGTCTTTAGCTCTTATGAGAACATACGCACTGGAATTGTTTTAAGAATTACTGTGAATTGAGCCAATTTTAATTATTACCTTTAGATGAACACATAAAGGAGCTGGTGTGAGGCCAAAGAGTGCGTGTTTCACGAACGCTAGTGCAAATGGTTCATAGGTCATGCGCATTGCCATGAGAGTTGAGTTGAAGGTCTTTGGACTCATACTGTTTAGTTTTGATTACTGGCTCCACTGCTTTTCAGTTGGGCCACCACAGGTATCTATAATTTAACAGAGTTCAGTCTCAGTTAATTTTTTTAAGTTTATTTATTTTGAGAGAGAGAGAGAGAGAGAGTAGAGGCAGAAAGAGAGGGAGAGAGAGAATTCCAAACAGGCTCCATGCTGCGAGTGCAGTGCCCGACATGGAGCTTGATGTCACAAACCTGGAGATCATGAGCTGAGCCAAAATCAAGAGTCAGATGCTCAACCAACTGAGCCCCCAGGCTCCCGGATGTCTCAGTTAATTTAACCACAAACCAGGGATAATAATGATGCTTATTTCCAGGTAAGGATGCAATGAGGTGATTCATGTAAAGCATTTACCTAAGTGTCTGGCACTAGGAAGGAGCCATTAAGTTCTGCTATCATCATCATCACCATCTAACAGGCATAGAACAGCACTCTATATTAAAGATGTTTAGAAGCAGCTTCCCTTAATGCTTCCTATTTCTTTTGATAATATATTATTTAAAATTTCATTTAATCTGTTTGAGTTATTTGAGTTTTGTTTTGTTTCTTGGTTGATAATTTTCTTAACATATAATATCTTTAGAGCTATTTTTATGACAGCAATTTGCATTTTTGTAAATGTTGCAAATTGCCAAGCCATTTTAGGGGAGCAAAAAATAAAATATCAAAATATGTCTAGCTGGAAAACTTCAGCTGAAATGTCTAGAAAGAGTGAGTAATTTGTTAATCTTCATGAGTGAATTTTTATTTCCTTCCTTTTGATGAAAGCACACATTATGCTCAGTGAAATAACTCATACAGAGAAAGACAAATACTATATGAGATCACTTACATGTGGAGTCTAAAAAGACAAATGCATAGAAAGAGAGAACAGAATGGTTACCAGAGGCTGGGGGTTGTGAGAAATGGGGTGATATTGGTCAAAGGGTACAAACTTGCAATTAGAAGATGAGTAAAATCTAGGGATCTAAGATATAGTATGCTGATTGTAGTTAACAATACTATATCATATATATGAAAGTTGCTAAGAGAATACAACTTAAATGTTCTCACCACACACACACACACACACACACACATAAACAGTAATGATATGATAGAATGTATTAACTAATTCTGTGGTAATCATTTTACAATATATACTTGTATCAAATCATCACCTTATACACCTTTTGCTTACACAATGATATGTAGCAATTATATCTAAATAAATCTGGGAGGGGGGAGTAAACATCTCAAGAGTGGTAGAAACCCTTCTACAGAGAGGACCCACCCACACAGATAGCTCTTTTCTCCCTTGTACCACACATGGGAGACAACTGATAAGATGGAGAGATGCGCTGTCACTTAGCTAAACTGGATCTATCTTTCAGTTGGGTCTAACAAGAAAGGTCTCAGGTTTCACGACTTCTGCCTTGAAACCAACAAATAGATAAAGTCTATTTTTGTGTTTAAGATTAATGTTTCCACAAGAGATACTGGTTGAGAGACACTGAGGAAGTATCATGTTGCTTTATGGGGACTTATTATTATTTCATTAAATGTTCTACATTCCCCCCCCCATTTTTTTTCTATTAATAGTATTCATTTGCACAACACAGTCTCATCAGTAACACTCCACAGGCCAAGCTAGTATATCTACTCCCGCCTCCTCCTTGTGATTCATGGGGAGGCATATTTTTTGAACTATACTTAATCTTGGATAGCCTCTTATTTTCTAAATAAGGTCTTTTCCCACTTTTGTGTGTAGCATATCCCCTTAAAATTAAGAACAGGTAATATAAAAAAAATCATATAATGTAAAAGTTACCTGAAAGTTTCCGAGGTAATTGAAGTGTTATCTATATCAGTTGGGTTGTTGGCTTTATGGGTATATGCATTGGTAATAGCTCACTGATTTACACAAATGAGATCTATGCATAAATTCCTCATATATAAATGTCATCAAAAAATAGAGTGATCTATGCTGATGTCTTTTGTTTGGATTTTAAGATAGAGTTTTACACTGGTCATTTTTCTGTGTCACAAATGATATGCTTACTTATTCCAGCTCAATCAAAAGAGTTGAAGCCTTGAAGTCTAGACTATGTGGCAATATTATCATCTAGTAGCAGCATATTACCATTGCAAAAAAAAATGAAACTTAAAAGGAAAATTGCAGCACATAGCTGCAAACAATGGCAAATCATGGCTTCTCAAGGATCTTATCTTTTAGTTACCATAGTTCCAAATATTTTGTTTCTTGAGACCAATGTAATATTTCAATCTATGAAGAGTATCTAGGACTTGAAGAGACCTAATAAACATTTCTGACCACCCCCAACATTCCTAGCATTGAGAAAAAGATAAAAAAAAGTCCAAAATGTCAGCTTTCCAAGGCTACCTTGGTGAATACAGTTTAAAAACAAGAGTCAAATGGATTAACCCTCAGTTCAGGTTTTTGCAAAAGGTTGAAGACTGTAGAGCAAGCATGCTTATTCTGTTGTCTGTCTTATACTGGTTTGACGTGGAGGTGCAGAAGAAATAAAATTCCCAATGCTTGTATTTTTTGATACACAGGTCAAACCAAAAAAATTCATAATAATACCTATTATCTAGCAACCAGATAATTGGTTCTGCCTGTGTGAGTAAAAGTAGTGGTGGAAGAAGAAAGAAATGTCCAGGGAACGTTGAAATCAGGAGCATAAAAGAAGGCCCTTCTCTATTTACGAAAGAGACAAAATGCATATGAAGAAAATATGTGAAATCAGGACATGAATTGTAGGCATCACTGGCTGCAGTCTTGGACCTTATGTAACACAGATCACTATCACTGGAGTTTGGTGATATACAAATTCATCAAAAGAGTTCTTTGCACACTTCGACAGATTTTTTAAATGTTATTACAATACCAAAACATCAATGTGAAAAATAAAGTAAAAAGACATTCATCCAGTAACGCTTGGTTAAAAGGGTATTTGTCAATCCCTGTGTATGATTTTCCAAGCCATATTAAAAGAATGCATGTGGTTATCTGCTGCTGAAGTTGAGGGCAGATACAAGGTCAGGAGACTTCTGTATGTCTGATAGGATTATTATTGCTTGCAGGTAGAAAGGCATAGAGACAGAAATCACTGACAAGGGAAGACCCTGAAGCCTGATTGTAGGTGTAACATAGGACTAATGAAATCTCTGGGCTTCTTGTCATTTGTCAAAACTTTCCAGGGGCTTCTCATTTACTCAGGGTAAAATCCCAAACCCTATTAATGGCCTACAAGATCCGACCTGATAAGGCTTCCTATTACCTTCTATTCTAATCTACAACTACTTACCCTCTTGTTCACTCCACCCAGACACACGTGCCTCCTTGCTATTCCTCATACACAGCAGGTATGATCCCACTTCAGAGTATATCTGTTCAGCTCATACCCTCACTTCCTTCAAGATTTTTTTTTTTTTAATGTCACCGTCTCAGTGAAGACTAATAATTAGCTCACTACTCCTGGAAACCCTTGCCCTATTACTTGTTTCCCAAGGAACTCATCACCTATCACCATATAATATTCATATTTATTATGTTAGAGTTGGATTCCCTTGACTGGAATATAAACTCCAGGAGAGAAGGCATTCTTGTCTCTTTAATTCACTGCCATATCTGATGAATGAATGAGTAGTCACACATAAGATGACAAAAGCAAAGGGCGTTCAGGATTCCCTGGTGCTGCAGGATACATGCCTTCTGTCGGCCATACTCTGTTATACCCCTGACACATGCAGCGAGTTAATCGAGCAGCAAGAAATCATCCATAGGCACAACCCAGTTGTTGGGTATTTTCCCAGGATAACACTTCAAAGGCCCTCGTGCTTAGCCAGCTCTCTGAACCTGTCTTTTTTGGTCCCTGGCTTCATACTTCAGGCCTGTACCTCAGCCTCTGTTCCCTTCATGTCAATGATTTGTTTGGGCTCTAGTTGGGCTCTTTGCTCTTTCATCCAGATCTTTATATTGCATCCATGCTCACCTCCATCCAGGGTCACCCCTCATCTTGCACAAAGGGGGAGAAATAGAGAGCAGCCCGCTTCCTTTTTACATTTTTAAAATATGCAGCCCTCAGGGAAGTAATTTGCCACCTACAATTTTGTACTTATAGCCATGTCTGAAATTTTAAAAATCCCAGATATAACATGCAGAACATAAGGAGGAGAGACTTTTTTTTTTTCATTTTAATCATATTATTTTCTCTGTTCTTCAATTTTCCTCTGCTCTCTATTGAGTTATTTTATTTTCTGCTTGCCTCGGGATCTCTTTTCCTTGAAAGTATCCTAGGGGCGTATTTCCCATGGCTTGCATCTCTATATGTTAAATTTCAGAAGCAGGTGTGGAGTGCAGGCATCTGAAACACATCATCTACCAACAAGGTACAGGGGTGAATACTGAGTGGAGGCCAGGGATGAAGGGGGAGTGGGAGGTGGAACCAGGGTGAAACTGGCCTATGATGCTGAAAGGTGCAATAAAAGTCACAGAACCAAGAGAAAGAGCCAGATATAAACTTTTCACCGTACTAAGATTTTCCTTCCAGGAACAAGAAAGATTTATTTTTAAGTCTTAGTGTCATTATTTGCTAGTGGTGTAAGACTTGAGAGAAAATTTTAGTTCAGCTGTTTTCATCTGGGGATGATAAAACCTATCTCTACTGAACACAGCTGACATACTCTAAGATCCCTCTGTTCCCACACTATGATTCCAGCCAACTGAGATCCATGCTTTTGTGTAAAACTCTCCCTCTGAGTGTGGATAGAACCACACTTGCTTCTAACCAACAGACTTGCTTCTAACCAACAGACTTGCTTCTAACCAACAGAAACTGGCAAAGGTAGATGATGGATATCACTCCTGTGGGTATGTTACATTAAATAAAATTCCGTCTCTCTAGCATACTTGCTCTAGACTCTCCTTGTTGACTTGATGAAGTTAAATGACATGTTGGGAAAGCCACTGTGACTAGCAACTGGGCAACCTCTAGGAACTAGGGCAACTCCTAGCAGCTGAGGATGACCTCGAACTTTTAGCCAGCTACATTAAGAGAGGCAGTCAACCCTATAGCTGCGAAGAAATGAAGTCTGTCAAAAACCTGAGTGTGTTTGAAAACAGATTCTTTCCCAATAAAGCCTCCAGATGAGAATGCATCACCAGCTGACCTGTATGGCAGCCTTATGAGACTGTAATATTTAATGATTATATCAGTATAAGCAAATAGTTTATACCTTATAAGCAAATAAGGAGGCTAAGCTGCACCCAGACTCCTGACCCGTGGAAGCTTTAAGATAACAAATCTGTGTTGTTTTAAGCCTCTAAATTTGCAGTAATTTGCTGTACAGCAGTAGCTAACTAATACACTGAGTTTGCAAACCTTGGTGGTTTGCCCATGGTAAAAACACTTAAAGGATGGTGTCAACAGTGATTTTTACCAAAGGAATCCATTTCTCCTACTTTCCCAGTCACATTCTACCATACTAGGATTGGGCAACTGCTAGTTCATAAACTAAAAGATATGACTTTGGTAATCTTGCTTGAAAACTGAACTATGCCAGTTAGATTTTCTTCACCCAGTGAACACTAAAGAGTGCCTTAAATTGTCACAGATTTTTGGAAGATCAAGTTTGAGAGCATAATGAATGTATTTACTACAATATGCAGTTCTATCTACATATGAGGTATTGATAATTTATTCTTATAATTTTCAAAATAAAAGGTACATAAATATCAAATATAACCTTTACAATCAATATTAATTTACATTTGTCTCTACCCACTTGTGCTGGTATTTCTATGTTAGATATCTTTTTGACAATATTACGTAATGAATACATTTATATTATTAAACACTTGCTAATGACAGATACTTAAGTCAGAATCTTTTTGATGGGAAGAAATAAAGATAGCACGGGGCTCCTGAATTTAGTCATATATAAAAATGTGTAGGTGGCAAAGTGGGCGTTAAAAAGTGCTGAGGGTATAGAAAAGCAAATTTGTAATTTTATTATGGTTAACATTGGTAGAAATCCAAAACCAAACCTTTTTAGTAGCCATCCCATAGTATATCTGATTTATTTAGTGTTTTTAAAATAACAATTATTGGGTAGTATCAATTATAGCAGATAACAGGTACCACTGATAGATGAATGAGACACAATACATTTAATCAAATATTTTACACTCAGAGAAATGAACATTATATATTTCAAATACATTTTTTTCAGTCCTTAATAAAATTGTTGAAATCAAATGCCACATTCTTGAGAAAACCTTGAAGGAAAGCTTGATATTATATCTTAAAATATAACATTGGATAAACATTACTTTTTTAATAAAGAAGGAAAGAAACATTAACAAATATAGCTGTCATAGTGAAATCTACACTTATGCTCGTCAGAAAGTTGAATTCTATTTCACTTAATACATTTCCCAAGGTCAGTCCTAAGGACTGAAAAGTTTCCTTTTGTAGTTCCAGACATTTTTGACTAGTGCTTTGATAGTATGAATACTATTCATAGGGAACTAAGTGTGTTAGGATATTTATTGAGAAGATATTGATCCACTTAAACTTGTAAACGATGCCATAGGAGATTGGCAGGATTGCAACATGTACATGGTGCTCTGGGAACACGGAGAAAGGGGAGCCAACAGAAAATAGAAGAGCAAGAAATGGTTAAGTTTCGCTTTGAAGAATAAACATCAGTCAAAAGCAGAGAAGGAGTAGGAGAAATGGACACAGAAATACAAAAGAATGGCATATTAAGGGCTTAAATGTACATTTAATTAAAATATATTGTCACTGGGGCACGTGAGTGGCTCAGCTGTCTGAGCGCCCAGCTCTTGATTTTGGTTTAGGTCATGATCATGTTTAGGCTTAGGTCATGGGATTGAGCCCCAAGTCAGGCTCCAGGCTGCACCTGGAGCCTGGTTAAATTAAGATTTATTCTCTCTTTCCTTCTGCCCCCCCCCACCCCCGCTTGCACATGTACCCTTGTTCTCTTTCTCTCTAGAATAAAAACAAGATATGGTGTCACCAAGTCTATTTGAGAAGGTTCCTTTAAACATATGTGATCTATGGTGGAAACGTTTTAGTAATATTCTTACTCTTATAAATTAATGTACTTTTTCTTTTAAAATAGATCTAAAGATCACATACAGATTTTATAAGCAGTGTAAAAAATGCTAGACAAATGTATTATCTAGTATTTATTCAACATCTTAAAACCGATTACTTAAGTAGGCATCTTAGTTCAGTTAATAGGGAAGTCATACACTTAAGACATTTTTTAAACATATACTTTGTAATGCCAATTTCATACTGAATTCCTTAAAGGGCGGGTGTTGTGTAACAAATACTTGTGGGAGAAAATATATAAAAACCCAAACAGTTCTCCAATCATTGTTAATAAAACATTGAAGGTGCAGCATATACATTAGTGTGATGGTTAATTTTTATGTGTCAGGTTGGTTCAGTGGTAGTGCCTAGAGATTTGGCCAATCATTATTCTGGAAGTTTCAGTGAAGGCATGTTTTTGATGAGGTTAACATTTAAATCATTAAATTTGACTACAGCAGATTACTTTATAATATGGGTAAGCCTCATCCAATCAGTTGAAGGCCTTAAAGGAGCAAAGACTGACCTGTCTTAAGCAAGAAGGAATTCTGTCAGTGCACTGCCTTTGGATTCAGGCTGTAGTTCTTCCCTGGGTCTCTGGCATGCTGGCCTGCCCTGCAGATTTTAGACTTGCACCTTCACAGTTAGGTGAGCCAATTCCTTGAATTCTATCTGTTTCTCTGTTTCTCTCCATTTCTTTGGAAAACCCAGACTAATACAACTATCTCTGTCACATGAATACTTAATCACACTGAATACTAATTTCCCCATCTATAAAATAAAAGAACCAGACTGGATGACTTCAAAATTCCTTATAGCCAGAATTTCTATGAGCCACAATTTAAGGTGAGATATGAGATATGAGATCTTGCAGGACTTGCATTCTATTTTCATTGTTGATCACAATGTGCTTGGGAGCAAAAGTTGTAATTACATACAAATTAAGTAATTATGTATATACACTCTGTTTCTAAGGAAATAAGTTATGTCCATATGATACCAGTACAAATGGCAAGAGACAAAAATAAAATCTAGATACAAGGACTTTTTCCCCCAAATATTGTCACTTTGTTACCTTTCTTCATACTGTTTTTCTTCATGAACTGACCAGAACAACTAATACTTGGTTATCATTTTCATTAAGAGTCATTGCTTTGATTGGAATTATGTTTATTTTCAAGGATTACTCCATCTTTGCAACGTTATTTGGCCTTTAGAAGCTAATGATCTATGGAGACTTCACATGCATATATCATCAAGAGCATTTACATAAAGACACAAAATAATTTATTTTCTTGATCATCCATCCAGATTGGCAACCATGTTTTTTAAACAGATGGCACTATGATAAATTATCCAGTATGTAGAAATCGTGGCATGACTCTGGAAACTTTGCACAGATGCTTGTAATGAGATGTTCATGATCACATACCTCTTGCACATTCAGAGAACGACAGAGCCTCCTGTTGTGCAAGACGCTTAAATGGTGAGATTCCCTTTAGTAATGTTTAGAGATGCTGCTTGCTTTAAGGGTGATGCATTCCCTAGGAAGTAAATATATTTAGTGGTCTCAGTCATTCAGGTAGAATATTTCTAAGAGAAGTTTTTGATGGAAAAGATCAATTTAGAGTTTATTCATTTTAATAAAAGAAGATGAAAACACTCAGGCTTCAAGGAATTTACAAAACTAGCTTCCCAGATCTCAATAAGATTTTCATTTTCAACCACAGTGCTCTCCAGGCTGTCAGGAGAAAAACTTCAATTTGTTATATGGAGAAAATGTTGTTTCAAGTGAAAAATAAAATGTTGATATCAAGACATATGAATTATGGTGCTATGTTAATTCTCCCTGAAATACAGGTCACAGAATAGCAGGTTAACTGGGCCACTCTGGAAAAAAATATTTTATTGCAAAAGCACAGAGGCACTCAACTTGAGTTGTAAAAGACTTTAAGATGATATTAATAGGGAGCTAGTGACTTAGAATGTTGAGTGATGATTCCCAAGAAAGGCAGATAAATCACTTGACATAATATGAATACAAATAACTGGCAGAAACATGGATCATAACAATCTATATCTTGGTTCTTTGCTATTGAAATATTTAAGAATCTAACATTCTGGCATATGAATCTTAGCTCCAAACACAATTATTAGTTTCTCTGATTTACATATGGAGAAAAACACATGAATCCTAGCATATTCTAGGCCCTAAGTTACTTACATTTACTATATGTCTCTTTGCCTTTCTGTCTTTGTCTCTCATACACGTAGCACATGTACATACAAACATGCTTTCTAAAAATTCAGTGAAGCAGACATGGGACCATAAGGAACATACACAAATATTACTAATTATTTTAACTTCATTTTAAACTTGATATTTCTAAGTTATACATGAGAAATTCTCATCTGTCCATATATATATATAATATTGGCAATCATTATTGAACTTTACGTCTGCAAATCAATAGTGATGAATTGCAAACTAAATTATGTGCCACCTGTCTTTCGGTTTTATATTTCTAAACTGAATTACGAACACTTGTTACCTAGGCGCATTTGAGAGTTGCTTGAACAAGGTAGAAACTTGATTGACATATAATAACTTCCATGTCTCTATTATAAAATTTTTAAATGTTATCAGTGACTTCCATGGAGACAAACTGTGATAATATTGAAAACTGGAACTTAAACTCTGTAATATTTTGATTTAATTTATGTGGACCATAAATTATCATTTTCTGATTAAGAGGAATATAATAATCCCTTACTTAGTCAATAAAAAAATGTAGGAGCTATTTTTAATTCCTTGAATTTATTGTATTTTTATTAATTTTTCTCTCTTCACTCTTTACTTTTACTTATTTTTCTCATATTGAGGTATTGTGTTTAGTTGCTATAACAAAACAAGAAAACTGTCAAGAAATAACCAAGTCAACATTTAAAAAATATGGTCTGGGGATCCCTGTGTTTCAAGGAGACTTTTTCAGGGGTTCTATAATGTCAAAACTATTTTCATGACATGGAGACTTTATTTGCCTTTTTCACACTCTTTAGCTTATGAGTGTACAGTGGAGTTTTCCAGAAGCTACATGACATGTGATATCACAGCGGATTGAATGTTGAAACAGATGTGGAAATCCTACCGTCTGTTAAGACAGACATTACAAATATTTTCAAAAATATTAACACTTCTTTTCTGACTAAACTGTTTTGTGATCTAGAAAGCTGAGTTATTTTGTTTAAAATTGATTTAAATAAACATGTGATGGGTTTATTACTATTTTAAATGAATTAATACATTTTAAACATTTCTCTATCTTAAATTCTAATACTGTGAATATTAATATATACAAATCACATCAAAAAGCTATTTGAAATTCTCAATGATTTTTAAATATATAGAAGAATCCAAAATTCAAAAACTTTAAGAAACTCTACCATAAGTTAATCTTCAGTACCTGAGATTATTGCCATTTTCCATAAAAACTAAAGTGGCCAGGAATGCCTAGTATACACATCTACCTCTTCTGTTAATTTATTTAATTAAAAAAATTGAAATTTATCATTTTAAAATCACTGTGCTAATTACTGGGTGTAGAATGATCCACAAGACCTTATGTCTATCATTGAAGGAAACTGTCCTGCATTATCATGTTCTTACAATTAAGAGGTATCCTCTTGTGAAATTGGAGCATGTATCTGATAAGAAGCATTGTTTACTGAATCCTGCTTTTTGCATTTTTATATTAATTATTATGCCTTAGCTATTATTTAACTGGAATTATAGCAATGAATCAAGGTGACTGCCTTTCTGCACCTAATGTCATGTTGCCTTAGTTACAGAAGTTCCAGACCACACTGGGGCTACACATACTGACTTGAGAAATGTTATTATGGCAGAAATAGAAAAAGAAGTAAAGGAAAATATCCTTACAATATAGGCTTTGGGGAGCCTATTTTAAAGTCAAAGCTTTTGGGACATCTGGATGGCTCAGAGAGTTGACTCTTGATTTTGGCTCAGGTCATGATCTGTGCTGAGTGTGGAGCCTGCTTGGGATCCCTTCTCTCCCTCTGCCCCTCTGCCACACTTGTGCTCTCTCTTTTTCTAAAATATACTATAATAATATAATATATAATATAATATAATATAATATAATATAATATAATATAACATAATATAGTCAAAGCTTTTGATTATAAGGGATGGGCTTTGTTAAGAGAACACAGTATTCTTGAAAAGCTAAATTGAAGGCACTTAGCATAGAAGAACATAAACTTATGTCACAATAGAATTTGAAGAGATGATAAAGAAAGACATATTACTTAGACCCAGGAAGATGTACCTTATCTGGCATGGAATGGGGTTTAGGATAAGACACTGCTATAAGAGATGAGACTTAATGGAGGCCATGTATGGAGAAGCAAATACAGCATCATAAGCCTGGCCAGCATGGGTCACACCACCATCAGAGTTACATGGGATTCTCACCAATACATGAAGCATTGTCTGTTCCCACATGAGCACGTGCTTCATGTGTGCTGGGCTGAGGAATCATGTAGGCTATACTTATCATCATCACCTGATAAGGGCTTTCATCAACAATTTCCTGCAGGTTGCTTGTGAGTCATCTCAGGAAAATGATTCTCATCTGTGCTGCAAGATTTTTCAGAACTCCATCCAAAACAACCAACACAGTGCTCCAATATTTATTTCTGGACTTTTTGTAAGCCTTTTGAATAACACAGAGAATTTATGAAGTTAGAATGATATGAAGGGAAAGACCTTAGCTACTGGACTATAGAGGTGTAAACATCCCAGACTTGTTACTCATGGGGATTTATGTTGGCACCACAGAGGTATTACTAATCCCCGGGAAAGAAAATAGAAGCCTAGTCATTTGAACCCAAGGTCATGACCCTTTAAGGAATAAAAGTATTATGCCAAGGAAAAATCAGGTTATTCATGGGTGGGTGGGAGTGGAAGGACAAAGAAAAAAAGGAGAAAAGAAAAATAAAGGGCATAGAAAACAACCTTAAACTTGGTTCTTGGAATTAGAACTTTCAAAATATGGTACCTCTTTTTGGATACAGAATACAGGTTTCCACAGCTCAATCCCTTAGTGTTTTGGCCTAAAGAATATGTGAAGAGGTTGGAATATGTAGGAAAATATTGGTATTCATAATCAGTTTAGAAAGAAAATGTGCTATTGGTAAGGCAGACACTAAGTCCCTCTGGAGATGTCTTGGGAAGTCAGTGAAGAGTCTTGTCATTATTTAGGATGTAAGGTCACTTGCATTCCTCTTGAATCAGATGCAATTGTGACTCATAACTGGAAAAACGCTGCATAACTACTCAAAGAAAGTTTTGCCTGTGCTGGTGGCGTAGCTACTAGTGAAGGAAATGAACATTCTTAGGCCCACTGCAGACCTACTGAATCAGAAACTCTGAGACTAGTTCCTAGGGATTTGCTCCACCAAGCCCTGAAAATGATTCTGATGTAATTTGAAAATCACTGTTCTAGGATAAGACTAATGTCCTCTAGTGTTCAGATGTTGGAGAAATGGCAAGTGATAGAAAAATCAAGTTTGACAATACTTAGCCCTCAACGTCTAGTACAAAATGGCATAAGACTAAGTATTTTACACCTTACATAAGATTAAGGGTCTTTTTCAAGAAAATATTGTTTTACTGGGGTAGGATGAAATTGAGGTAATATAATAGAATTCTATTCCCAATATCTCAGTTGTATCTTGGCTTCCATACCCATTGATTGTGCATTAGTTTCAGAAGAAGTTTAAATTCAGCCTAAATAAAGTATGCATTGATTAATTTTGAATTTCAAGTTAGATATTTTTTAATCTACCAGATGATAATAAACATGGTCTTTATTTTTTCGTGCTTTTTAAGAGCTTATTTTTAAATATCGAGATGAAATTTAGAGGTCTGAGCATGACATTTTGCCAACACCAACGTATAGAGAGAACATAGTATATAAATGATATCAGGACAGCTTTACTGTGACTTAGAAAGGATATAAGTGTACGTAACAGTGACAGAAATATAAATATATACAATAGAAGGCTTGTTAAGTTATTGAGTAGGTCTCTGATAAGGGATCAAAGGCCCCATCGGGGATGAGGAAAAGCTGGAGCAAGCTGAAAGAGAAGATCTGGAACCTGACACTCATTGCAACCACAGAAGAATAGAACTAGTAGCTTGACATTCACAAGCAGAAGGAGAACTGGAGATGGTGCCACTGGGATCTATCTCACAGCTTGCTTAAGCATGCAAGAGCTACAGAGCTCTTCAATTACTCTCTGAGCATGCAAACACGAGGTAACCCCGAGAACTTGTGACCTGCAAGGTGCCTCAAGGTGAAATAAGGGAGCAGCAGAATCTGGTAACCTTGTGATGTGAGGCAGTGGAGCTACCCAGTGTCATCAACGAGTACCAGCCTGATGGTCTAAAACCAGACCAAACTTGCTACACCGGGGCGGACATCAGTTCAAGAGTGACTGTCAGCTCAGAGATCAGGGAGGACAGGAAGATGTGCATAGACAATGCCTTCCACGGAGATTAAAAAGTTTCACTCTGAACCAAGGTATCAAAATGGAGAGTCATGAAAAGAAGAGACCTTTGAAACAGAAAATATCCTGATAGTATGCTTAAACTTTATATGGACTAAATATTTAAGGAAAACAACTATGTTAGACCAAAAGAGATCAAATTATACTTAATAAGCCAATGAAAGGTCCACTCCTCTGTCAACACCATCAGCAGGAAAATATGCTCCAAGAGACAATGAGGTGAATTATAAATAATAAAGTCATGTTTTCAGAGTTAAAATGTATAACAAAACCAGAAGCAGTAGGACTCATGGACTTATCTTCTCTAATAAACTTCTCGGATCTTCCAAGTAAAGCCTGCCCTTGCAGCAAGTGAGGCATTTTGTTAACTTCTCAGATAAATAGATCAATCCCATGTCCAAAGTGATATTATATTGCACCCAAGTAAATGCACACTATCTTAAAAAACAAAAACAAAAAACAGTTACAGGTCATCCATGCATTTTAAATAATAGCAGTAAGTTGTATTTGTTGAAGCATAATTTTCACAACATACTAGAATCTCTTAAAATAAATTTGAGAAGCTATAACAATTGACGAGTTTCCCAGGAATATTTTTGAAAAGTCAGAATGATTTAGTTACCAAAACTAAGCTGAGTAATCTGACATGTGTATTTTTCAAATATTGGCATCCATTCTAAGGCCATCAGATAAAGCTTATAGCCAAAGTTTGAGTGCAAACAATTCAAGATATGCTATATAAAATGATGCCAAATACAATAATAAATGCCTTCTATAAAAACAAGACTTACTCATAAAAGACATTCTTTGTGGACAGATAACTCATGCTGACAGCTTGTGAACTCCAGAATTCTTCAGGCAATGCTTCTATTGGCTATCCTCTTTGGCCCAAGTTTACAATGTTGACTGATTATCACAAAAAGGTGACTAAGAATGCATTTTAAGAAGAGGGTGGATAATTTTGGATTTGCGGTGGCAGACAACGGAGACCTTTAACATGTTATATTATCCTTCTAGATGTGTAGACAAGAGGATTAAGCCCTAAAAAAATGGATTCCAGCAAAGCACGCATGGTTATATAATTAAGACTGTAGCCTTATTCTACAAACAAAACTTTCCGAACAGCACACATTTAAAAATGCAGCCATAAATCTATTTAAAGGGCTTCTTCATTCAGGCCTGCAAACATAGCATTGTCTTTGTCAATTTGTCTGTAGTCCATTCTGGTAGGTGACATTGTTCTTGAGTACTAATCAATTGATGTCTCCGTGCCATCTGGCATTTTGTTGCTAAGCACAGCTGCAACACTGTACGGTGAAGTGTGAGTGGCAAGAAGCAAGGTTTGTGTTCATCACGATGTCACAGTCCAGACTACACAGTCAATAAATCCTTGGTATGCCAGGCTTATCCTACCAAGGGAAGAAATGCCTTGGCGATGCATTGAAGAAAATATGATGAAAAGTAATTGCTCCAGTGAGATTCTGAAGATCTTTTGCTTTGTTTATAGAGTGACCTCAAGAAAGGATACTGTTTTTTACTTATTAACATCTAAATCACTACATAAAAGGACATTTACTAAAAAATCTGAGTTCATATTTGCTCTTTACCAGTTGGCTATATGTATAATATTTCTCAGTGACTCATTTTTAACTATCAGTAGGGGCCTTTATAATTTGTTTTTCAATTTCTGAGAGTGGAAGGCAGCATGCAGAGAAAACAGGCATATACCTGTATATATATACAAATATAATACAAGTCTACAATTTGGGAAAATGGAATCCATTAAATATTGTAACGTTCAAGTAAAAAATTAAGTTCTTATCAAAATGTTTTCAAAATACTGATGGTTTGTTTCCAGAACTTCATAAATAATCAGCTGTCGTTAAGCTTGGGGTGGTAAAATTTTACACAAATCTTCCTTAAAGTAATAATGGTAAGGTGTTGATTTCAGTAATAATTACTAATGCATAAGATCAAGAGTTATGGTGTACCCATCCATTCCATGAAGTCTCTCTTTGCAGTTATGTTTCATGATACCACAATCAGCATCCCTACCACCTTAGAAATATGTGTGACTAGATCAAGAACATCTTGAATTTTATACTCCGAATCTCCTATTGCATTCTTTAGACAAAAGGTACAAGACTAACCTTCAAATAAATCACTTCATTGAGTCTATCCAGCTGGAATGGAAGGTGTTCAGAAAACACCTTTGGGAAAGATACCGAGAAATTCCTATAGTAGATAACCACCTATAAGAGTTGAATGGTTTCAAAGAAATCCCCAGTGATGGGAAACATTTCTTGCTTAAAAAAATGTATTTTCTCCTTCTAACAATGAAACTCTTAGAGAAATAGGCACATTGTACATTTAAATGGTTTTGAGTAAATTGTTCTATATGTTTTATACATTCCTTTATACATTCAAACAACTACCAAGTTTTTATACGGTACTTAGTATATACCAAGGAATTTCCAAGGTGCTGAGAATACAAATACAAACATAAACAAAATTATGCCCATTTTATAAATCCAAATGCAAAGGGTGACACAAGAAAATCAACTTAAACTACAATAAAGTATTTACTCTAAAAGCATGCCCCCTCTTTTTTTCTCTGATGCCCTCACTCATGCTGGCCTGTTCAGATGTTTTAACTGAAGCAGTCAGTGAGTACAATATTCACTTCAAGGCTACTGTTTATTTGAGTGGTATCAAAGGGAGAAGAAATAGAAATAGGAGTAAGCACCTGTCCTTCTATTTTCACATCCTTGCTTCAAAAGTGACATATTCTTGCAATATGGCCATCCTTCCTCAAGATCATTGTGACTGCCCATAAATGTGCTTACGTTTGCTCTTGTATTTTGACATGGCTGCTTCTGGAAATCCTCCAGTGACTGGTGTCATAACAGAAATGGGCATTTCTTGCTTTTGTAAGACCAAGTGCAAAGAGTGGCACTGATCCTTACTAGCACTGCAATGTTATTGTGCTTCTGGAGACAGAGTATGATTAGCAACAGACATAAAAATATTTTCTGGTCATTTATATGCATAAACTATAAAGTTGAGAATGATAATTCACCACATCCTTTCCTTACATTACCTCATGTGATTTTTCACAAAATTGAATAAAATAGACAAAACAGAAGTACATGTTCTCTGCTGAAGGCTCTTCATGTCTTATCTATATCTAGTAATAAAATTACACATCCATAAGTTAATAACTACTGCATAAAAATAAGCTAGATATGTATAATCTACTTGTAGAAGAATACTTTGCAAGGTCTACAAATAGGTCACCCTTTCATATTATATTTCTTGGTATTTGTAGTACTAATTCATGCTTTATGTCACGTTGCTTATTTAAACAGAGCCAGAAATTTGACATCAGAGGAATGATTGATGACACAGAGAAGTAAAGTGCCATCTGATGGGTTTAAGGAAGAAATCAAAGGTAGAACCATAGCTTGGAGGCAGTAAATTATCTTAAGTTTTCTCGCGGCCCCCAAAATAAGCTTCTCCATGTTTAAGACTATACTCTGAATAAATTTCCTTTATATGGTTAAATGATTCTGTGAATGTAATCACCAAATATGAACAGACCGAAAAACAATATTAAGATGCAGACGGTACTCAGACATGGTAAGATTAATTATTAGTTGCCTGATTATATTTAGTAACTGCAGTCATGCCCCAGCAATCCAGCCCTCCGCTAAACGTCAGACTCTTTCGGCAACACGTGCACACTCCAGCTGCACAGCAAAGGTGAGTCTCAGCAGTTTACAATTTCTGCATTGCGGCTTTGACTCTATTTCTCCTTACTCTCTCCAAAAATAATAAGATTTAAATACTGGCATTTGAAAAGTCATCCTGAGGTGATAAAAATAGTTGCTCTTAAAAAAAAAAGGCAGAAAGAGATCTATGGAAATATTGCAGAGATGATGAAGGGAAAGAAGATACAGGAGACAGAAGTTGGGGGTGGGAGGAACTGAGGAGACATTACCCTGGGAATGAAGGCAGGAACTTCCTGGGGAGGGGCCACCGTTGCTCTTTTTTAACTCTTGTCTCAGAAGTCGCTGTATGACTCCAAAATGTGCTCCTGTAAGGATTAAGATTATTTTTATAAGAAGCTTGTTTTTAATTAAACATATTATGTGTAAATTAGAAAAGTTTTCAATTACGGAAGTGAAGAAAGCAAAAGGTTACAATTTCCCACCTCAGAAATATAGTAGCATAACTATTTTATTTTATACCACATAAATCTCTCTCCTTTTTCCATCGTAGGTCTCTCTGAGTATTTTTGCAGCCAGTGTCTCTGAGTACTTACACACACACACACACACACACACACACACACACACACGTGCGCGCACACACTCATACATACATCATCGAAAAACAATGTTAGTCTATACTACCAAACTCAACCTTGAGGATTCTCAGGAGGGATTTACACCTCACTACAAGTATCTTCCCTTCCTGAAAGTTTTTCTTACGCATGTAACTCCCCAACAATTGCACTCTTTAGGGCAGTTCCCCAAATTGCTTCCCTCTCCTTAGCTTGTTCACCTCACCCACCCTAAAATCTCCTTGCTTCAGCTTCTTTAAACTGCAACTTCTTGTTTTGTTTTTCTTTTTTTGCCCTTAACTTATTTTGCCATCAAGTTTGTATCATTTAAAAAATATCAACTGGGTAGCTTTTCCTCTTTCCAATTCCCTAAACCAGTTAACACGCGCTAAGATCTCATTAGATCACCTGAGCGTGAGGTCCATGGTGGAATTGTTTCACCGCTATTTATTTAAATTTGACTCTCTATCTGGGTATATATACATAATGATTATAGGATTATAGGAACAATAATTTTGCATTACAGAAAACTGGAAAACATAGAGAAACAAACATTTAGAAGTAAATATTATATATACTCACTACACAGCTGCAACCACCATTAATATCTTAATGCACATCCTTTCAAATCTTTCTCTGTATATGTATGTGTGTGTGCACTACCACAATGGGATGCATTTCATAATGTTCTGTGACCCACTTCTTTTAATCAAGGATTTTCACCACAGTTTTTCTCATCTAATGTAACACCCAATAATTATTCAGATTTTCAAAAATGACCCCCCAAATAACCTTTCTGATATTCAAACCCATTTTTATTCTGTGCCACACACTGCGTCTGATTATGTCCTTTATGTGTTGTCCAATCTTACATAACAGAATCCTTCTTCACTGTTTGGTTGAAATTACCAGGCCCAAATATTCCACTTTCTGGAGTTGTCTGGTTATTTCATTGTGATATAATTTATTTTCTCATTATTTTCTTTATTTCATATAAAGTATAAGTCATATCTTAAAGCTTGGTGATAAAATATTTAATTTAAAAATTTTTAGATACACTAGATGCTGTTCTATGCCAGATGTTCCATTGATCCCACTATCCATGATGCTAAATTTGACCCCCTGCTTAAATAATGAAATTCTGAACATAATTCAAGTTTCTTGGGAATATCAAACATCCAGTTCTCTATCAATCATATACCTAATGATTTAATATCAATTGTTAATTGTTGCCTGACTCAATATTTTCACCAGGGTTTGTCAAATTTTTGCTTACAGCATATTATTCCTTCTATGTTTATTAGTTGTCTTTTTTAAAGTTAGCCTTGCCCCTCGATAACAGAGCTATTCAGTTGTGTTCTATTTATCACACTGCTGATTGAATTCACTTATATCAACAGCCAGAGGATTTTCATAGATTTTATAGGACAGTTTAGGGTAAAGGATATCCTTTTATTTGTTTGTTAGTTGCAAATAACACTGAAATAACTCAGAAAAAAATAAGAGGCACATATGTATACATGCATATATATTATCATATACATATATGTGAAGAAAGAATGATATTGAAATGGGTCAAAATATTAACATGTGAATCTGGGTAAAGGTATCTGAGACTTCTTTAAACAGTTTTGAAACTTTTTCATTCATTTGAAATTACATCTAAGTAAAGGTTACATTTCAGAAAACTAATAACACAAGAAAATCATAGCAATAAGCAAATGAATTAAACATAATAATATTTTATCAAGTGAAATGGGAAAATAAATAACAATCCATTTTCTTTGAGCATTAGAAAAGAAACATTTTCTTAATGTGCATTGGAAATTTAAATTGATAATACTTTGTAAAGGTAGTTGGTCATATATGTCTTAGCCATAAACTGTAAATTACTTTTGAACAATTTGGATTTAGGTAATTATTCCATGAAAAACAATAGATGTATAAAGATATTTGCAATTATTATGTCCATTTTTATATTACTATCCATGATAAATTTAAAACAATCTACCTTTATAATGAAAATGAGTTAGTAACATTATAGTAAAACCATAAAACCAGTTAAAATATAGGTAATAAAATTAAGCTGAAAAGAAATATATGATAGCAGTTATATGAAAGCCTACTACAAAATATTATATTTGACACATTTCCAAGTTAGCGTAAAGTTAAAGATATAATTGCACGTGAGTAGATAGGAGGAAAAAGATAAACTGTACATATGATAGACTAACAATTTCCTGAGAAACCCAACCCTGGAACCCTGCCTCTTACAGTGTGGTCTGTGAACTTCCCTAGTCAACCCCACAGAGGAGGCTAATTTAGAAGATCCCACCGCTGATCTTCTAAAGCCAAAGCCCAAGGATGTGGTCCAGGAATCTGGATCTTCAAAGAGCACTTGGATTGATTCTGTGGCATGTTAATGTACAGTTTTTCTGAAAGTAGAACTCCAAGATGAATCAAATGTTTGGCAAGAGTATATTGAAGCCAGTTCAGTAACTTAGATGATAAATAAGGAAAGGTGCCGCTTCTTTTCCCTTTTTTCATGTTTAGAACAATGAGTTTCTCTTTCTTTGTTTAAGCCCTGTGTGATTTAGTTTCAGAGTGTGTTTCCTTAGAGTCTAGTGTTCTAGACTCTAACCAAATTGTTGGTGCCTACAAATCTCTATCCAGAACTCCTTTATACAAACTACCTGTATACCCATATAAATAGCACAGGGTTACTTCAGACTCCCCTTCATCCAGTCTTCCTTAACTCCAAAAGATCTCTGTTGTAGCTCTAATTGTTGCCACTGCCTGCAGGCACTTCCATATTTGCTACCTCCACACTCTTAAATAATTTTATTGTTTGCAGGGCTAGGCCCACTTCTAAAATTTGTCCAAAAATCCACTTTTAAGCACCTTCCACACCCAGGTATTTGAATGTACTGTCTCTTGGCTCCAGAGACTTGCTCAGATTTATTCTGATTAAGATTTCCCTTTTTTTTTTTTGTTTTGCCAGAAGGTGGGAATTTTTTTTTTTTTTTTTTTTTGAGAGAAAGAGAGAGAGAGAGCACCAGTGGGCAAGGGACAGAAGAAATCTTAACCAGACTCCATGTCCAGAGTGGTCTCCATCTCAGCACTGTGAGATCATGACTCTAAGATCATGACTTGAGCTGAAAGAAATCAAGAGTCAGACATTTAAGGAGCCACCCAGGAGCCCCTGGAAACCTATTCTTATTTAAAAGTCTGTGGAGGCTCTCAGAAGATTGCAAAAAAAATAATTTATTTTGTACTAGTCATTTTCAGTTATTCCAATTCTGGGAAAGTAAATTAAGAAAATAAGCAAAA
This sequence comes from Felis catus, assembly GCF_018350175.1. NCBI lineage: Eukaryota > Metazoa > Chordata > Mammalia > Carnivora > Felidae > Felis > Felis catus. Next base: position 99,629,843 of record NC_058376.1, read on the forward strand.
GTTACATCTAAATATCCATATACAAATATGTCAATTGTAATAGTGTTTACATAAAAAATACTAGAAAATAGTTTTATTACCTGTATGATTTTTGTCAAGTTTCCTAAAACTTTCATGGCTAAATTTCCACAACTGTAAAATAGGGATAATAACTGTCCTATTTAAAAGGTGTTTTTAAATTTTATTTTATTTTTTAATTTTTTTTTCAACATTTATTTATTTTTGGGACAGAGAGAGACAGAGCATGAACGGGGGAGGGGCAGAGAGAGAGGGAGACACAGAATCGGAAACAGGCTCCAGGCTCTGAGCCATCAGCCCAGAGCCTGACGCGGGGCTCGAACTCACGGACCGCGAGATCGTGACCTGGCTGAAGTCGGACGCTTAACCGACTGCGCCACCCAGGCGCCCCAAGGTGTTTTTAAATTTTAAATGAGTTAATATGTTTAAAGTTCTTGGAACAATGTTTGCAAGCAGTAGTTATTAGCTAAAATTATTATAATAAATATAACAAATGTGCAATAAATTATGGTACATTCACTATAATATATCACTCGGTCATTAAAATATTTTAATAAAAAATAATATCATGATAAATTTTTAAAAGGAAACAAATTATGATAACCTATTTGACTACTGCTATATATAACTCTATAATTATGTACATATTTTGTAGAATAAAATACATCACATGATTTTTTCCATCTCTGTGATATGTAAAATGTAAAAATATCCTTTCTGTAATCCATATTTTCTTTAGAGAAGGCATTATTCTTGTCAAAAAAACCAAAGTATTAATAAAAGATTAGGGCATTTTGTGGCATCAGTATGCCTAAGGAAGACTAACGTGTAATATGGGATTAGGATTCCCCACTCTTTCAAATCTCCTTGAATGCTGCTCTCTAGAAAACAACCAGCTCAGTGGTACCCAAGTTACAATGAAAACTTAAAGGCAAAAAGCCACCATGATAGACTAACTGAAAATGAGCATAGAGTCAAGACCACAATGATTGTCTGGCCTGAGCTTCAGCATATGTGGCTGCCAAATCTGAGCAGTGTCCTATGATATTTCAGCAGCATCACTTACAAGGCACACTCAACAGATAACAGCATGAGCCCCGCTTAGGGTGAGCTCAGCCCCCTTTGGGTGAAAGGGAGCTCTGCATGGGGTGAATACAAGCTCTGCTTCAGGTGAGCTCTGCTTCAGGTGAGCCCTGCTTCTCTCTCTCTCTCTCTCTCTCTGCTCCTCCTGGGATTCTCTCCCTCTCTCTGTCCCTCACTCACTTGTGCCCTCTCTCTCTCAAAAACAAAACAAAACAAAAGCAAAACAAAAAACAACAACAACAAAACACAACTCACTGCCTTTGACCTACATGGTCAGCTGGATATATGTAAAAGAAAAAAAAAATAATGATATCACGGAAGTAAAACAGCTGTTGAGCTGTTCTTGGGGTAGGGTCCCCTCCCTAAGGAGAGAAAAAAGAGGAGAGAAAAGAAAAAAAGAAAAAAAACTTCAAGGTAACCTGGGTATGCGCCTACGTGACAACATCCCTCATGACCTTGTAAACTGCGACTACTTAATCAGCCTACATGTTTGTGTGTGTTACCATGTATGGGAGACAAAGAAACAGAAAATGTATTAAAAAAAAAAAAAAAACAACTATGCCCTGGGACGTTCGGGGCTCAGTTCTTCAGGTGTGAACCTAACTGAGCAGTAATGGCAGGAATAAAGTTGCTTCCTGGAAAGAAAGGCCTCGGTGTCACCACTCTCTGTGTGAGAATCCTGCTCCATTACCTGGGGGCTCGTGTCCAGGATTCGGAGATGGTGTGTTTCCACCTCCTTTGCCACAGAGGATATGACCTCAGGGTACCGGGAGAGGCAGCTCACCTGGCGCCAGTGGACCACTTGATCTGCAGGAGACTATCCCTCCTGGCGCACCGAGGTGAGGACCCCGTGTGCACCAACAGAACCTGTGAGGCCCAGGAACCAGCTTAAGGAGCACTGCCTGTCAGACTGGTAAGAATCAGGGTTTGTTTTGGCAGACCTGTCCCTAAGAGACAGAAGGGGAGCCTGATCACCTCCCAGAGTTGCCCTAGTAGTCCCACAAGGGACGAGGAATGAAGCTGCAACTCTAAGGCACTGGGCACTGGGTAGAAGGTTGGAGTCACCTTGTGACTGTGTGTGGGGACTTGTCTCTCCTTCATTTCCTGGGTCAATGACAATTATAATTAGAGCCAACTGTCTCTGGTTATTCTACCTTAGAAAGGGCACTTTAAGGAATATTCCTAAGCAGCTGCGGAAACTCCCTTTGTTTTGGGGAAATTCCCTATCTTCTCTGGACTGACATGGACTGCCTAATTCCACTAATGGAAAACAAACCAAAACAAAAGAAACCTGGAGTTGGCTCCTCTGTCTGAGTTGACAAGATTTAAAACAGGGGATTCTCTTTCTCTACCTTCTGTTGGCACCTCTCCTCTTCTGCCCTCCCTTCCCCTGCTCCTTTACTGCACCACCTGGGGGGGGGGGGGGCAGCCTGCATAACTGGCTCCTCAATGCCTCAGGCACTGTCAACTCCTCCTCCCACCCTAGAGGTCTTGGAGCAAAGACCACACACTTCAGATTTCCCCACTGATGCCCCAGGTAAAAATAGACAATGGGGAACAAATTGATTAACTTTTAAATGGACGCAGATGGAACATATTTGGTATTTAAGTGGAGTTAAGTTTGTTGGTCTTTATATATCTTTAGAGTTATCAGCATTAAATATATAAAACTTTTTTCTACCTAAGGTTTTCTAAAGGTCAAATAAGCTCTTGTTAACTCTGTTGTAATCTGTTAGCAAAAAGGTGACTTAAAATGATGGTTAATTTTGTCTGTCTCAAAGTTTTCATGGGTAATTGTTAAGACAGCTTTCAAAGTCTTTGGTAACCCAACATGTTAAATGTTTCCTTGCATGATAAATTAAGACTGAATTCATTGGATATCTAACGAGATAAGAAGCTAAAGGACTAATTACAAGATGTAGGTTTGTGCTTCTGACTTGCTGCAGAGAAACTAATGATATATGGATCTATGGGAAAACATATTTTATGCTTAATGGATTTATAAGTTTGCCATCTAAAAAAATTCTGATGTAACATAGAGTTCACTATTGGCTGCTACTTAGTTTTCACTGGAGACTTAGGTTTATAAGAGTTAAAATTCTGCTAAATGTAGTTAAAATGTAGTTAAAACTGATAAAAATTTAAAAAAGCAACTCTGTATGTAGAAATGTAGGAGATATGAAAGAAATAAGAAATGGAAATATATTTTTGTTGAAGGTAAAAGAAAGTAATTTTGTCCTAAATGAGACTGGTTATTTGGAGAGAAATGGCTTGGGACAAAATCTAAATGCAAAGAAAAGTTGTAGAAGGTTCATGAAGGAAAATCTTTAAAAAGAAGTTTTATGTGTGGTCAGGACAGATTAAGGTTAAAATAAATGGATTTTAAAAGTACACTGGGTTAAGATTAAAATTCCTCCTGATTTGATCCAAAGGCTGCGAAAATGATGGTAATACCCTTGGCGCCAGCCTCCAAATCCTCCACATTTGCGTTGTTCCTGTTTAGCAGAGTAATGGATGCCTCTGCCATATGAGTGATGAGTGATAAATGAAGGGCTTTTGCTAAGATACATAGGAGTCATTTTACTAAAGTTAGCCCGCTGTATGCCAAAAATGGGTATCCACATGGCTGAAACATATTTATGTGGGCATTGTTGAAAAAAGAAGTGAAATGACCTTGATGTTGGCCCCTTAACCTCCTTCCTCAATGGCCAGTGAGCAATATGTAAGTTACTGTTGGGTCAAAGTAAAATTAGCGCATCCTACGATAGCCAGGAAAGTCTTGCTTGATCACAGTCCATTCCCCCAAGATCCTGCAGGCAGGAAACGGAGGGGTAAGAGAAAAATAGGAAAGACCAGGTCAGCTCTCTGAGATAGGGTCAAGCCAGGTTAAGAATGACTACTCCCAGCACCTCAGGAGACTGACAGGGCTTTTGGCTGCCAGTCGCATAGCCAGCCAGAAACCTCATCTCCTGGCCAGCTCTAGGAAACTGAGAGAAGAGCCAGCTTTCTTCCTTTTTCCTATAGATGGGTAATTCCCCAACCATGGCCATTATTCTTTTGGAATGCATTATGACTCATTTTCTTTTGCACAAAGGCTTGGCCCCAATACATATTGGAATAGGGGACCTGGCTGCCAGGGGGAAATTTCACTGACAACACTGTTCCACAATTGGACTTGTTTTGCAAATGTGAAGGGAGAATTCCCCCATGTTCATGGTTTTGGGGCCTTAATAAAAAAAAATCAAGATATATGTAAGCAATGTAAGGTGGATCCTGATTGAATGGCAACCCTTTCTGAAGTCCAGCAATCAGGAGGGGAAACAATTAAGGACCCCTTACCTGTATCCAAACCAGACCTAGAGAAGGAGGAAGGGAAGGGAAGGGAAGTCTTCCACCTCAACCTCCTCCTCCTCAGGTCCTGGGTCTATGTTTAAAAACAAAACACAATTCTGCGCCCTGCCACCCACCTTATCCAGACCATCCCCGTAACGTAACAAACATGTTTCCCTTACAATAAGCTAAAATGCCAGAAGAAAAACCCTTTACATTACAAGGTTTAAGACAGATAAAAGAAGATCTAGGTAAATTTTCTGATCAGACAAGTATATAAATGCTTTTGAGAATATTATGTATGTTTTTGAGTTGGCCTGGAAAGATACAATGCTTTTGTTAAATCAGACTCTTAATGAGACAGATGTTTTGCAAAAATAAACAAATAAATAAATAAATAAGGAAATCTAAGATTTAACCCTTAATTATGCTAAATTAGCCACTATTTTACAAACACAAAGTGAGAGCCCAAGGACCTTCCTGGAGAGGTTGTGGGAGGCTGTCATTAAATATATGGCTATCTTCCCTGACACCCCTAAAGCTGAGATGATTTTAAAGGACAAATTTGTCACTCAATCAGCCCTAGATATTCAGAGAAAATGCAAAAATTGGCTGTTGGTCTTGAAGGGACAGTAGAGGAGCTCTTATGAGCTGCCAGTTGGGTATATTACAACCAAGATCAAGAGGAGGAAAAAAAAATACAGAAAAGGAGGCTTAAAAAAAAAATCTGAGGCCTCAGTTGTGGCCTTATGTACTATATCAGACCAGACTTCCCAAGGTCCTGGCACCAGGTGCCATTTATATGGCCTTTCGGAGCACTAAAATGAGAATGTCCTCAGAGGGGACAACCGAAATGAAAACCCCATAAGCCATGTCCCTTATGTGGAGACAATCACTGGATATCTGAATGCCCTCGGGGACCTCTATCTGTGAGGGTTCTGATAACCAATGTCCCTGGAAAGGGACTAACTGGGGCCTAGGGCTCTTCACTGTGGCTCCCCTAAACCAACCGTCTATCAGAAACCCAGAGCCTCAGGTAACTCTAAATACAGAAGGAAAACTGGTTGATTTCCTTCTTAACACCAGAGCTACCCTTTTTGTCCTCCTTTCCACTCCAGGCCGGCTATCCAAATGCAGCATAACGATTAGAGGCATCTCTGGAAAACTTCTAACTAAATTTTTCTCTCAGCCCCTGGGATGTATATGGGAAAACCTAGTTTTTTTTTCTCATCCTTTCCTGATAATGCCAGAGAGCCTTACTCCCTTGCTAGAAATGGACATTGCTACTAACTCCAGGACAGAATAAACAATGATGTGAGTTTTGGGAAATTACTAGACATTTTAGGCTGTAGATACCAGGGTTCAGGAAAATAGTTTGCCTGTCATATCAATTATTAAAGGAGACTCAATCCGACCTACTCTCCCCACCCCCCCTCCAAAAAAAAAACAAAAAACAAAAACCTGGGGTTTGACTACTAGACACCGTCTCCAGCCCTTGGAATGGTTACAAACATAGCAGGGCAATTATTATTACCAAGCTCACAGGGCTAAAAGATAATTAAAACACAGCATCAAGCCTTTCATTTAGGGAGAGACAAAACTTACCAAATGGCCCAAAGGATGTTTACTGAAAGTAGTATCAGCCTGTGAGGTCAACCACAAACTTGCTCTCCCAGGCAATCAAGAAACTGGAGGGTCTCCAGAAAAGACTGACAACTAGGTTTCAATACTTTTACTAATTGGGTAAAGACCTTCCCCTTCAAGACAGAAAAGGCACAAAAAGTAATAAAAATCCTGCTTTATAAAATAATACCCAGGTTTGGCTTACCTAAAAATTTACCAATTAATAATGGTAAATAGCTGCCTTGACTCTTTCTCTAGGAGAACGCCTTGCTCTTGGAAAAGTTTTACACCTCAAAATAAAGCAAACTGTCAGCCCATACTCAGGAAATCTCTAAATAACACCTCACAAGCATTAGATGCTTTAATTTTTTTTTAATTAAGTTAGGACCAAACTCTTAAAAATAGAACCACCATTAATTACTTACTGCTCCTGTTTCTCCATCACCTGGGTTATGAGAGATTCCCTGACATATGTTTACATAGCCAGGGTCTCTCCTAGATTGTTGGACAGGTTTGGAAACTATAGACATTATCTTAAGATGCCATCTTGTTGGTCAATATAATCTTTACTTTATTTTTCTCTTTGTGTCTCCTAACGTTTATGCTCTCTTATGCCTGCCAGCCTTCCTATAAAACCATACTGTGGGCCACTTGACTGACCCTTGGGAAGACTCTAACGGCTATACCCTACACCCCTTATCAGCTTGCAGAAGCCAGAGCGGTCATCATCCTTTTTTCCTAACAGCAGTTACAGGCCCTATTTCAGGGGAGAAATACATAGGGAAAGGGTTAACATTAGGCAGGGAGAGATAAGGGACCTTCAGGGAGGCAGACTGCAACTGCAGGTGGGAGGCTAAAGCAGATGGGGTTCTCCCCTTATAAAATCCTTTATGGGCACCAAGGGCATAAGGCAGGGGGATCTAAGTGACACAGGCAATGTAACCCTAAGACAACAGATGCGGGCCCTTGGCTTTACCTTAACCACCTTACACCACTGAGTCAGGGAGCGATAACATATGAATCTGACCACAGACACTCACCCCTTTAAACCAGGAGATGCAATATGGATAAAGGAGTGAAATAACCAAACCCTAAAACCCCCCTGGAGGGGCCCATTCACTGCCATTTTGTCCACCCCTACTGCAGTAAAGGTGGCCAAAATGGGTCCCTGGATTCACTATAGCAGAGTGAAGCTGCCCTCTCGAAACTGGGAGTGTATTCCTGATTCATCAACGCTGTGCAAGCTGACCATAGGAAGAAGCGATCTGCAACTCCCCAGGCTCCAACAGCCTGGAGTCCTGCTAATCTACGTACGGCAAAAGCTTGAGGAATCCACGATCTGGCGAAACGAAAGACTGTCCTTATTTTCTATATCTGTTTCCTTACTCTGATGCACTGTCACGCTTTAGTTCTCACTATTATTGTGATTCTTGCTCTTCTCTTTGCCGTAAGATTGGCCGAGGCTGCCTGGCCAGCTGGAAATGTGGTGAGAGGTTTCTGTTGACACTCACCTTCCTTTTGTGGAAAGGATATTTCATTGGCACTGACATGGGGCAACAATGGCCAATAGAGCCTAGAAAATTAGATCCCCACAAACCTTATAGTAAAACAAAACACCCCAGTCCTACTACTGGGTTTTGGCTTCTCAAGAGCTCAATTATTGGGAAAAACTGTCTTGAGTAGTGGGGAAAAAGTTCATTGTTGTCTCTGTTAAAAACTTAACATGCCTACGCCAAAGATTTTATAACTCAACTACCCGAAAAACCCAACTGTCGGGAGGGACCCCAGATCACCTTGAGCCAGATCCCCACCCCTTCTCTAACTTGTCTCATCTCTGAGAGGCCTGAGACAATGTCACAGCCATCAAATGGCAGGTCCAGGTGGACTATACTAGATATGTGGAAGGACATCCTATATAGTACTTCCCTCAGTCTGGTCAGGGTCATATGTGCTGGAAACTATTCGTCCATCTTTCTTCCTGCTCCCACTTGACAGAGGGAAATATTTGGGAGTCCAAGTGTATAGGGACAGGGAGACTTAAAGGAAGCAGTGTGCCTTACAAATTGGCAATTAAAAAGATGATAAATGGCCTCCTGAGCATATAATCCAGTATTATGGCCCTGCCAACTGGGCAGAGGATGGGTCCTGGGGCTGCTGCACTCCCATTTACATGCTAAACCACATAATCAGACTGCAAGCAGTTGTAGAAATTATAACCAATGAAACTGCCAGAGCTCTTAACTTACTAGCCACGTGGCAAACCAAAGTGCACAAGGCCATCTATCAAAATCGCTTGGCCTTAGATTACCTGCTTTGCTTCTGAGGGAGGTGTTTGTGGAAAACTTAACCTGAGCAACTGCTGCCTACAGAGAGATGATGAGGGAAAAGTCACAGAGGACATCACAGATCAAATGGGAAAGGTTGCTCAAGTCCCAGTCCAGACTTGGAATGGTTGGAAACCCGGGGAATTATTTAGAGGATGGTTTTCAACTCTCAGGGGATTCAAAACCTTCGTGGGAATTACCCTTCTAATTTGGGGAGGGTGCTTAATCTTACCCTGCTTAGCTCCCTTGATTGTACAGTCTGTCTCCAGTCTCACTGAGGCCATGATTTAAAAAGGATGGCCATTCATGTAATAATGCTATAAAAATATAAACCTCTAAACCAAGATGATGCTCTTTGACCCAAAATAGAGGGTTTTGAGCATCAAAGGGGGGAATGTGGTAGGGTGCCCTCCCTAAGGAGAGAAAAAAGAGAGAGAAAAGAAAAAAAAATTCAAGGTAACCTGGCTATGTGCCTACTTCACAACAACCCTCATGACCTTGTAAACTGAGACTACTTAATTTTGTGTGTGTTACCATATATGGGAGACAAAGAAATAGAAAATGTATTTTAAAAAAACAAAAAAAAACTATGCCACGGGATGTTCCTTCGGGGCTCAGTTCTTCTGGTATGAACCCAACTGAGCAGTGCTGACAGGAATAAAGTTGCTTCCTGGAAAGAAAAGTCTCTGTGAGGACTCTGCAAGATTCCTGCTACATTGTATGTTGAGCCACAATGGAAGAAACCTTCAAATAAAACAGAAGGAAGAAATGCACTGAAATAATGCATCAGATAATGTAGGATAGCTGAGAAATCAAAGAAAACAAACTAAAGGGGCAGTGGCTAAAGATGCTTCACTGAAGTGAAAATACTGAACTGAGGAAAAATTGCCAGGTTTTGTAGTCAGCTGATGCTGCTAGTCAGCCAACGCAAACATGTGTTCAAAATAAAAATCTGCTTGCAACAGATTATTTTATTGTTTGGCTTCTTGTTTACCAGATGAAAATGAAATATGTGTATCCATGTGCTATATTTTACCTGGTGGTGAATGGATAGTAGGAGTGTGCAAAATGCTCTGCCGAATTCGCTAATATCAAAAACATCCCTTGACAATTGCAGGATTTGAGAATAAGTCATGCTGGTCCAGAAAACAGTGCAACAGAGCTGTGTTGGAGAGAGTTTTGACATTTGCATACCAAATCACATTTATTAAACCAATGAATGCTCTTTCGCCAGAATGACTACATTTTAAACAGAAATGCCATCACTTTACAAAGCATTGCTTAATTGTCAGTGTACTCCCTTTTAAAAAGCCCTCCTTCCTTTTAGATAGACCGTGTATTTTGTAACTTTTTTGTGACTAGGTAATCATTATATAAACTACATTCTAAATGCATTAGGGATCATTGTTATTGGGAATTTTTTATGTCATAAATACCTCCTGGGTAGCAATTTTTGCAGAAAAGCTCATTTTTAAGACCAAAATTGCTGTTATCTTAGAAACGGTTACCGTGACATGACATCAGGCAAATCAAAGTTAAAATTTTGATTCCAACAACTACTAGCGGTAGGATATATAACAAGTTTCTTATCTTTGTAAGCCTTAGCTTCTTCATTGAGAAATATGACTAGTGATATTTAACTTATATATTTTTTGGAATAAAATAAAATAATTTATGTAACTGTCTATTATAATGACTGGAACAAGATAGTATGCATAACAAATGACAGCTCTTATGTTTGCATGTTTGATATTTCAGCACAATATTAAAAACAAGTACATGCCTACTGATTAGTCCTCAGTGAGCCCAATAGTGAGAGATTTAAAAGTTAAAACTCATTTGCAACAGATAAAGAAATAACTGCACTGAGAAAGAGGCATTAAAGTTTATTTTTTTCATTTTCCTAAATATATATTTCAAGGAAGATAAAAGCCTGAAAGTTATAAATACATCCCTGGGAATTCATACTCTTCCAGCTGATAAATGTGTCTTTTTAAGAGTTTGGTGAAGATTGTTCATTGTATTTTTGTTTTGACGAGAAAATTGTTGCTTCTCATCACACTTGACTGCTTGCAGGGCCCCTGAATAGGAAATTACCAATGCTGAGATTTGTATAACTTAAAGAAAGTATCGGGGCACAGTGCTTGAAAGGACATAACTAATAGAGACATACATCCAGTTAGTATAAGTAATCTTTTGATTTGCATAGTTTTATCTACAGAGTAATTATTTTGTTTCCTATTTCCTCTTTTGCACTCCTTTATAACTACATGCAAGGCACAGACTGAAGGTACAAAGAATTTCAATACCACACTTCTTCAGGACAATGTGCACGTCTTTAAATCTTAAAATAAGCACAAAAATTTCATATTCTATAAAAGAGGAAAAACACTTAAAAGTTCTGGTAGTGTTTAAAAAGGAAAACACGTGCATTTTCTGTTCAATATCAGCTTCTGTTAGTTAAAGCAGCTTCTCTTTTTTTCCCCTCACTCTGAAACTAGCGCCTGCAATTCGTAAAGAATCTAGTGATACTTTTGTAAATGAATCACTATTGCATTCGTACCATTAGCCTCTGAACAGATGTCAGAGTGTAAAGATTGGCTGCCTCTAGATCAAGTTGCTGCTGCCAACTCTCGCGAGCTTTGTCAGTAACAGTTGATTGTAATGTCAGTGCAGTCCAATTTACAGGCTGGAGCAGCAGCTGCATTCTGCATTTCCCTGAAGTATTCCATGACTTTCACTCCTTGCAAACTTTATCATCTTTTGTTGCAGTGAGTCAGGTAAGCTGCTCAGAATTTACGTGTTCGTGTAGAGATGCAACTTGCGGTGAACCTCATTCTGTAGGAGGATTGTTATCCCTTCACTTGTCTGCTGTGCCCCTTTGGTGCTCTGTGGAGGACAGTTTTTGCAAATGGGACAGATGAAGCGAGCCAGCAGACACATGCATCAAATCTGCCTATTATTCAAGGAACGCAAACTGAGTCCATTTAACTGCTGAGAAAATAATGAATTTATTCAACTTTGTGTAAAGGACCGCAGCACTTGTGGAATCACTGTGATGTATGTTCTCAGGGCAGAGGGAAATATTTTTATGCTCTATTTTGCCCTTAAAAGCATGATTTAGTGAATCTCTCCTGAAAAGGGTAATAAAAATGGTCTTTGACCTGTCTTAGTCTATTTTTTTTTCTTTTTTTCTTTTTTAAGTGGAATGAAATGAATAGTCCTCTTATTGTCTGGCTTGACAGGGTACTTTTCTTAATCAACATTTTGTCATCTGAAACTTTACCAGTATCAAACTGGCAAAGAATGAGGTGTAAGTTTCTTGTATCTAAAAGAAAATTCTGTTTTCTAATTTCATTTACGAACTCCCCCCACCTTTGTCCTGTTTGTCCTCTTTTTTTTTTAATATGTGCATTTAAAGTATAGCAAAATATTGGAAATTTTCTATTATTACTATTATTATGGAAACAATTAGAAATATAGATTTTCTATTCATCCTGTCGTCTGGCAAATCTACTCTTATTTTGATGATATCAGTACTTATTTAATCAGAGTATTGAACATTGAGTGTAATATGTATGAATGATAAAAGTAAACTGAAATGTGAACAAAATTATTTCATTGTTTAGGATTTCCATATATAATTTCCTTTTATTTCAAGAGTAGGCCTTCCCAATCTTTATGAGTGTATAACATAGTAATAAACTCAACCAGAAGTTTCTATCCCTAGTCTATGTAATATCTTCCATAATATAAACTATCTCATACTGATGGTAAGCTTAATTATATTTCATTTATGTAAATAGGAACTTTCTTAAGGATGAACATGAGTTTTTAAATGTCTTTATACTTTAAATGAAGATCTTCAGAAATTCTCTGTGATTTTGAAATAACATTATCTTTGAATGACAAATAAAATTTCTAATTGGATTTGCAAAGTTGTTTTATTCTCCTAGATTTGTTGTTCTTTCGTTGTTTTTTGTTTTTAATGCTCTGCTTCTTTAACCTTAAGAAACTGCTTGAGATCTATTCCACATTTCAGTTTTTGAAATATAAGTTAATAATATCTTAGCAAGTCACATCTTGTTTATAAATTTAGTTTCTGCTTTGAGTCGTTTTTTGATAAAAATTAATAACATGTTTAAATTACATGTTGTCTTCATACTGATGCTTTCATGCCAAAATCTGCTTATTCTTAGAAACTGAACTGTACAGGATGTTAGAGAATTATAGTTGAATAGATGTCAACCTAAGACCAGACTCAACTTTCAAAGAAGACCCAAGTTATCTCTCTAATATTAAATGTTTGATTTATTCACACAAGGAAGACTTTGTGAATATTCTTCCGAGTTGAGGAGAGATACATATCTTAACATTTCTAATACGTAACATCGTGTCTTCTATCTGTACACATTCTTTTATTGCCAAGATATCAGAAAGATCCCTGAAAGGCAGTGGTAGAGTCTATTATAAACAGACTTCCTCAATTGCCCACTTCAGATAGCCTGCAACAAAACAAGCTTTTTAGGTTTGGTATAAAGGTTTAACTGTCTTACTTTGGCCAAATACATCTTAGAGACTCTTGTTCTAGATCATATCATCTAGATGTCTCCTGCCCGACTATTTTAAGAAGCTTTATTTATTTTTTTTTAATTTTTTTTTTCAACGTTTATTTTATTTTTGGGACAGAGAGAGACAGAGCATGAACGGGGGAGGGGCAGAGAGAGAGGGAGACACAGAATCGGAAACAGGCTCCAGGCTCTGAGCCATCAGCCCAGAGCCTGACGCGGGGCTCGAACTCACGGACCGCGAGATCGTGACCTGGCTGAAGTCGGACGCCCAACCGACTGCGCCACCCAGGCGCCCCAAGAAGCTTTATTTTTATATAGAAATACATATTATACTGTTTTTAAAAACGGAAATTACACTCAGAGAAAACTGTTATCAATATTTGCTTGACCGTGGGTGGCCAATTATTTTGAAAATGTGTTTGATAATCAACTATGGCAAATTTATGGCAAATAAATAGCTCTTTCTATCAATCGTTTTACACCCATATCTTATAGCATAACATATTTCTTTTTTTTTTAATTTTTTTCAACGTTTTTTATTTATTTTTGGGACAGAGAGAGACAGAGCATGAACGGGGGAGGGGCAGAGAGAGAGGGAGGCACAGAATCAGAAACAGGCTCAAGGCTCCGAGCCATCAGCCCAGAGCCTGACGCAGGGCTCGAACTCGCAGACCGCGAGATCGTGACCTGGCTGAAGTCGGACGCTTAACCGACTGCGCCACCCAGGCGCCCCTAGCATAACATATTTCTTAAAACTGATGCTTTCAAAATTAAATCAAAAATCCAAAAAAAATGTATTTTTGCCTTTTTTTATTTTTCAAAGTTTTACTATTCAAAGTTTAGAATATTTTCCAAAGATGGCCAGTACATTTTGATATCCTAGAGCACTTGATATCCTTAGAATACTATAGTCTTAAATATATTTCAGCTTTTTCCTCTTCCCACTTCCATCATTCAATTTCTTTTTCAATTCCAAACAAAAACTCCTGCCTTTCTTTCAAAAACTATGACAGTAAGTTAAGTGATCTAAATTTAGATATTCAGTTGTTCTTGGTATGAAAATTTTCCCTATTCTTTATAGTAAACGTGTTATGTATTCTCAGAGTTTAAATTGTTTATTTAGTGTGACATTAGCCAATTTGCACTAGAATTTATTGAAGAAAATGGTTTAATTATTAATAAAGATTTAGATATATATGGGGTGACTGGGTGGCTCAGCTGGTTAAGTGACCAACTTCGGCTCAAGTCACGATCTCACAGTCTGTGAGTTCGAACCCCACATGGGGCTCTGTGCTGACTCTTGGAGCCTGGAACCTGCTTCAGATTCTGTGCCTGTCTCTTTCTGCCCCTCCCCACCCCTCTCTATCAAAAATGAATAAACATCAATTTGGTTAAAAAATAAAGATTTAGACATACAAACTAATAAAATTTTCTTAGTCTCCTTTATTTATCTTTTGATTATTTAATCATGTGATAGCATATACTAAAAATACAAATATCTCTTAGTAGTAAAACTACAGAGAAACCTGTTAGACTAGAGAATACCAGATTATGAAAATGCTTATTTAAATAAGTGCTGCGGCTAAATATAAAAATATTAGCCTACACTAACAATGAGTATGTGAGCACATGATATTTTTGTATTAAAGTCTAGATTTCATAATATGGTGTATAAACATTCCAACAGGTAGCATGATAGTGAGTTGGAATTATATTGCCATTCTTGCAGTGAACACATGCTTACAATGAATTTTTTGAATGTTCCTAATTACATTATTTATAAGATGATGACTCACAGATAATGGTTGAAAAAGCAAGCTTAGTTATTATTTGGATGAATCATACTATACAACATTAACACCTATTCAGCACAAATATAAATAAAACCATATAAGAAACAGTTATGTAAATCAAGCTAAGTGGCATGGGAATGATATGACAACCTTTTAACTGTTATAGTAGATATTTTTTTTAAATAGTCAAGGAAGATTATTGCATATATTAATTACATGCAAAAACAAAACATTTCGGTGGTATTATACTTGCTGTGCAATAAAATTAATAAACTGTACAACAAATGTTTGAAAAGTATCAGAGACCAAAAATTATTAGCATTAGGTGTTTTGTTAATAAATGCAAAATAATATTTATATAAAACCAAGAAAAAAGCCCAGACAATCTCTGCTTCAGACTCAGAAGAACATAGCTTGAGCCAGGCCACAGGGAGGAATGAAGCCAACCAGAGATGCTGCAATTAATCTATTGAAATGCAGCTTAAAGTAAACCCACTTGGTATCTTAATTCTTTTTTCCTTCCCAAACAGGTTTTTAAAAAAGAAAAAAAAATCCATTGCAGCATTTTGTTCTCCAAATGTCACTGAAATTTATTTAAAAGAAAGGGCTTAGAAATTATCAAAAGGAAAAAAAAAAAAAAGACTGTGGTAGCCATGCCTCTAAAACTCCTAAACTGTCAGAAATATAAAATCTCATTAGCAACTGTCAAGTCTACAGGAAACTTTACATTATTATTACATTATCATAATAGCGTGAGATTATAATATAATATAATCATAAATAATATAAATATTATATCATAGTATAGAAATATAATAATATAGAAATAGTATTAAGATATTATATACTTCAATAATATATTTCAATGGTCTTAACACAGATTCAATTGTATCAAATTTGAGAACATAAAATAATTTCACATTTTGATTTTTTAAAACTTGATTATCATAAGAATAATCATTATATATAGACATATATGTAAAAATATGCATATACTTATGGACATTGAAAGAATAAGATCTACATGTATAGCTATATAGATATAGACAGAGGCAGAGATAGAGATAAAGAGATCTATAAGTACACTGAACAAAATACTGTATACAATTGATCAATTTAGATCTTTTGGGGGGCTCAAGAAATACTTTTTGATCACTAGCTGCACTATTAGCAGTGGTAAATGAGGTTGATTTAAAATGTGAAAATTATAACTCTGGCACAGTTTTCAGGATGATGCCTTCTTCTCTGCCTTCTGAGATAATCTAAATTAAACACACACACACACACACACACACACACACACACGCTAATACAATTTCTCAATGCTCACATGATTAGCTTCTTAGACACAGATTGTTTTACAATTATAATACCAAAAATAATAAAGAAAAAAATTTTGCACATTTATGGACCTTTGTTATTATTGTGTGGATGGAGTCAGTGTTTGTATTTGACCGTTTTAATCAGGTCTTCTTTCAATTATATAAAGATGGTAGTTTTTTTTTTATTGATATGGGCATTACATTTTTGTGTCCCTCTTTGTCATTTAGAGTTTCAGAATCTGAGTTTTAAATTTTATTAATTTCAAAGAAATTCAAGTGTGAATTATGAAATTTTAATAAAACTTTGATTTCCATAAGCAATCTCTTCATGTCATCAATAAATATTTTTTAAATGTCAAATATTGCTTTTTCTTCTACCTTTTCCAGTAATTTCTGAGCATTAGTTCTCTTAATTTCACTAATTTTGTCCACTATCAAAATGCAACTAATCTGATCATGTCAACATATTTATCATCACAAGTTGTTAATCAATTAACAAATAATAGATGTGCATTGAGTAATACCTGAGTGTTAAATTCCTTCAAACTATCTCCTCCCACAGGATATATTATCAGCTACTGGTTCTCTCTATTGACATTGTAATTCAGGTATAGAGAAGGAATTTCTTCGTTATTCACTTTCCAGAACTTGTGTGTTATACGTCTGCAGCCTTCTCTTCCAGTTTTACCCATAGTTCTTTATAGGAGTCACAGATGTGTTCGTTTTCACAATTTTTAAGATAAATGACAACTGCTGTATTTTTGTTACTTAGTATTCTATGAACAGATTGTTCAAATTCTCTTCTGAATTGTGTAGAGGAAGAAACCATGAGGCAGAAAGGACCACAGAAGGGACCATGGAAACAGAAAAATACAATAACAGAAGTCTAAGCTGGCCATGAATAGAACAGTGCGTATTTCAGAAAATACACAAGCTTGTATTTCCTCCTCTAACCAAGGTAGAAATTATATCTGTCATAAATTGACTACTACTTAATTCCACTTTTGGTGGGTCTGTGTATGGTGGAGAAATATATATATATATGCCTGGGACAAACTTCCTCTTGAAAATATTAAATCTTCTAGGGTGCCCAGGTGGCTCAGTTAGTTAAGCCTCCGACTTTGGCTCAGGTCATGATCTCACGTTTCTTGAGTTCAAGCCCCACTTCAGGCCCCTGTGCTGACAGACCCGGAGACTGCTTTGGATTCTGTGTCTCCTTCTCTCTCTACCCCTCCCCCACTAGTGCTCTATTTTTCTCTGCCTCTCTCTCTCTCAAAACTAAACAAACACTAAAAACATTTAAATACTAAATCTTCTTTGCAGACACTTGATAATGAATCTTTCCAAAGTGAAATGATTTCTGCTTTTCCATTCCACTTATTTCTATTCTAAATTGAAAACTGAAATATCTCCAAGCATTTTCTGTTTTTTTTTTTTTATAAAACCTTAATAGTGGTAGCAGATTTATTAGTTTTCATAATTGGTAGGGTTAATTATAACTACTGTGTTTTAATTAATTATCATAAATAAAATATAATACTTGATGCATGAGGCTTTTAAAACTCCCTAATCACCTCTCTTTCAGAAATCAATATGCAGAGCAAGGGTACAATCATAAGCATCCAATTTCTCTTGCGGTTTCTTCTGCTCTGGGTGCTCATTGGGAAGTCACACACGGAAGAAGACATCATAATTACAACCAAGAATGGAAAAGTCAGAGGGATGAACTTGCCAGTTCTTGATGGCACGGTGACAGCCTTTCTGGGAATTCCCTATGCACAGCCACCTCTTGGTAGACTTCGATTCAAAAAGCCACAATTCTTGACCAAGTGGTCCGATATTTGGAATGCCACAAAATATGCAAATTCTTGCTATCAGAATGCAGATCAAAGTTTCCCAGGCTTCCCTGGATCAGAGATGTGGAACCCAAACACTGATCTCAGTGAAGACTGTTTATACCTGAATGTGTGGATTCCAACACCTAAACCAAAAAATGCTACTGTAATGATATGGATCTATGGTGGTGGTTTTCAAACCGGAACATCATCTTTACCTGTTTATGATGGCAAGTTTCTGGCTCGGGTTGAAAGAGTTATTGTAGTTTCAATGAACTATAGGGTGGGTGCCCTAGGATTCTTAGCTTTACCAGGAAATCCTGAGGTACCAGGGAACATGGGCTTATTTGATCAACAGTTGGCACTACAGTGGGTCCAAAAAAATATAGCAGCCTTTGGTGGAAATCCTAAAAGTGTAACTCTCTTTGGAGAAAGTGCAGGGGCGGGTTCAGTTAGCCTTCATTTACTTTCTCCTAGAAGCCAGCCATTGTTTACCAGAGCCATTCTGCAAAGTGGATCCTCTAATGCCCCTTGGGCAGTAATGTCTCTGGATGAAGCCAAGAACAGAACACTGACCTTAGCTAAATTTATTGGTTGCTCTAAAGAAAATGACACAGAGATAATCAAATGCCTTCGAAACAAAGATCCCCAGGAAATTCTACTGAATGAACTATTGGTTGTCCCCTCTGATACTCTTTTATCTGTAAACTTTGGTCCAGTCGTGGATGGTGATTTTCTCACTGATATGCCAGACACACTACTCCAACTTGGACAGTTCAAAAAAACCCAGATCTTGGTGGGTGTTAATAAAGATGAAGGGACAGCATTTTTAGTATATGGTGCTCCTGGTTTCAGCAAAGATAATGACAGTATCATAACTAGAAAAGAATTTCAAGAAGGTTTAAAAATATATTTTCCAGGAGTGAGTGAATTTGGAAGGGAAGCGATTCTTTTTTATTATGTGGACTTGTTAGATGATCAGAGAGCTGAAAAGTACCGTGAGGCCTTGGATGATGTTCTTGGAGATTACAATATCATATGCCCTGCATTGGAGTTCACCACAAAATTCTCAGAATTGGGAAATAATGCCTTTTTCTACTATTTTGAACACCGATCTTCCCAACTTCCTTGGCCAGAATGGATGGGAGTGATGCATGGTTATGAAATTGAGTTTGTCTTTGGTTTGCCTCTGGAAAGAAGAGTTAATTACACAAGAGCTGAGGAAATTTTGAGCAGATCCATCATGAACTACTGGGCAAATTTTGCAAAATATGGGTAAGTGTTGATTTTTGGAATTGTTTTGATTGTGATTGCTTTTGCTTAACTCTGCTTGCTCTGTGGTGTAGACTTCATTAAAGGCACAGACATGTTTTAGTTTTTTATTCTTTTTGTACCATAAGCTAGTTTTGGTTTTTATTATGTAATGAATTTTAATTTCTTGCATCAGGGTACTTAACATAAATCATCAAATGACTTTTACAAAAAAAAAAAACATTTTCTGATTTCATTTCCAAAATACTGTGAAGTACTTCAGTAATACTAGCCAAAGTTTGTATGGAAGTGGATGTTTACCTTGAAAACTAAAGCTCTTGTGACCATACTCTTGAACCTGAAATGTATAATGTTTACAGGTTTAGGGAAGAGCAGGAATATATCTTCTCTTCATGCTTCTAAGCAGAGGTAGTGAAAAAACACATTCCTGATCAGGAAAATCAAAGGGCAAGATGGTGATGGAGTTGGCCCTCAGATTACTCCAAATACAAATGCAGAGTTTGGCATTTTATCAATTTTTCCCCTACTAGGTTTGTTCAGAGTTTTCAAGTGATCTGTATTGGACAAGGGCGTCTACAAGGGTCCCCATGTTTAGCTAAGCTGTTTTGCATTTGAGCAGTCATATAGCTAACATTAGATAACCAGACATATGACAAAAGAACCCATTTTTCCTCATCTGTTATAAATATTGTGATATTATATCCTCAAGAATCAGAAGAAAATAATCTGTTCACATGTATTTTCTAATTTGTGTATTTCTCAAATGTATCAATGCATGTGCATTGATATAAGGTTTTTTTTGTAATCCTAAAAAGAATTTTATATATTGGGATACCTTGTATCCATGGGAAGAACAAAACAAATAAAAATTTGAGCACCTATGTTTAAAAGAAATACTTATAGACACACAAATTGATGGATGTGCTAATCCAATCTGTCATAATATCTTTTATAACTGAAAAAATGTTGATACTAGTATTATTGCATTCCGGTTTTCTTTTCCAACCTCCATTTGAAATTCATTGTACTTCATGTCACTATATATATATATATATACATATATATATATATATATATATATATATATATATCTTTCTACAAAGGACTTGTATAATATAATTCTTCTCAAAACTTTTTAATGCTTATCCACTGTGTCTAAAGCTAAAATTCTATCTTTCATTAAGAGGCTTTTATAATCTTACTGCAAGCCATATTCCCCAACAATATCTGGCTTCTTGGCAGGGCAGTTATCTCATGAATGCCAAAGATTTCAAGCTTAATACACCTTAGAGCCTTGCTCTTGCTCTGCGCCCTGTTTAAAATGTCTACCTTTCCTTTTAATGACACACGTCCCACTCTTTTTTTGAAGATCCTGAGCACCCACATGTTTCACCAAGCATATCTTTAATTCTTAAAGTTATAATTGCTTTGGACCTCTTTTCACTCTCCACAGAAGTGATTGACTGTAATTTGTCTCTGTGCTATTTTTCATCATATGCTGAGCCTCCTAACCTAGACTAAACAGGCTTCTGAAAAGAGAAACTGGTTTTACTGGATGCCCACTCATTAGAGTTACTGCCATTGGTATATAACATATTCATCAAATATTTGGCTATCCAATGTTATCCAATGATTGAGCAAAAATAGGTACAGGCTAGAATGAGTAAAAAAAAAAAAAAAAAAAAAAAAAATATATATATATATATATATATATATATATATATATATATATATATGATTTGTGGGCTATTAATTTACCTGTAGTTGTGCAATATCTTTTGCCTTCTCAACATCAAATTTCTGCTGAAGAAGGATCATCATTACTGGAGAAGCATTAGAATTATTTCTATCTCATTTTGTTCTCTGCCTAAAGGCTATGCCCATATTAAATCATTTTAATGTTTTAAATTCTTTCTTATAATTCTAGAGATTGTAAGGAATTTAAGGAGATATATTTCTTAAGATTATTGATGGGCCTGTAATTTTTAAAGGACTTTATATTTTGCATATTGAAATTACCAGAAAATTTGTATTTTCTCATGTCACAATGGAGAACACTGAGAATCTGATGTGGAATATATCTTGACACACAGATAGCAAGAGTTCCACGAAGAGAATCTTTGACACTTAATAGAATATATTGTTTAATCCCAATCTACTTCTATTATTAATATATTTTAATGAGAAATATATGAAGGTTAACACATTTCAATCATAAAGACAAGTTCATATAAGTAAGATTTTAAGCCATAAAGATTAAAGTAAACTTTTCAGTGTAGTTTAGCTGACACATGATGTCATTTCAGTTAGGGAGTGTCTTTACAGTTCATATTCACACAGTTGAACAGAAATAATAATACTTCATACATGCTAACAGTTAACTTGATGGCAAACATAATGTTAATCTCCTGGTATAAATTGCCTTTTTTCAAAGTATATCTATGAATAAATATAAAAGTTTAAAATAGTTAAGTAAACTCCAAAGGAAACAAAGTTGGCAAATACACAGTTTGTAAATCCGTCCACATCTATCTTACCACAAACATGATGTTCTAACTCTGGTTTTCAATGCTGGGAGATTAATCCTCTACCCTCTCATGCTCTCACCGCCCCTCCCCCCCCCCCACTTGGGAATATTCAATAATGTCTGGAACTGTATTTGAGTGTCACAACTGGGAGTGGGGGTAATGCTGGCAAGGAAGAAGCCAGGGATGCTCCTACACTTCCAGCAAAGCACAGAACAGCTCCCACAACAAAGAATTAACTATTCATTCCCAAAGTGAATGATTCCAAGATTGAGAAACTACAGGTTTCTACTTCTTCATAACCCAAAAACAATGCATTAAGAAAATAAAAAAAGTAGAAGTAGGAGTTGTAATAATTCTTCAGAAAAACAAGGTATCAAGTTCATGGCTCAGAAAATGTTTTAACAAATTTAACAAATAATGTCTAGTATATATTGTACTGTTTGTTATAATTAAATTCAAAATAATTTTGAATTGTTCTATGTGATTTTTTATGTTGCCAATGGGTCATTTAGTAGACTGTTATTTAACCTCCAAGTATTTGGATAATTTCTATATATTTCGTTGTTGATTTCCAATTTAGTTCCATTCTGGTGAGAGACAATACTCTAAGATTTTTCCCTGTGAAATATATTAAGAACTATTTTAGGACCCAGTATATGACTATATGGATGATTATTTTATGTGCTCTTTAGTTTACTTGGTATGATTCGTTCCATAAATTAATTAGTTCACAATTGCTCAGGTCTTCTAATACTCTTCCTAATAATTTTGTCTACTTGCTTCAAATGCTGAGAGAGGGGTATTAGCATCTTCAATTGTAATTGTGGTGTTACTCATTTCTCCATTTTGCCCTCCTAATTTCTTTTAGTATTTTAAAGCTATGCTGTTAATTTCTATGCATAGTTAGAATTATGTAGTCCTGATTAATTGGCTGTTTTACCATTATGAAATGTCTCTTCATCCTGAAGTTGGCTTTGCCTAATATTAAGATAGACAGGTCAAGGTTCCTATACTTATGTTTGCATGTTTTGTTCTATCCTTTTCTTCCACTTACATTTTTAAAGAAATCTTCCTTACAATTGGTGTGATTAATCCACCAATTATTTTACCCTAATTGAAAGTTTTTTTTTTCAATTTAGTTTTTATATAGACATTTTAATTTGCCTTTAATATGTTTTCCAGTGGTTGCTTTAGGGCTAACAATTGTGTCTTTAACTTATGAAAGTCAACTTAGAGTTAATATCGAAACATTTTTCATTTTGCAACTGGCATTTCCCACTTTCTTCACAATTCATGCTTCCCATTTTCTTTTTTTTTTATTTTTTATATATGAAATTTATTGACAAATTGGTTTCCATACAACACCCAGTGCTCATGCTTCCCATTTTCTATTTTCACCCTTACTACCTCACAAAGTCAGGAGACTAACAATATCATTTCATGCATTCTTGATGTTTTTCAATATTGCTGCCACATGTTTAGGCAATGTGTAATATAAAATCTCTCCTAAAATCTTATTCACTTTAACCATAAGTTATATTTATGTAAATTTATGGGAAAAAAGAAAACAATATTTTGTATTTACCCACAGACTTGTCATTTCCAATGTTCTTTCTTCTTACCTGTGGATTCTAGTTTTCATCTGGTATCATTTCCCTTCATGGTGAAGAACATTCTTTAGGATTTCTCATTGTGTACATTGGCTAGTTACAAATTTTGTCTGTTTTCTTTTATATGAAAATGTCTTTATTTTACCTGAATGGAAGGATTTTTTTTTAGGAATATAGAATTCTGAGTTGATCTTTTTTTCCTTCTCTTTCATCAGTTTAAAGATGTGTTCCGTAATGTTTTTATCTCTCTAGTTCTGATGTGAAGCTTTTACTCATATGATTTTCTCCCTGTATGCAATATCTGCTTTTTCACCCCTCTGGTTGATTTCAAAATTTTCTCTTTATCTTTGGTTTTCAATAGTTCATTCATGACGTTTCCAAGTATGAATTTTTTTTTTTATCTCGAGTTTACTAAGATTCTTCTTGTTGACTTTTAATGTCATATTTGAGATATTTTGGGTCAGTATTTCATCAAATATTCTTTTTGTCTCCTCATTCTCATCTCCTTCTCAAACTCCATTTATACATACACTAGGTTGTTTAATATTATTCCACAGGTGACTAAATTTGTTTCTTTTCTTCAATTTTTCTTCTGTTTTTCAAATTAAATAATTTTTATTGATTTTTTTGCAAGCTCACTGACCCTTCTGCCTTCTCCAATTTGTAGCTGAATGAATCCCATGAATTTTTTATTTTACTTTAGTTTTCAGATAAAAATTTCCTTTTTAAAAAATACTTACATTTCTTTGCCAAGAGTCCCTCCCCATCTCCTACATAAAACATATTATTTTTTAAGTTCTTAAACATACTTAAAATAACTTAAGGTTTTGTTTGTTCATATAATAACAGGGTTCAGTTTCTATTTTTCTATGTCTTTACATGCTTAGTAATTTTCAAGTTTATACTAGACTTTGTGGATTATATGCAGCAAAAATTCTATATTATTTTAACCTTCTCCGAAGAATGTATGCTTCCACTGAAGAATGTTTTTTTTCTATTTTACCAGGCCATTCAATTAAAGGATGTATATAGAATTGAATTTTTCTCAAATGTGTAATCAGCATGGTTTTATATTTTGTTCAAATGGATCCAGGGAAGGTCAAAGATATTTTATAGATCCTCCAACTTGGCAGGACTTAAACTCGAAAGTCTGTGTTCACTGAGGGCTTTGGGGGTAGTTGGTTTAATAGTCTGTCAGGGTGGGGATACACTAGGTCTTATTGTATTCTGTACTTCTAAGGCATGACCATCCGTCCAGCTGGACACTGAACATTAAAGAGGTATTAATGAGATGTAAATTAAGTACTGACAACTTGACGATAGTTATTAACTTTCCAACTTTTCCATCTCTTTCCTGCTCTTAGCTCTGCAGCATCTTGTCTCTGGTCAGCCCCTTTATACTCTCATCCAATATATATATTTAGTCCAGGCCTGAGTCAAAGATCTGTAGAGAACCCCTGAAGAAAATTTGAGCCTTCCTTCCTTCTTTCTGGAGTCCTGCTCCACAGATTCTAGCTCCTTCTATATCCAGGAACTCTTATTTCTGTCTCTTGACCTTAGTGAAGTCGCTCTACTGCTTAGGCTTAAGCTCCCTGCATCTTGGATAAGAAATTATG
Organism: Felis catus; assembly: GCF_018350175.1. Classification (NCBI taxonomy): domain Eukaryota; kingdom Metazoa; phylum Chordata; class Mammalia; order Carnivora; family Felidae; genus Felis; species Felis catus. Next base: position 99,654,768 of record NC_058376.1, read on the forward strand.
CTCTTGTGGGGTGCCTGGGTGGCTCAGTCAGTTAAGCATCCAACTTCAGCTCAGGTCATGACCTCACAGCCATGAGTTCGAGCCCCATGTCGGGCTCTGTGCTGACAGCTCAGAGCCTGGAGCCTGCTTTGGACTGTGTCTCCCTCTCTCTCTGACCCTCCCCCATTTATGCTCTGTCTCTCTCTGTCTCAAAAATAAATAAACATTAAAAAAAAAAGAAATTATGCTCTTGTGAGTAACCACGGTAAACATGGGCTCACCTTGGAGTTCCCTTCTCTCATATAACACAGACTTCTACTGCCTATTACCTGGTTCCTGAAACTCATTGCCATTTTTCATTTGTTTGTTTGTTTTTGTTTGTTTTTTTTATATAGTATTAAAATTGTTTATGGTGGGAAGGCTAATTCAGTTTAAATCACTCCATCATGGATGAAGATGAAAGCCCAAACTACTCCCATTTGTATTTTGAGGGTACTCTAACCTTTATATTTTTCATTCCCTTATATGAAGTGCATTTTTTGCAGTTACTTTAGAATATTTACCAATTTCCAATACATATGAAAGCTTTTGTCACTTACTTCTTGGCAAAAATAAGAAAACATTCTTTGGTAGCACTAAATTGTATTCAAATATGGTATCCTTAGTTGTAGCGTTTTAAATTCCTTATAAAACAGAAGCCACGATATCATGTAAGACTTTGTTAACCACTTATATGTACTTTGCTTGCTCCTGCTTTTCCCTCAGTCCGATCTCTGAAAATGAATTTAAAACCGTACCCAAATAGCACACGGGCCCGTATGTGCATTACATCCAATATTCTGTGCTAATATATGTTGAAATATCAATTCACATATTTATCCATCAATCATTCGTCCACGTAATAACTTGATGGTCAAGGAATTAAATTAAGCAGCACTTAATGACATCCATTCAGCACTATCCCAATTATGCAGGAAACTGGTGAAATCAAACTTAATTTACCAGGGAGGCCAGAACAGCTAAAGAGAGTAAATAGCCAAAACGTAATTAGTAGCATAATGTAAGATAGAGTAGGATCATTATTCCAGGACCCCTCCAGTTGTTTCCTACTGTTTCAGAGCATCTTTTGTTTACTGTAGGCTCCCAGGTGCTATATCCAGAGCACCTCCAGTGTGCAACTTCAAGGGGAGACATTCACAGTGTAGCTACACAGTCTTCCCAATTGTATGTGACAGGTCTGACGTGTCCAGTGGCAATCTTTCTACAGATCTTGTGTTTCTATCACTTTAGGCAAATTACTTAGAATTCCTTACTTCTCCTTATCTATAAAATGGGCATATAAATATACTTCCTTCACTGACATATTTAAATATTACCTTCTCATTTGCAGGGAATTGCATTCCTCCTTCCCGCTAAAAAAATTAATCCCCCGTTCCCCACCAGTCATAAACTACTCCAATCTATCCTTATCTAAAATCAAACTTGCCTTCCCCCCAAAGTGTACAATTGTTTGACATCCCAGTTCCACATTAACTAATCAGTTCAGTTTCAAACAAATAAACTGCAAAATCAAGGCAGCTAACTTCCTTCTGTCTTTTTGTTGATAATTCGTTTATTCAGAATCCCTCTAAAGTGGTTAATGTTTCCTAACACACTTTTGCCAGAAATAAATATTATGGCACAAAACACTTTTCCTTTGTACTATTTTGATATCGTGAAACAAAAAAAAAATTACTTAACAAAATATTTGTAACTTCACATAAGCTTATCCACTGCTACTCTCATGTATTTTATTTATTTATTATTTAGTCTCTTACACCATAAGAAACTTTATCGCACATGAACAATTAATTATATGGGAACAAAAATGTAATACTAAACTTTCAATCCCATGATTCACTTATCTATTAAAAATAAATAAGAACTGTTCTTGTTTTCTCTACTGGGAAGTAGGTGTGATTAAATTAAACGCTAAGCCATAATTTCTTAGTGCCCAACAATTTAAAAAAAAATTTTTTTTTCAACGTTTATTTATTTTTTGGGGGACAGAGAGAGACAGAGCATGAACGGGGGAGGGGCAGAGAGAGAGAGGGAGACACAGAATCAGAAACAGGCTCCAGGCTCTGAGCCATCAGCCCAGAGCCTGACGCGGGGCTCGAACTCACGGACCGCGAGATCATGACCTGGCTGAAGTCGGACGCTTAACCGACTGCGCCACCCAGGCGCCCCACAACAATTTTTTTTAATAATTGAGACAATTTAAAAATAAGTATGCTTCCATGTACTAAATTCTAATTATAATGTGTACAATTACAGATTTGCCAGATTTCTAAAGCAATGACATTTGTTTCTCATCTGGAATATTTGGGATATATATATGTATATAGACACACACATATACACATGTACAGATATATGCATACATACACACATATATATATACACACACATATACATATATATTTGGAATATTTGGGATGTATAAATATATATTTAGAATATTTGGAATGTATATATACATATGTACGTATACATATATACATATACGTATGTACATATACATCACAAATATTCAAAATGTATATATGTATGTACATATACATGTATATAGATATATCCCAAATATTCCAAATCAGAAATAAAGTTCATTTATACAAACGCACACATACACACACACGCACACGCACACACACACATCATGCACCATGGGATGGGTGTTTCATATACATTATTATACTCACTACACTACTAGGAACACAGTCTATAATAATATATTTTCTGATATTTATAATGTGAAGTGGATTTAATAATATTATTGTTTAATAGGTATGTTTATATCTTGTTTCCTTATATATGACACAGGAAATAAAGTAATTGAAAGAACAACATTTCAACCCCACTTATTTTTCAAATGAGTATATTTTCTTTGTGTGCTCTTTTTCTTCCTCTCCTGCAGTCATTTTGTGTTTTCAAAAGATAATAGAAAAACCTAAGGAAATCAAAGTATGTGTAAGTAAAGAAGCAGTGCTTCTTCATTCTTAATCTCTCCATAGGAATTTAGTGTGTGTCCCTATTCATTATGTAAAGTTTATACAAACCCCTTCATCAAGAAATTAATTTTCATATTACACTTGAAATTATTTTTATTATTTTTTAACTCAACAAAATAAATACCCTAGGACTCCATTACAACCCATTTCTTAATAAGAGATGCCTTAAGTAGCAAAACGAGAGCAGTAAAAGATCGTTTTAATGTGAATGATACCATTGCACTGACCAGGTAGGAAGTATAGGGATTCTATTATCAGGATGAAAAAAATGATGAAATGATGACACTATCTAACATTTCAGATGGGAAAAGTGTGGTCCACAGAAGAAAAGTGAATTGGAGCTAATAGGTGACAGAGCAAAGATTGACTGTGACTCAAGACTATTAACTTCATTTCCTTGTACTATTCATTCACCAGGCTGCCATCACCATGAATTATTGAAAGCAGTCATTAGACATTTTTAGGAAATGAATTTGGTGACAAACTAATAATTTTAACATGTTAGCACGCTGATACCTACCTGGTTAACGTTACAAGGGTAAGGGCAGAGAACAGGCTAAAATTAGACATCATGAGATATAGAGACAAGTTTAAGTTTGTGAAAGACTGTCATCTGGTCATCTACTGCAATTATTATCAGGCTTATAATTAGATTTTCTGACAGATAATAGTTCATGTGGTTTCCAGAGTGAAGAAAAAATCCTTACCCTCTGATTCTATAATTATTTGTGGTACATTATCATAATTAACCTAACTGAAACATTTTGATGACTTTGCAAAAGGGTCACGGTTCCAGTCCCCTTGGATTTATTTTATGGCTATCATGACAGCATCAGTGTTCCAGTACTTGAAGTTCTGTGCGCCCCTCCACCAACACTTTAGGAATTAGGTGAGGAGTTACTCAGTAAGGAATAAAACAGTGAATCTTAGCTGCAGTGTTCCTGTAAAGTACCTTAAATTCAGCAGATAGAATATAAATGTATGTTAAAAAAACATACATGCATTAGTGTAACTTATTTGAAAAGGAGGAATTACATTATGGGACAGTTTAACATGTATATAAGATCACTTGCAAAACCATTTCAAAGTGCAGCAATATTTTACCATCAGTGACAGTGGACTAAAGAAAAACCAGGTCTCCCAAAGGGCTACATCTATGAAGATAGCTATAAAACTCAAATATGTTTGACTAAGTGTTTTGGAATACTTTATCACAGTGAAGTAGGAGAAAGCTAATGCTTTTATAGTATAAGGGGCTCATTAAAACATGGAAACTCACATTGATATGATCCATTTACTTGGAAATAACAATGTGATTAATTCTGTATTTTTTTCCACATACTTTCTGTATTTGGAAAAATTACGTTTTTCTTTAACTTGTAAATCTTAACTTCAATCTGAAATTAGATTAATCAATTATTTTTTTAAAAAACAAAGTCATAATTTCAGTAACATAGAAGTTCAATACTTCAAAAGACTTGTCACATACAAAATAGTATATAATATTTCACTAAGTAACAAAATGCAGTAACCATAGTGTGATTTTAAATATTTTACTGTATAAAATACTATTTTTCGGACTGTTTCACAATCAGATTAACTAAAATGTATTTGGTCAGGTTTGTGAGTTCCAAGAAATTATTCTTGCTCCAATTTTCCTTCTGAGTACTAAAAAGCACAACTGCATCCTATTTTTATTTTTATATGTTAATATTTTATCTAGATTCCTTCCTATTAGCTTAATAGGTACTATTAACCCGAAAGGATGATATGTAGATTTATTGTGAATGAAATGCTAATGCTAACTTGTTCACAGACCTCTATTATATACATCGAGTATCTTATACAAATTACATTATTTTTGATGTATCTGTAAGGATTGATATCAAAGTAATATTTGTTTTAAGACAAGAGTTAAAATATTAACTACAAAAATATATTCGATCTGATAAACCTTTGCAAACCACCATAATAATCCAAGGAGGTCACAAATGTTAGAATTCCATGTTTTGCTTAAAAGCTATAATTCCAATCATGCTTTTACTGGTTTCATAATGCTTCTGGAAGTATGAAACTTAGACATTTTGTAAAACTCCTTGATATAAAAATCTGCATTTTTTATAGAGCGCTATTAGTCACAAGTTAACATTTTTTGTATGGTTGGGTCATATATTATGCAGGCCTGAATAGAGGGAAAGAGAGGGAGGAACCGCAGGTGGGCAGAGCAGTCAGAACACATACATTTGTCAATTAAGTTGTCTGTCTTACACAGGCAAGGTTTGTGGTGGCCCAAAGCAGTTATGGCAATAACATCAAAGATCGCTGATCTCAGTTCACCACAACAAATATGATAATACTGAAGAAGTTTGCATATTGCAAGAATTACCAAAATGTGACACAGTGACAGAAAATGAGCAAATGCTGTTGGAAAAATGGCACCAATGGCCTTGTTGGAGGCAGAGTTGCCACAAACCCGCAATGTATAAAATAATGCAATTATCTGTGAAGTGCACTAAAGACAAGCACAATGAAACAAGATATGCCTGTACTCTGAAGGAAGATCGGACAGGATTTGCTGATAAGTCGGGTGTGGAATATGTGAGAATAAGTAATGGCAAGGATGCTCCGAGGTTTTTGACCTAAGCCACCAGAGGTGCCATTTTCTGAGATAAGGATACCTATGGGAGGAGGTGGTTGGGATTTTGTAACCAAATGTGATATTTTAAATATTTTTAAGTTTCAGGTGCCTATTTTTCAGACACTTGTATCAATAAAATAACAATTCGGACACTGAAGTCTAAAACTCCAGGGAAAGGTAGGGGTTAGAGATATAAATCTGGTATCTAACAGCATGAGGATGGTATTTAAAGCCATGAGACAGGATTGTCTTATTCATACGGGTTTTAGAGGGAGCAGATATCTGAGCGCTCCTAGACTAGAGGTCGGGAAGAAGAGCAACCAGCAGAGGCAATGACTAGCCAATGAGTTAGAAAAGCAACTACAAGAACAAAGTATCTCCCCAGAGCAAATGAAGAAAACATTGCAAGGAGGGAGTGATACCAGTATCAAATACAGAATGAGTATAATGAAAACTACATGAAACTTATACAAAGGCCTATGGGTTATTGGTGGCAAAGACATGATGTTTTGATGCAATGGTGGGAAGTACAACCTTAATGGAGATGCCAAAGAGAAAGGGAGAAGAGGAATTAGAAATTTCAATTTGAATCAGTTTTTGCAAAAGGCTTACTCTGAGGTGTGGCAGGGAAGCCAAATCAGAATCAGGAGATGTAGGGACAAGAGAGAGCAAGAGCCTTTCTGATTCTGCTAGCTTAAAATGAAGAGCCAGGATGAGAGAAAAAGGAATGTTTATTTGATATAAAAGAATTGCAATTTGGGGAGCACAGATTCAGGTAGAGACCCAACCAGTGTTTGACTTGTAGGTGAAACCAGGGCTGATTTATGAGGAAAAGGCAAGAGGCAATTACATGAGTTGAAGGAAAGCAAAAGGTTTTCTGTGGGTGTTAATGAGCTTTCCATGTGTGTTAAGTTGCAAACCACTCTAGGTTATTTTCTCTTCAGTTATCAATTGTGGACTGAGAGCCCACAGCAGTCAGTCTTGTGATTGGGTATCTGTTCTCCCACTGATTGCTAAAACAGTTGCTCTTTTGCCCAGTACAAAGGCTTTGACCCAGTGCAAACAAAGGCAGGTAAAGCAGTTTCTTTGCAGTGGCTGCTCGGGCTCTATTTTAAAATGGCTCCAGTCGTGTCGATTTTTTCACAATTGTTTCTGCTTTTTTATGAGAGCCATCGCAACATGTTTGTGTGCTGATGGGACCAGTACAGTGATTAGTGTGACTACTTTGGTTTTGTGTCAGCATCATAATCATCTACCTAATTTTACTCATTTATTTATTTTCTATGTTGGAAAACAATGCATCTCAATATAATGCAAACCACTTGGTTAGAAGTCAGGCCATCAGTAACTTGGATTTTGCAGAGCACACACTAAGGGAATCAAGAGATGGAAATCAGAGGGAAAATAAATAAAACCACCACCCAAATATTATGAACATCAAAAAAACCTATCATGAAATATTTCTTTGATATTTATTCCACAGAAAAGGTGGTATTTCATCACTTGGAATCTTTTGGTTTCTAATGTACCCTAATTTCTGAAAGAACCATTCCTTTATTTTTTAAGAAGAGAGACAAATCAGAAGCAGCAGTTTCCTGAGAATTAAGGCAGGAAGTAAGCAACTTTACAACAGTCTGAAAAGTCATAGGAACAGCAAGACAAGGAGCTGGAGGGGGAAATAACCTCTGATATGAGAGCTAGTATAAGTGATAATACAATATTGACTGCAGATCACCTAACATGTTATGCAGTGCCTTCCAGGTGTCCTTTAACATTCGGGGAAATATTGTGCAGCCCTGTTAGGAAAATTAATTTGTTAAAATGAAATTAATGTGGTTATAATTAAAATAACTGAACCCTTAAGGAATATGCTTTGCACAGGACCTATAATTAATAATAATTAAGCCTTACTGTGTGGCCAGAATCTTCTGAAGAAAGTACTGACTACGGGGCACCTGGCAGGCTCAGTGAGTTAAGCATCCAACTTTTGGTTTCGGCCCACTTCTGAGCTCTCTCTCTCTCTCTCTCTAAAAATAAATAAACATTAAAATCATTTTTAAAAAAGAAAGTAATAACTAAATGGCCTTGGACTAATAATTGTAAGCCTATATAGTGTTGCTTATATTAATAGCATCAATTAAAATAAATCAAATGCTAACATGAGCTGTCTTCTCAGGACTTCACTTTCATTATGCAGCTCTCTAAGGAAGCATGGTCATCATCAACAGGTAGTGTGATAGGACACTGAAGCTTAAAGAGCTTAAGCTTCTCAAAATTCTACAGGTATTAATAAAAACCAGAGCTCCAATTTGAATCCTGTTGTGTCATGGAGGAACACAGGTACCTCTTCCCTATACTTTGATCCCTATTAGAATTTTTGTGTGCCATTGGGAAAGGGAAAGAGCAAGTAACTGAATCCTGTTTACCCTTAGTTTCCTTATCTTTAATATGGGAGTGCTAATGTTGAAGGATGTTTTACCTCAATACATGGGGCAGGGGCGGGGAGGGTCTCAGTATGATAGGAAAAGATAAGATTCAGTAGGCCTAGAGGAAAAGGTTAGGACCTGAGGTCTCTGGGTGTGGAAAAACACCTATTTTGGAACAATGATGGGAGTGTCTGACCACATCAAACCCCCTCAGTCTTAAGGTTCCACTTAAGAATGTAACAGACACCACCTAGTCCCCCTCAGGTTTCCCTCAGGAATTTGACAAAAGACCTAACTAAAAATAAGTAATAGACCATCCATAAAATATATGACTCACAAGGAGGGATATGGCCATAGACCACTCTTCATACAATAGAAACAAGCCAATCAAAAAGTAATGACTAGGCATTTAGAGTGACCTAGCCAATAAGGGTAGAACCTAAGAAACAAGGGAGGGGGAAGGGTAGGCAAGACTGACCAGAACCTTATAACACAAGGACTCTTGATGATAGTCCCAGGCAATCACTTTCAAATGCTCCCTTTCTGTAAAGAGAGCTTTCATACAATGATTCTTCCTTTCTGATCTTATACTCTAATAAACTTTTGCCTGCTGCTCATTTTGTGTCCACTTCTTCATTCTTTGAAGTGGTGAGACAAGGAACCCCAGGCTTTCAGTTAAAGAATCCTCCAACATCACCCTTCCCCCTTGTCCCTTCTCAGGTTTACCCTAATTGGCTGGATAACTCTATGTTCTGGGTTGTCCATTCCTGATTGGCTCAATTCCATTGTATGAAGAGTCAGACTACCGTCACACTGTCCCAGTATAGCATAAGTTTTAAGGTTTACTTATTTTTAGTCAGGTCTTTTGTTTGTCAAATTCCTAAGGGAAACCTGAAAGACCGTAGGTGGTGTCTTACATTCTTAAGAGGATCTTATGCCTGAAGGAGTTTGCTCCGGTCAGATGCTTCCAGCATTGTTTTAAAATATGTATTTTTTCCTACCCAGGGACCTCAGGTCCTAAACTTTCCTTCTCTGCCTATTTAATTCTATCTTTCCATATCATCCTAATACCTATCTCCTGGGTTGGCATGGAAATTTGAAAAAAAAACCAAAACTTTATGCAAAATAGCTGACGGATTTTCAGAAACATATTACAGGTAGTGTTGCCAGATAAAGTACAGGATGCCTAGTTAAATGTGAATTTTAGCTAAACAACAAGTAATTTTCCTTAGTGTTTAGTATGTCCCATAAATCTGCATGGGGCATATTATATTAAAAAGTAAACAAAATCACATGTTGTTTAGCTAAAATTCAAATGTAGCTGGGAGTTCTGTTTGTGGTTGTTGTTTGTTTTATTTTTGCCAAATCTGGTAACTAACTGCAAGTCAGATGACTTACAGAAAATATTCTGAGTTGGAGCAGAGTTTGGCAAAAGCTGAGAAAGGTGTCAGAGGGAAGTTTGGTAAAGGCCCCATTGAGTAGGTAAGGGAAACAGAAGGAAATACAGGGCACTGTAGTGAGAGCTGGCTCTCACATCCCTATGAAACCAGCAGGGACTGGAGAATGGGACTCTCAAGGGACACCCTGCATTTCTAAAGTCCTGGCTACATTTCTCAAGATTAGTTCTAGGGTTAGTCAGAGCTCAGCTTGCAAGTTTACATTACAATACATTAAGTATTGTGAGCTGAGGTAAGTAAAGATTAACACCATAAAGACAAAAGTTGATCTAAATAGCAATCCTTATCAAAATAACACCAGCATTCTTCACAGAGCTAGAACAAACAATCCTAAAATTTGTATGGAACCAGAAAAGACCCCGAATAGTCAAAGCAATCTTGAAAAAGAAAACCAAAGATGGAGGCATCACAATCCTGGACTTCAAGCTGTATTACAAAGCTGTAATCATCAAGACAGTATGGTACTGGCACAAAAACAGACACTCAGATCAATGGAACAGAATACAGAACCCAGAAATGGACCCACAAACATATGGCCAATTAATCTTTGACAAAGCAGGAAAAAATATCCAATGGAATAAAGGCAATCTCTTCAACAAATGGTGCTGGGAAAGCTGGACAGTAACATGCAGAAAAATGAACCTGGACCACTTTCTTACAACACACACAAAAATAAACTCAAAATGGATGAAAGACCTAAACATAAGACAGGAAGCCATCAAAATCCTGGGGAAGAAAGCAGACAGAAACCACTTTGACCTCAGCCACAGCAACTTCTTACTCAACAAGTCTCCAGAGGCAAGGAAAACAAAAGCAAAAATGCACTATTGGGACCTCATCAAAATAAAAAGCTTCTGCACAGCACAGGAATCTATTAACAAAACTAAAAGGCAACTGACAGAATGGGAGAAGATATTTGCAAATGATGTATCAGATAAAGGGTTAATATGCAAAACCAATAAAGAACTTATCAAACTCACCACCCAAGAACCAAATAATCCAGTGAAGAAGTAGGCAAAAGACATGAAGAGACACTTCTCCAAAGAAGACATCCAACAGACACATGAAAAATGCCCAACATCACTCCTCATCAGGGCAATAAAAATCAAAACCACAATGAGATAGCACCTCACACCTGTTGGAATGGCTAACATTAACAGCTCAGGTAACAACAGATGTTGTCAAGGATGTGGAAAAAGAGGATCTCTTTTACACAGCTGGTGGGAATGTAAACTGCCACAGTCACTCTAGAAAACAGTTTGGAGTTTCCTCAAAAACATTAAAATTAGAACTACCCTACCACCCAGCAATTGTGCTACTAGGCATTTATCCAAGGGACACAGTTGTGCTGTTTTGAATGTTTATAGCAGCACCATCAACAATAGCCAAAGTATGCAAAGAGCCCAAATGTCCATTGATGGATGAATGGATGAAGAAAATGTGGGGTATATATACAATGGAGTATTACTCAGCAACAGAAAAGAATGAAATCCTGCCCTTTGCAACTAGGTGGATGGAACTAGAGGGTATTATGCTAAGCAAAATTAGTCAGAGAAAGACAAATATCATATGACTTCACTCATATGAGGACTTTAAGATACAAAACAGATGAACATAAGGGAAGGAAAACAAAAATAATATAAAAACAGTGAGGGGGGACAAAACATAAGAGACTCTTAAATACAGAGAACAAACTGAGGGTTGCTGGAAGGGTTGTGGGAGGGGGAATGGGCTAAATGGGTAAAGGGCATTAAGGAACTTACTCAGGAAATCATTGTTGCAATATATGCTAGCTAACTTGGTTGTAAATTAAAAAAAAATAAATGTATACATTAAAAAAAAAGTTGATCTAAATATTAACATTATAACAGAAATAAGGTTTACTTCTCCCTCAGCCTGAATCTCTAAAGCTCTGAATATGCATTTGAGTTTATTTTATTGTTTGCTTTTGAATCTTTTTTTTTTTTCCTTTTCCACCTAAGAAAAGATAACCTCTGGGAAATGAGTGTTTCATAAAATGTATTTATGAAGACTTTTGAATCATATTAATGAACCCTGAAATAAAGAATAAGAGAAAAATAAGATAAACCAGAAACATTTTCAGGATTTTTAATCTAATTCTATTTATAACACTAGACTTTGCAATCTCAAATTTAATTTTCAAATTATTTATTACTAAAAACTATTTGCAATGCCCTGTTTACTTATAAATTTGAATCATTAGAAAATAAATTATTCAGACCTTGTAATTATATAAAGGGTTTTATTACAAGGTAAACATTGTGGTAGTCAAAGAAACCTAACAGTTACAAAAATGATTAAAATTCAAGGAAGTACAAAGCCTAATCTTGTCTTCTCCATCATCTTTGGATTCAGATATTCTGTTACTTAGGCCTGTAATTGACTGTGTGTAAATTAAGATTGGCCTTTGATCTCTACCTAAATTATTGCATAAAGCCAAATTGATTACTTTATATCTTTTGTATTTAATTACATCTGATGAGAGAGCACAGGCAGTCTGAGGACAAAGTACAAGCTAGCACCTCCCTCCCAGCAACTAGGTGGGATATGTGTGATATTCCTTGGACACTTCTACCTACCCAAAAAAGGAAAGGACAAAAAAAAAAAAAAAAAAAAAAAAAGAAAAAAGGTTAAACTGAGAAGAGTGTCCACCAGCTTATAAGAAAAAGGCAATGACATCAATGGCCTAAAGTCCAGGAACTCCTTACTATCTTAATATTAATGCTCTTCTAGAGGGAGAAACCTCAACTTGACAATATCTTGGCCTCCAGTAATCTGTGAGTCTTTAGCATATGAAAATCTCTTTGGAGGGGCGCCTGGGTGGCCCAGTTGGTTAAGCATCCGACTTCAGCCCGGGTCACAATCTTGCGGTCTGTGAGTTCGAGCCCCGCGTCGTGCTCTGGGCTGGTGGTTCAGAGCCTGGAGCCTGCTTCTGATTCTGTCTCCCTCTCTCTCTGCCCCTCCCCCGTTCATGCTCTGTCTCTCTCTGTCTCAAAAATAAACGTTAAAAAAAAAAATTAAAAAAAAAAAAAAGAAAATCTCTTTGGAAACTTCCCTTTTGACTTTACCTTCCCCAGTCCCATCTATATAAGGAGCCACTCTTCACAACTCCAGTGCAGCTCTCTCTGCCTACTGGTCCTGTCCTCGTGCTTTAATAAAATCATCTTTTTGTATCAAAGACATCTTCAAGAATTCTTTATTGGCTTGTTAGCTCTGAAACCCACGAACCCCACCATCACCCAAAACCTCATCACATTCTTTTTCTACCATTAGTACAATGGAGATCATTTATATGTAATGAATAAATAATATTAAAGTGAGAAAAATGATTAATCTTTAAACCTTAAATTGAGCATCATCTTTATAATTGGCCTTTCTTTTGTTAAAACATTTACAGAAAATTGGCTTAAAATTTACAAATTTATATTTATTGCTGTCAAATGACAAAAATGAAACAATTTAGTAATAAGTTTGATGTCCTTTGTTTAAGTAATAGCAGTGCATGGATTGAGGGAGTATACAGTGCTTATCAAGCAGTAGAACATTCTACCCCCGGGGATGTTTGGATGAGAGCAAGTTTTATAGAGCTTTAGAAGCAGTAATGGGAAGGCAGGACTTTACTAGCTGGGTTTGCATATCTGATTTTATGTACAAATATCAAGAAACAAATAAGTAGAGAGTCATGAGTTGACTTGGCATTTGGGGATCAGCTGACTGGGTGTTTCTGATCAAGTGGAAAATTTACAGGGATACAAAAGTTATCTAAGTTTGGTTTGCTGACCTATCACCTCAAGCAGAAACAACTCCCATTTTGGGCCTGGAAATTTATTTCAGCCTTGTGTTTTGAGTTTCCTTTTTCATTTTTAGGACTAGGGTAAGATTTTGGTGTAAATAAGTAAATCTAAATGGTGGATCCATTATGGTTTAAACAGAATATTCTCTCAACCAACTTTTCAATGGGATTAAGTTAAAGATCAATTATATTTATTTTATAAAACAGTATTGACTTTACAAAGTATTGGTATACATATTTAAGTTCTCTGATTGGAACCTACTCTTGATATAAGCATAATCAGTATCTACAAATGGAAAATAAGATGAAAAATCAGAATTGATGTTCAATCTTTAGTGATTAGGAACTGAAAATTATTTACTTCATAAGGAAGAAAACCAGAAGAGATAAAAGACGATTGTAGTAAAATGACCAAAAATAATATTTAATAATTCAATACCTAAAAGAATATAAAATTATTTCAACATCAAAAAGATTCTACCTACAAAGTATCTTTTAAATTATATTGGTAAATCATCAAAGTGAACTTACTTCTTGTTTATCAACATGCCATAGAGCACTGAGTTATTACAATTTTGCAGTTTGTATTGTTTAATTGATGGCAGCTTCTCTTTTTATCATTTTTTTTCCTGGTAAAAAAAAAGTTTTGAACCAAAACTCTGACAAAACATGTATGCAGAGGACCCTCACTGAATAGTTGTAAATGAAAGTAAAGATGGTCTAGCAATTAGAGAATTGTGGAATCTTATGACATTATGAGGGACATCTGAACATTTTTAGTAACTAGAAATGATAGACAACAGAGAAAGGGTTCTAGACAAAATCTGGAGTAACTAATGCCAATATTCAATGTTTTGGAGCACAGTCTGCTAATGACTAGACTATACATCCGTATTTAAAAGGCATACCCTCCCACATCACATGCTATTAGAGTGCATGCTTATTCACAGTATTATGTTTCTTTCTATGGAATATTAGTTAAATATTTTTAATCACTGGAAAATACCACATTAAAGACAGTGCAATTAAATAACAATTGTATTACCAGTAACTAGTAAATAAATACATATGGAAATATGTAAAATAGTTAATTTTCTTTTATTTCTCTAGTGCTTTAGAGCAGTTATAAAAATAATGCAAGCGGCGAATTAAAAAGAAATAAAGATATTATAATCCACAAAATTAGAAATGCCTATCTAAACACATTTTAAAGTTTGAGCATGCTGTTTATTTGAAACTATAGTAGTTTTACCGTTTTCTTTTATCTAGCATGTGAAGTAAGCATGGTTAGATTATCATGCCAAGAAAAGCAATTAATAACTAAAACTTAAACATAGAATATAAATAGTGATAAATACGTTTGTATTTTGTCTTGTCATAGAAGCACAAAAAGGTAAAAAACTTATGAGATCCAACTTTTATCCAGTTATGGATTCATATCTAACAAATCTTTAGATAAGGATATGATAGTATTTTCTTTTCTTTTCAAACTGTCTAACTATTATAAAATTATATATTTCAGATGTGGTACCAAAATGTTGAGAACGGATAAAGACCAGATTATTTATTTATATAAATTTCTGTTAGTTCCTGATAGAATTGATGTGGTCACTTATCTGTTCTTGAAAGTCACAGTATTCACAGAGTCTTTAGGATCTGACCTGAAGATCCTCTGAACTCTTGAACCAATCTATAGTAAAAAGAGTCAATAGAGAATGAATGAGAAAGAGAAAAAAGGAAATAAATGAAAAGAGGAAAGTTTATCAAGTTTCTAGCTTTGGACTAAGTGCTTTCACAATATTAACCCACTTAATTTCTATAACAAATTTGCTAAGAAATTATTATCTCTGCTAATTAAATGAAGAGGTAGGGTGAGTTAAGTTGGGCAAAGTCAGATGGCTGGAGGTGATTTGAAATGAGATACCTAAGGAAGTTGTTATGACACCAAAGCCCATTTCTTTCCACTAGGTCACCTAACCCTCTTGTCACTCTAGATTTTACCATTTTATCTATTATTATATAATCCCCATTCTGCTCAGTACTTATAATTCTGGGCTTAGATTGGCACTCTTTACAGTAGGAAGGTAAAACAATGGTTATCCATGTACCCTCCCATCTTGCTGAGGAAATAATGTCCAAATTATCAGATTAAATTGTCTTTATTTCAAATGTACAAATTAAAATTTTAATGCTAAAAACAAATCCAAAAAGGGAATTTTTGAGGAGAAAATCAAATTAATTTTTGGTCAGTTGAGGTTTGATTTTTCTGTTTTTTTGTTGGTTTGTTTGTTTTTTGGCAGATGCAGAAAATTCAGTTATTCCTAAAACATTTTATCATTGTTCATGCAAGACTTCTTTCATGTCAGTAAAATTATTTTATTGTTTTTTTCACTTATCCCACATTCCTGCCTCTCCTCCATACAATTACACACTCTGTTAAGAATGTTTGCACAAGATGGGGCATCTATAAATGAATGAATATATAGGTACAT
The DNA here is from genome assembly GCF_018350175.1 of Felis catus. Lineage (NCBI taxonomy): Eukaryota > Metazoa > Chordata > Mammalia > Carnivora > Felidae > Felis > Felis catus. The sequence goes on from NC_058376.1 coordinate 99,670,624, forward strand.
ATGCCTTCCTTTTATTTCAGACTATTGTCCTTTGTCTAATGAAAATTTAGTTAAAAAAAGAATTAGACCTCCACTTGCATATGCAGAGTCATTTCTAATTTCACTTCTTCTGTGGGTATCGTAACTTCATGCTAAATGGAGATCTACATCTCTCAAGTTTAGATTCATTTGCAATTTGGGTCTTCCACTTGTGAGCAAGAACATTTCATTCATTGGGTTGTCATATTCTACTAATTAACATTCAACATTGCTGCCGTGTTACAATGACTGACTTTTTAAATTAATGATTTATTGTATGTATTTTAGTTATCAATTGTGCAATTTTATTTTTATCATCACTACAAAATAAATTTTAGTCCGAAAAGTTTAATTTCTAACTCTTAAGTAAAATGTTTTGTTTTGTTTTGTTTTTAAAGGGAGTACTCCCTGCGTGTTTTAATGTATTAACACTGAGTTAGACGTTTCTCCTCTTCCAAAAGTTACCCCTAGTTTTATCTTCTAATCTGGCCACAGTCTGTGCTTTAAGATAAAAGTTCCACACCAGTTCTTCATTTAATGGTATACTGCAGAACAAAACTTTTCAAAAGAGATAAAAGGAATAACAGCTTGCTTCAAATACTGCTAAGGAGGGGCTTATGGGTGCTCAGTCCCTTAGGCGTCCAACTTCCGCTCTAGTCATGATCTCTTGGTTTGTGACATACAACAGGCATCTGGGGCTGTTTCGACAGCTCAGAGCCTAGAGCCTGCTTCAGATTCTGTGTCTCCCTCTCTCTGCCCTTCTCTACCTTGTACTCTGTCTCTCTCTGTCTCTGTCTAAAATAAATAAATAAATAAATAAATAAATAAATAAATAAATAAATAAATAAATAAAATAAACATTAAAAAAAAATACTGCCAAGGAAACCGATGTCTAACTGCTTACTCTTAATTTCAAACAGAGGAACTTGATTCTCTGAATGGCCAGAGGGCAGAGCTGATGACAATGCATCCTCAATCCCAGTGGCTAGAGCTGTTTATCCCCAAATCATAGCCAGCCTAAAAACTGAAAAACTGCCAACAAAATAACACACCCAAGGACAAAATAGAAACAAATGTTATAAAGTGATAAAGCTGTGACAAGTATACAGAGACTCTCCCAAAATACAATGTTAGCACACAAATGAAGGAAGTGTTAAGTACTGGGAATCTATACACCTTCCAAGACATTGTATACAATGTATATTAAGATATTTTGAGAGGGCATAATCTTCCTGATAGGAACAATATGGAAAACCCTCATAAATTTCTCTCTGTGAATTGGAATCTGCTGCTAGAAAAATCACAACTTGAACAGAAAAATATTATCCTTAACTCATATTGAGTATAACTATAGACAACAAAACTTGTTATTATCAAAGACCTATTTTTCTAAAAATTCAGCATGCAAGAATATAGCCTGCCTGAAGCTTACTATTTTTGTCTCCAAAATAAATATCAATTTCTTGTAACTGATTTGAAAATAGAGATTTTCAAAAATCTAATCACCTAATACAATGTATGCCATATGGTAAGCATTATTAAAAACAGTAATTTTAATATTATGAATAATCATAAATATAGACACCATCCTAGAAATGTGTAAAACTCTGCTGACTTCTATAAAATACCAAAGAAATAGGGGTATTTTCCAATAAATTATAATAATGAAAGAATACTTAGCTTGGTAACACTTTTTGTTTTTAAAGCTTAACAGTTACAGAAATTTAACTAAGGACCATGCTCCACTAAACATGCTTAAAGTCAACTTTTAATATTAAAGTTTTAATAAATATAAAAACTTTGTCACTTTTCTTAGAGAACCTGATGTTATCATATTATGCACTTTAATTTGGAAAATAATGTAAAATGAAATTATACTATGCTTGGATTATAAAATGCATGCTAAAATGGATGAGATAGTTAGAAGGAAATATACCTAACAAATATTTGCCTTTTGTACCCCTGCTAAACTTATGCTAAATATGAACATTGGATCTAAACAGTTATGCATATGTGATTATATAGAATGGGAAGTAACATGTTTTAAATCATCTCGAATCTCAAAAAAAATTTAAAATCTACTCATTCGTTCTATGTTCTTATTATATAACAATTTTAAAAAGTTGAAAAGTGTCCTGTATTTAAGATGTATTTAGTATGCTGCACAAGAGATCCATGAATATTCCAATTTAGCAAGAGTGTAGTCTTGACCTAAAAGTTGAAAAAAAAATCAGTTTTTTAATTGAAACCACATGGAAATTGGGTCTAGCTATATTTTATACCTGAACTTCAGTATTTTCAGTTATACTGGCTTAATGCTGTCCTTCCAACTCCCCAAATAGCCCACATAAAATAATAGTTGTTTCTAGAAGATCACAGTGTTCTAGTAACGCTATTCTTTTCTAATTTAACACAATTTTGCATTCTCAATCAACACAGCCATGGGAAAGAACCCAGTTTGGTCATTAAAACAATCAGAACAATATTTATCTATTTTGCTATTATTCAGGCAGATCAAAATAAACTACATAGTCATTATTGTAAAGATATGATTATACCATTATTTGGGCATCTGGTTCTAATATTATCCAATATTATGAACAAAAAATCTTGATTATACAAAATCAAATATTTTATATTAAATTGTATCCTACATCTCTATGATATTTTATAATTTTATTCATTGAAAACAAAAATTCTGGGCTCCAATTATAAGCCAGACACTGTGGTGAATGTTGTAGAGTTAGTAGAAATATACTTCAGAATAAAATGCAGACCTGCCACCTAAGAGGTACCACTTACTGCTGAAAGACAGCAGCAAATAACAATTTTCCATGCACAGTGACAAGGGCTACACCATGAGTAAAAATAGGCTCCTGTAGAATAAAGCATCGAAGAACCTCAAGTCAGTCCTAGAGTCTTATGGAAACCTTTCTCAAGGAGAGAGCCCTTTGGGAAGATAAAATAGTATTTGCAAAAACCCAAAGCTGATAAAGAGAGCAAGAGAAAACAAGAAGGCAGGAGTGGGGAGACATGAGTCTGAAGAGTTTTGCAGAAACCAGTTTGTAAATGTGTCAACTCTACTAGTTTTAGGATTATATCGGAAGGGCACCTTGTGGAAACATCTTGTTTTGTTGCTTCCTTGTTTGTTTCAGTCAGGCCAGAATGCTATTAAATTTGCATTTTAGTAAGATCATCCTGTCTGCAGGGGAAAGATGGCCTAGAGGTGAGCAAGAAAGGTGACAGAATATGATTTAGAGATGTGTTTCAATGGCCCAGGGCAGCAATAATAATCCTAGAGTAGAAGGGTTATGTTGAGAATGAAAAGACCTGGCAGCGGGCACCTGGGTGGCTCAGTCAGTTGAGGGTCCAATTCTTGAGTTCAGCTCAGGTCATGATCTCCTGGTTTGTGAGTTTGAGCCGCACATCAGTTTCTGTGCTGTGTGGAACTTGCTTGGGATTCTCTCTCTCTCTCTCTCTCTCTCTCTCTCTCTCTCTCTCTCTCATCTCCTTCTATCTCTGCCCCTTCCTCCCTCTCTCTCTCTCTTAAAAATAAATAAATAGGGGCACCTGGGTGACTCAGTCGGTTAAGCTTCCAACTTCGGCCCAGCTCATGATCTCCCAGCCCCGCATCGGGCTCTGTGCTGACACCTCAGAACCTGCAGCCTGCTTCAGATTCTGTGTCTCCCTCTCTCTCTGCCCCTCCCCTACTCATGCTCTGTCTCTCTCTCTGTCTCTCTGTCTCTCTCTGTCTCTCAAAAATAAATAAACTTAAAAAAAATTAAAATAAACAAACAAAAAATTAAATAAAAAAACAAAAGACCAGTCAGATGATCGATTTGAGAGGTTCAGTGGATATAAGTCAGTTTGATGATTTGATGATGATATAAGACGGTTTGATGATTACTTAGATAGTTATAAAGGGTATTTGAGAAGGGGAAATCAATGAAGTTTACACAGTTTTCTGACTTGACTCAGTATCTCTTTTTTTAAAAAACAAATTTTTCTTTTTAATGTTTATTTATTTTTGAGAGAGAGACAGAGACAGAGCACGAGCTGGGGAGGGGCAGGGAAAGAGGGAGACACAGAATCCAAAGCAGACTCCAGACTCTGAGTTGTCCGCACAGAGTCGGACTCCCAGCTCAAGCTCCCAAATCGGACACTTAACCGACTGAGCCACCAGGTGCCCTGACTGGTCAGGATCTCTTACTGAGTGAGATACATGTGAATGACAGAAATAATAAATTGAGGAGTTCAGTCTTTCACACATTGAGTTAGTGTCTATGAAACACCCATAAGTTTTCATTGTTAGGCACTTGGATATAAAGAGTAATTTAATCAGCCAAACTGGGTGTGATCACTAAGATACTTTATGTACAATGGGAAACCTAACAGGACTATGATACTTTACAATATCCAACGTTAGGGAGGAAGAAAAGGACAAGCTGCCTAAAATTCAGAGTAAGAAGGAGTGGCTATATATTAAAAAAAAAAAAAAGAAAAAAGAAAAGAAAAGAAATTTGTGCTGTTTCTGAAGGCATTGCAAGTAAATTTCTGGAAAAGAAAGGTAAAAAATTAGCAAAATAAGCACCAAAACAATGACCTTTATATTTAATGATCTAGGTCATTGGTGTCATCCATCTGTGCTGTATCTTAAATTTTGTTAATGTTTATTCATTTTTGAGAGATGGAGACAGACAGGGCATGGGGGGGGGGAGGGGCAGAGAGAGAGGGAGACAAAGAATTCGAAGCCGACTCCAGGCTCCGAACTGTCAGCACGGCTCCTGACTTCGGGCTCAAACCCATGGACTATGAGATCATGACCTGAGCTGAAATGGGACGCTCAACTGACTGAGCCACCCAGACACTCCTGGTGCTATATCTCAGATCTTCCAGAATCATATGAAGAGAGAAAAACGGCTCTTCTTCTCCTGCTATACATATGAGTGTGCACACATCAATTTAAATAATCAAAATATGTAACAAAACATCTTATACCACTATGAAACATAAGCTTGTATTTAAGAATCCCTTTGGAAATGTATATGTGTGTCTTCAGTAACCTATACGGAAAGACACCCTAATCAAATTTCCACTTTTGCCAAGCTTCCAAACCCCTCCCACTGTCCCTTCTGGGATTCCCAGTCTGTCAACAAAATTCACTGCAGTTTCAGTTTTTAAGCATTTCCTTCATTTTTTGGTCCTGAAGATTCTATTTTCCCTTCAGCCCATTCAAGGGATGACTGTTTTTATTTCAGTATTCATGTACCAGAGTCGTACAACTGTCTACCTGAGTGCTCATCACCGTTTCCAAAACATCATTCCACCCACCTCCCTTATTCCACTCTGAGGCAAATTCTATTGAACAATGTCAGACAACACTACACACTCCCCGTTCTTGCTGTAGGAGTCTGCTTAAATCCTAGTGAATCCTACTCAGTCACCAATTTTGAACATCTAGCTCCCTTGTCCTCTTTCTACCATAAATCTTGTAAGCATTTTTAATTATTTCAGTGTTCATAACAATAATCCATCCAAAGACTCTTTTTAATCTTTCTCACCTGCAGGAATCACAACCTTATTTATGTCTAAATATACAGTTGCAACCAAACAGTTTAATGTGGCTGTACGCACACACACACACACACACACACACACACACACACACACACACACACTGTACTAATAACTTTAAGACCTTACACTCAAGATCTTTAATGTTTCTTGCTATTAAATGTTGCTAGCCAATTTATTTCTCCAACTTTTCTAGAGAATATTATTATTTACTCACTCTTCAAAGCCTAAACATTCCTCTGCCAGTCACACTTTCAGTTATAAACCTGCATTTTACACACACACACACACGCGCGTGCACACGCATGCACACAAACCCTGACTCTATTAGCTCACCAAATCAATCAACTTCTCAGAATTCACGCCTAAGTACCCTACCTTCCTCCTTCTGTAGCTAACTTTCTGTCTCCTATGCCCACCGCAGGTGGGATGCGTGGAGCCCATCCACTCATGACTATGCAAGAATGTAGCTTTTAAAATTATTTTCCTTCTCTTTAGGGACGCATGGGTGACCCACTCAGTTGAGCGTCCAAGTCTCGATTTTGGCTCAGTTCATAATCTCATGGTTCGTGAGATTGAGCCCTGTGTGGAGCTCTGGGCTGACAGCGTGGAGCCTGCTTGGGATTCTCTATCTCCCTCTCTCACTGCCCCTCCCCTGCTTGCACTCTTTCTCTTGGTCTCAAAAATAAACATGAAAAAAATTATTTTCCTTCTCTCTTTCATCATTTTTCTTTATGTATCATTCCTATTTTTATTAATGTATAACATCTTAAAAAAGACATCACATTGTTCAATAGCTACTTTCTCATTTTCCTATTCTCTTTGATAGCAAAGTATCTTTACCAATTGCCTACTTTTCTTCTCTCATTCTGTATTTAGACTATTCCATTTTCCCAGCCACCTCAAATTGACTAGTCTCGTAATGGTCAGCAGTTGCTTCTACATTACCCAATTATATAATCCTTCCTCAGTCTTCTTACTTAACCTTTTACTAGTGTTTGAACTTGGTGCATTCTCTCCTTCTTGAAGCATCTCCTTCAGTTGGGTCCTGCAAACCCAACCATCACCAAGTTTTGTCTAACCTTCCCAAAACTGTTTTAGTCTCCTTTGGGGTTTCTCCTCTTCAGCTCACCTCTGCATGTTGTAGTGTTCCAAAACTTAGTCCTTGAATATGTTCTCTTTTCTGTACATTTTCATCCCATAGGTGATCCCAACCAGCTTCATCCCTTTAACTACCATCAACATAATAATGACTTCCAAAGTTGTATCTGCAGCCCAGACGTCTCCCTGATTGTCCTGGACCTTATGTGTGTATTTGTTTAGATACTTACTATCATAAACTAAATAGTCATAATTTTCTTTTAATATTCTCTTAGGCTTTCTTATCTCAGTTAAAAACAACTCCATTCTTCCATTTTCATATGCCAAAAATCTCAGGATAAATGTTGCTGCCTCCCTTTTTTATCATTCCCCATATCCAGTTTATCAGTAAATTCTGTCAACTTGACCTTTACAAAAATAAGCAAGCAAGAATTCTCTTAAGGTTACATACTACTTATAGTTATTAATGCCCATTACATATCTTTTCATCTAAAATAGTCATAAATATAGTCTGGACATTCAGTGATATTTAGAAATTATTGTTGAATTTATTTGGTAGGACACGTTGGTTTTGGCTAAGTAGGAATATATCCATTTTAGGGAGAGGAAGATGAAAACTAAATTGCTTAGGTGCAGAATGTGGTGTCTGTATTACAGCATAAAACAAATGAATGGATGAAAAGAGTTTAATAACTCTTGATTACTTCTGCTCCTACTACTTAGGTTCAAATCACCATCGTGTCCCATATATATTTTTTCACTAGCTTTGTGCCTGGTGTTAACTTTCTTGTGTTTGCTCAACCTTCATCTGTTGTCAACACAGCATCTCTGTTCCACACCTTTCTGTTTCCTTAATGTTTCTTGAACTTATAGGGCACACTTGATGCTGTTTATACTCAGAACTTTTGCAGAGTCTTCCTCACTGGTCTCTGCCTCCTTCTTCAGATATTTCATGAATATACCCTTCATTTTCTTCAGCCCAAAATTCTGCCCAATTTTCCAGGCAGCCCAATTTTCTATGCATTTAACATTTTCCTTCTCTGCATATTTTTGTCCTCTTAACACATATTATTGAGCAGATTGGTCTTATTCACCATCTCACTCTCCCACCAAAATATAAGATCCAGAAAAATAAGGCTTTTATTTAAAACTGTATATCCAGTACCTGTAACATTGTTAGGCACATAATAGGTAGTCAACGAATAATTTTTCAGTGAGTAAATGAATAATTAAATGGATTCTTCTCAAGTTTTCTACCTAAGAGAGCTTAGATCTTAGATCTCTTCCCTTTTTTCTTTTTCTACACTCTTCCCTAAGTAATCTCATCTATTTCTATTGTGTTAGAAATAGATGAGATTACTTACTATATATATGTGTGTGTGTGTGTGTGTGTGTGTGTGTGTGTGTATATATATATAGTGTTTAATATATATTATATAATATATATAAACATTAGTTAAGCACTATATATATAGTGTTTAATATATAAACATATATAGTCTTTAACATATATATATATATATTAATTAATTAACTCCATCTGTAAATGTCTCCTACATTTCAAGTTACTCAAAACTTAAACCTTCCCTATCTTTAAATCCTTACTTTCTCCATTGTACATCAGCCAGTTCTATCAGCTCAACCTTTAAAATAGATCCAAAAATAATTTAGGTCTCACTGTTTTCAGATACAAGCCTATTCTACACCACCAACGTACCTGTTCTGGTTTACTACAATAGCCAGTCTCCCTGGTCCCTCCTTTGTCGCTTTATAGTTTATTCTCATTCTTTATAGCTGCAGTTATCTTTTCAAAATGTTAGCCAAATCTTGTCACTGCCTAGATAATAGCTCTCTAGTGATTTCTTATTTTATCTAGAATAAAATCTAAATTTCTCATCATTATCTAAAAGGGCCTCTATGAGATGTTCTTTGTCTACTTCTATTAAGATTCTGTCCCTGCTTACAATGCTCCAGCCAACCTTGTGGTCCTCTTGAGATCACTTATTAAAAATGTATGGATAAACAGGCTCTGAGAAGTTGAATAACGTCATGCGAGTTCAGCCAGTTTTTAGTAGGAGAGTATAGTTTCAAAGCTTGTGATTCCAAACCACGTTTTATGCAGCCCCTCAGGGTGTAATGTGATACTGGAAGCAAGTTGAAGACATTAATTGAATCTGAGAACACAGAGAGTGCTTTCATGGAGGTTAAATATGGTGTAGTCTCATAGAGTTGAAGGAAAAACAGAACAATAAATGTAGGTGTATATGCAGTGGCTGGGATTTTATGATTTGAGTCCAGCAAGGTGTTGTGGATGAAAGAATGTGGACAGAGACATGTGAGTTCATCATGTACAAGAATAGTTAAAACTGAAAATGGATACGTTTGTCAAGAAAGGGGACAGAGGCAAGAAGCAAATTTGAGTGAAAGTTAACACTTGTGAACCCAGAATCTGAATAGCAGTTTGATTTTTAATTTAATTTTTTTAATGTTTATTTATTTTTGAGACAGACAGAGACAGAGCATGCAAGAGGGAGGGTCAGAGGGAGGGAGACATAGAATCTGAAGCAGACTCCAGGCTCTGAGCTGTCAGCACAGAGACCGACGTGGGGCTCGAACTCACGAACTGTGAGATCATGACCTGAGCCAAAGTCGGATGCTTAACCGACTGAGCCACCCAGGTGCCCCTTGATTTTTAATTTATTACAAACATTTGAATAACAAGGTCTTTACTTGCCTCCAGAATATTGGGTCACATATTCACATAAAAGAAAAGGACTTACACCTTTATCAAAAACTCTAGGTGAGCAGGTGCAATTTTAAAAGGTCCTGCAAATAATTCTGAATAACCCCTAAATAAATGTGTCTCCTTATCACCACCGTTTCTCCTCTCTTATTTCTCTTCACATTAAGAATCACTGCTTTATAGCATAAGAAACAGAAACATACTTAAAATATTTTTTTCAACTACACAGACAAAAAGCAGGTTAATATAAGAGAAAATAATGGTGGTAGCAAAAGAGATATAACTTAAAAATGTGTATTAAATTAAAAGCTATTTCATGCATAATATTATCATCGATGTGCAAATAAGATAAATTATGGTAAATTCATGTCTGAAGGAATAGGTTTTCTAAAAAAGTGTTGGGATGAAGAGTTTTTTCTTTTTATTTATGATTTATTTATTAAATTTTTATTTAATTTGTTTTTTAATTTATATTCAAGTTAGTTAGCATATAGAACAACAATGACTTCAGGAGTAGACTCCTTAATGCCCCTTACCCATTTAGCCCATTCCCTCTCTCACAACTCTTCCAGCAACCCTCAGTTTGTTCTCTATCTTTAAAAGTCTCTTATGCTTTGGTCCCCCTCCTGTTTTTATATTATTTTTGCTTCCCTTCCCTTATGTTCATCTGTTTTGTATCTTAAACTCCTCATATGAGTGAAGTCATATGATATTTGTCTTTCTCTGACTACTTTTGCTTAGCATAATACCCTCTAGTTCCATCCACCTAGCTGCAAAGGGCAAGATTTCATTCTTTTTAATTGCTGAGTAATAGTCCATAGTGTGTGTGTGTGTGTGTGTGTGTGTGTGTGTGTGTGTGTGTACCACATCTTCTTTACCCATTCATCCATCAATGGATATTTGGGCTCTTTTCAAACTTTGGCTATTGTTGATAGTGCTGCTATAAACATTGGGGTGGGTGCATGTGCCCCTTCGAAACAGCACACCTGTATCCCTTGGAAAATACCAAGTAGTGCAATTGCTGGGTGGTAGGGTAGTTCTCTTTTTAATTTTTGAGGAACCTCCATACTATTTTCCAGAGTGGCTGCACTAGTTTGCATTTCCACCAGCAATGCAAATAAGATCCTCTTTCTTCGCATCCTCGCCAACATCTGTTGTTGCCTGAGTTGTTCATGTTAGCCATTCTGATAGGTGGTATCTCATTCTGGTTTTTATTTGTATTTCCCTGATGATAAGTGATGTGGAGCATTTTTTCATGTGTCAGATGGCCATCTGAATGTCTTCTTTGGAGAAGTGTCTATTCATGTCTTTTGCCCATTTCTTCACTGGATTATTTGTTTTTTGGCTGTTGAGTTTGATAAGTTTTTATAGATTTTGAATACTAACACTTTATCTGATATGTTGTTTGCAAATATCTTCTCCCATTCCATTGGTTGCCTTTTAGTTTTGCTGATTGTTTCCTTTGCTGTGCAGAAGCTTTTTATTTTGATGAGGTCCCATGAAGATTTTTTTCTTAATTACAAGTATGTTTAAAAGATAAAACACTGTCTTATTTTCATTACTTTTTAATTCCAAAAAGATTGAAATAAATCACATTAAAAGTTGAAAATCTAACACACACTGAACTGATTTCTTGGTTCTTCTTTCATCCAACAAAAATAGCCTTACTTTTTTGTTGAACTTCCAACTATAATGGATCAGAAAGAACATGGCCATTATAGGAAGATACACTTGATCCTTGCCATATAGTTTCCAAGGTGATTAATTCCACCATGTCTCTATTTCCCTAATAAAACCTACCTCACATCTTTATTGGGAAAACATGTCCAGTAAGTAATATGAATTCTACTGTGGAAAGCCTGTAGGCAACAGCCAGAGTGGCTTTGGTGGTTATAGGACCGTGCTGTTATCACCTTTACCATTGCTGTTGTCATCTACTTATTCATCACACTTTCCACTTATTAAATGTTTTATTAAGACTAAGACCCATTTGTTAAATACTTTATTAATGTTTACTATTAAATATTCTATTATGATTATAAACATTCTATATAGATATTTCATGCATTCTTTACAATGAATGTGTGTAAAATGCATTAATATTCCTATTCTACAAATAAATTGATGATTGGGGGTTTAGGCAAATTGCCCAAGATCACACAGCCAATAACATTGTTTTTCTGAGAGAGAGAGAGAAAGAAATTGTGCACAAGAATGTGAGTGGGGGAGGGGCAGAGGAAGAGGGAGAGAGAGAATCTTCTTTGGGAGGGAGGGTAGGGGGAAAGAGAATCTTAAGCAAGTTCCACGCCCAGCATGGAGCCCCATGCTGGGCTTGATCTCACACCATGAGATCATGACCTGAGCTGAAATCCAGAGTTGGACGCTTAACTGATTGAGTCACCTAGGTGCTCCACAATAGTATTTTTAGTAAATACCTTTTCCACCTTGTTTCTTGGTATTAAAGTTGTTTCTAAATTATGGTACCTGAAATAATAGTTTAGAAACTTAAACTGTGAGATAAATACATTGTAACCAAGATCACTTGTTCCTCTTCTTCTTTATATAGCTACTATTTCTATGTAGAAAATAAATTTTTTCCACCTCTCAGATTAAGAAAGTTTTAAAATTTCTAATTTCAAGTATATATTTATTAATTTTATATATTATATTTCATAATTTATATTTACTTCATAATTATATATTCATATAAAATGTCAAAAATATATCTGATCATAGGAAGATAATTATTTCTATAGCTATAATAATAAAACAACATACAATTTAACAGAAAATAATGTATTTTTTAAATTTATGTATTTTGAGAGAGACAGAGACAGCATGAGCGGGGAGGGGTAGAGAGAGAGGGACAGAGAGAATCTCAAGCAGGCTCCACACTGTCAGCACAGAGCCTGATACAGGGCTCAAACTACATCAGCATGAGATCGTGACCTGAGCCAAAATTCAGAGATGCTTAACTGACTGAGCCACTCAGGTGCCCCAGAAACAAATATTTGTAATTCTTTAGCATTACTTCAGATAGTTTTACATAATTCATGAAAAAGTGTCCAAGGAACACTGTCTTTAAATTCACAAGTTATTAAATCTTACTAGCCAATGTAAAATGATTATCTTTTTGGTTTTTATTATGATACATCTGCTTCGTATATAAGAAATAAAACCCTATGACTGACTTAGCCGCAATTTGCAAGTCATTCAGAAATTACAGTCGTCATTGTCTCTAAGGAAGTCCAGGAGGGACTGCTTGAGCTGTACTTAGCATCTATGAGAACTGCAAAGTCCACTCTGTTCATCCTTCTTAAATTTCCTTTTCTAAGGAAAAGCCAGAAAACTGTAGCCAAGAAGCAGCACAAAAAGTAAGGTTTGCTTTCAACACCTGTCAGCTCATCTCAAACTTTTCCATGAATCAATAGCCAGTTCTGAATTAGTACATGCTTGTTAAAGATGTTTGGCTATACTATTTGTCTTTCTTCATCAACAATATTACTATCTCAATTTTTTATATATATTACTTTGTTTATATATTGTCTATCTCCACAAATTAAAATAATGGATCTCTGTAATCAGGGACCTTATCAGTCCTATTCACCGTTATATCCATTGTCCAGAGAGGAGTTCCTGGCACACACTAGGTGATAAAATTCAATGAAGAAATAACAAACAACTTCCTGAAAAAAAAATTAGCTTGGTATTTTATTGTGGATTAAAAAATTTAACAAAACACTGTCTATTATGTGATACATTTCCAATTAAGAATAACCTCACTGTCTCACAAGTGAAGAGGTTACATTTAGTCTGGAGGGAAAAAAAAAGGTGTCTGTTGTGGCAGTGAGTGTAGCTGGTTTCAAGAAAAAAAATTATGTCATAAAAGAGAGTTTAGATATATTCTATGTGGGCACAAAGCAGAGAACCTTTGGGTAAAATTCATATAGAGACCATTTTTAACAGTATAAAAAAAGAAAAAAAACATATTTCTCTTTGAGAAAGAATAAAAAATATCCACAGTGCCTGGAATTCTAGCAGGGCCTGAATACAGGTCTGTTTTATCAAGTAGAATTAGTAAGGAATAAAGTTGTCAGGGATTGGAATGACCTGGTCCAGAATGTGACACACATCCCATTATGGAAAGTGAATGAACAGAAGCTGGAATAGCTTTATGTAGATATTTTACAGGGAATAAAATACTGCATAGGAGATTGGACAACATTACTTCAGGAAACCTTTATTTATTATTGAGTAAAAATATTTAAAAAAAATTTAAGTAATAGAAAAGCTAAAAAAATATCCAGAAAAGAGTTAAGAACAGAAAATCATTGATTATAAAATATTTCCAACTCCATGTTAATAAATAAATATAATTCTTTAATGAGAAATGATTGACACTGGGATAGGACATCATAAAAATTTTAAATAATATTTTAAAAAATATGGATAGGATAATTTCTAATCTATTAATTATTGTTCAAGTAATGTAATAGAATTATTGAAAAACAGCA